>NW_022884389.1:0-600000 GCF_011952205.1 Bombus bifarius
TCGTCTGATTGTTGGGGCTTCCTTTCCGTAGTAGCCTCATATTGTTTCTTTCGTTCCAAGTTAGACAAATGTGTCTTTGATACCGAATGCGGCCAGTAGGGTTGCGAATTATTGTACTGATCGATGTAATCGTTGTGTGGGAGGTAGATGGTGTGTTATGTATGCTGTTTTACGTTTGTAAAGATTCGTGTAACTGCTGCGTAGGAGATAGGTGTTTCGCGGTTAGGCTACGAAATAACTATCTCTTTACGCAGGCCCATGATCAAGTAGAGTCAGAACTCGACATTCTTGCCAATAGGTTGAATATCGAGACCGATGCATAATGTTAAATAATTCATGGGCGGGTCTCGTGCGTAGTCACCTCCTCGTGGTGAGACCTGGTAATTGGCATCCTTTTTCAAAAATTAATCAGTTGATTAATCTTTGGAAAACGATGCCAAGCTAAGAACTACGCACCAGTCCAGTTTGGATCTCCAAATGCCGCCAAAAGAATTTTGGATGATCTAGACTGGACTGCACCGTGGGACACCGTGGGATACCGTCGGTCCAGTTTGGGTCTCCAAATGCCGCCAAAAGAATTTTGGATGATCTAGACTGGACTGCACCGTGGGACACCGTGGGATACCGTCGGTCCAGTCTGGGTCTCCAAATGCCGCCAAAAGAATTTTGGATGATCTAGACTGGACTGCACCGTGGGACATCGTCGGTCCAGTGTGGGTCACCAAATGCCGCGAAAAGAATTTTGGATGATCTACACTGGACTGCAACGTGGGACATCGTTGGACACCGTGGGACATCGTCGGTCCAGTGTGGGTCACCAAATGCCGCGAAAAGAATTTTGGATGATCTACACTGGACTGCAACGTGGGACATCGTCCGTCCAGTGTGGGTCTCCAAATGCCGCCAAAAGAATTTTGGATGATCTAGACTGGACTGCACCGTGGGACATCGTCGGTCCAGTGTGGGTCACCAAATGCCGCCAAAAGAATTTTGGATGATCTAGACTGGACTGCACCGTGGGACATCGTCGGTCCAGTGTGGGTCACCAAATGCCGCGAAAAGAATTTTGGATGATCTACACTGGACTGCACCGTGGGACATCGTCGGTCCAGTGTGGGTCACCAAATGCCGCGAAAAGAATTTTGGATGTTCTACACTGGACTGCAACGTGGGACATCGTCGGTCCAGTGTGAGTCACCAAATGCCGCGAAAAGAATTTTGGATGATCTACACTGGACTGCAACGTGGGACATCGTCGGTCCAGTGTGGGTCACCAAATGCCGTGAAAAGAATTTTGGATGATCTACACTGGACTGCAACGTTGGACGCCGTGGGGCAACGTTGGACACCGTGGGACACCGTGGGACACCGTGGGACATCGTGGGACACCGTGGGATATGTCTTGGCTATGTCGAATCCATTCTGAGCCCATTCTGTACAATGATACTTATCTGACTTGGAACGAGATGTAAAAATCTATTCTTTTTTTCCACTGAATCTTGCGGTTATTTTGTGCACAGGAGTGCGTCGCGTGAGTCCATTGATTCTTTCTGAAAGATCCCGATGTATGAAATCATTCTCTTATTTCAAACCAATTTTTAACGAATTATCTTATTGTTTCAAATTGAGTTATAACGTCATAAACTTGCAAATTAGTAACAGGTAGATTCAAATACCTCGAAACAAGGTTTCGCTCGCGTTTGCACAGTATTTTTTAAATATATTTAGTGGCGAACTTTTGAATTCTTGCAAATATTTTCCATTATTTAAAACACGCGACTGTAGTGTATTACTGGAATGTATATTTCGTATTCTAATAACGAACATTCACAGTATATATTCTAATTGCGAACAATATTATTTTTGCAAACGATTGCATTGCATTCACGTTATTCATGAGCATTTGTTTGCTATCGAAAAATATCTCACAATTTTCAACTAAATAATATTTTTCAAACTTGTTCCAATTTCTTAATAATAATTTTTAAGCGTAAAAAAATAGCAGTATTTTCTAAATAAATGTTCGATAGGAAAAAGAAGAAAATTGTCGAAACGACGTTACGCTTCTTCCTCACCACCCCCCCCCCCGCCCTTAAACAACCGCCATTTCCACCACTGGACTTTACACGGTTCCTGCCTGATGTTAGTCTCCCTGATGATATTCGCTGGGATGGCGCAGCATCCATGGTACGTCCTCTGTTTCTCCGCATCGAACGGTGAGTCGCATGCATTTTTGGTCCTCCGGTCACTCAATCATGTCGTAGGATGAAAGGTCCGAATCGGCACGGGTGACCGGTTGTATTACGTAGAATTTTGTTGCGAGCATAGTGACCGCGGGTATTTCTTATACCCGTGAGTAGTAACATTCTTTCTTTAAGTTTATTAGTTTAGGATAGGTCTTCTTGCACAGCGCGATTATAATAATTAGTTTAAATACATACACTTAAGAATATATTCGTGTCATTTATAAATATGCATGTTAATATTCCGTATAAATATTTGCAAATGGCAAATATGTACACGAATATACCTGTTTAACATAAACATACTTGATTTTAAGCAATGCATTAGTCGTGACAATATCAAGTCACGTTCGTTTATTTCATTTCGGCTAGAATTTAAAATATGAGTCAAAATTCATTTTTCCCGTACAAGAATGTGTGAAATTTTACGTGCAAGAAGACACTTCGCGACAGGCAGATTTCTGAATCAAAGCAATAATTTTGAAAACTGCTTCTGCACTTTCGAGTATGTGCTTTGATAAAGAGATCGCCTGAGAATATTTCTTTCTTAGTAATATATTTAGAGTCAATTATTCAATTTGATCGAGTCTCAGTCTTTTTCAATTAACGCTACCTTTTTTGCAATATTAAAATTTTGTTCTAATTCATTAAATTAATAAAGTAGAGTTACTTAGTTACTATTAAATTAATAAAGTAGATTTAATCAGAAACGAAGTAGTAAAATATAAAATCAAAGAACGTTAGTCCGTTAAATAAAAATTACACAAACTAATCATTTCTTTTAGATCAGGATTTTCAGGTTTAACCCTTTCCGTGCCCATTGTCAGGACCTCATTCACGTGCCCAGGTGCTACTTGAATGGGAGAAAGACATTGGGCACGATGATCTAGAATTAAGTAATGTAATAATTTGTCAGCGACTGACGATGTGTTAGTGTACCGTGCACGACGTATTTTCCACGTTATGTGTGTGTGTTGTTAGGCCGTGGAACTGCGTCGCTTTTTTTCATTCGTTAAAACATCAAATATTAAAAATGTCCAAATATATATCGATTCAATTTACGTCTCGATACAATCACAATTTGTGATAATATCGCCCACGCGATTAAGTGTAACCACGCTTTAAATATTGCCGTAAATTACAATTATAATTCCAAGTTTACTTACGTTTATTTTAACGGTATCATTTTCTCAGACGTGTTTTATCACGTTTTACGCAATGGTCACTAGCCTTCGTCAGTCGATTTCAGGAAAACGGTACGTACCTTAGAGTGTGCATGGTGTGTGTTAAGCTCGGGTGTCGGAGGCGTCCCGGGACGTCCTCTCTAGTATAGGACCTTTGCGCCCGAGCGTTTGTGTGAGAACCGTGGAGCGAGTGTGTTGGTGTGCCTGTTTTGCCATTTTTTAAATATAGCGCTAGGTAGGATAGGTAGTATACTTTCTGGTATGTCTGTTAATTGTAAGTAGGTAGGGCCGGGCAGGTTGGCACAGTCTCTGGTCGGGTAGGCGCGTTTTCGTGTGACCAACCTGTTTCTGGAAATTTATTTGAAAAATCGGGGGTGAAACCGGCACGAGTAGAGCATGCTCTCGTCTCTGGTTTTGCCTATCGATTTTTCGAATTTCGCGGTCGCGGTCGCGAGTAGGCTCGAAACGAACGTTTATCGCTCGAGCACGCACATGTGAGTGGGCAACGATTACCGCTGTGATCGTTGGTCAGTCCATGTGCACTTCAATCAGCTTCCGCGGTTTATATTTTTATTTTACCTTTATAGGTTTTTTTTTTGTTTGCGACTTAGAAGACTCGAGCTTAGATTTAAGTTTCAGCGGGCATTGCGCCTGAAGAAAGAAGAGGCTATATGCCGAAGAGGCCCGGCAAACTGCCATTCAAGAGGGCAACTACTAATGACTCCCCATCCTCTGGGTCATCCAGAGCATGGGAAGTCATTTATGTTACTACTTTGTCACTATGCTCGATTTTAGTATTTGTAGTAGTAGTAGTAGTTTGCTTTTTTGGCCGATGTATATATCGGTCCGTCGTCCCATTGGGCAAATCGCGATTTTTCTGATTAGTGTTGCGACAAATTAATTACGGGTTGTATTAGAGTTGCGAAATAACATCGCGGCTTTTCATTAGTGTGGCGAAAAAATGATTACGGTTTGAATTAGAGTTGCGATAAAATGACAATCGCGTTTGCTTTAGAGTTGCGAATTACGATATCGCGATTGTCTTTTGCAATTTTTATTATGAATTTTTAGAACTTTTTAGAAAATTGTACGTATCAGAATTTATCCTATTTTTTATTGTTTGAAATTAATTTATAGAAATGTTAGTTTTTAATTAATTTTATTGTATTGCAAATAGCAATACCAGAATATTTGAAATAGCTTTTTCATACAGTAAATAGTAATATTCATTGAATTCACTTTAAGAGTTAGCGTTGCGATATTATTCCATCGCGATTTCTAAATTATTTTTCCCTTTAGCGTTGCGATAATGAATGATCGCGTTTTGTTCACTAGAGTTGCGTTTACAAAATGCCCAAACCCTCCGACTGCAATTGTCGGACACTGTTCCTGGATCACACGTACAGCTGCAAGAGCTGTGCAAATGTGATCGTTCATTAGCAACCTCTTAAATGGTTGCACTTCTATCTCTCGCTATTAGTGTTGCGTATTGCTTAAATACGAGTGCATAGATTTATACTTATTAGCGTTGCGTATCAAATATCGGGAATGTTCAGACTTTTCTTTTTTTTTTTTTAATGGTAGATTAATTGATATTGCAGATATAACGAAGCACTCATCGCGTTTGATTTTGAGAATTTTCTGCTACATAAATATTAGTAGTAAATTGGTGTTGCGAAATAAGAATATTCAGTTCCACTCTCGGCGTGTTGATCGGGTTTACATAGAGTGGAAGACGATTGAATTTTAGTAGCCCTTCTGGCTACTGCTTTGTTTCCTTTTCAGCGCCCGTTATTAGCACGTTTATTACTGAAAATACTGCTATAAGACATATTTCTTTGTCAGCTTTAACGTTACCATGACTGCTAAAATACAGAACTTTATTACGAATGTATAATATATATATATATATATATTTACATATATGAATCTGTGAGCGATTTCATGCACAACAAAGTATTATAATGAAATATCTTAATGTTGCTATCAAGGCTTAAAATATTTTTTAAAATTTAATTCATCGCAATTGGAACTAGTGCTGGTGATTGTTCGTTCTTAGAACCATAACTTTTACATTTTTCGACCGCGATATTTTCAATCTTTTAACAGTAATGTAGAATTTTATAAATATTCGAATTTCATATTGAATTTTTTATTCAGATTAAATTCAATTACTTAAAATACTTGTTTTCAACGTAACCCTAGTTTCGATTAAAAAGATACACGTGATTCTCTATATTTGCTAAAATTTAATCAATAGTAATTTGATCTATAATTAACCATTATTAGTAGTTTATTTTCCATGTATATAATGTTCTCGTTTTAAAGATACCTGTTTCTTTCATATACCAAATCAAGTAAATGAGTTTGTTTCAAATTTATCAATTTGCAGAAAGTACATTTCAATTACATATATGAACATTTCATAGCATATTAAATATGTATGCTAGATACCCAAATGATTTTTCTTCCATTGTCTGATTGTTCAGGCTTCTTCCTGTTTCCCCATTTTTAAAAGAAGCATATTGCGGTACGGTTGCAGTATATAACTTTTCGACATTTTCATAAGTTTAGTACAACGAGTCGTATGTCTCTTCTGCAAGACTCTAAATTGTATATGCAGTGTCAATAGTTTCATTTCCATTCTTTCGTTCCAAGTTAGACAAATGTATCTTTGATACAGAATGTTGCCAGTACGGTACCGAATTATTGTACAATGTTTGTGCTGATAGATGTAATCGTTTTCGCAGATTAATCAGTTGATTAACTTTTGGAAAACCACAACATCCATAAGTACAAACATTCCACAATAATTCAATACCAAGCTAAGAGCCACGCTAATACAGTCCAGTTTGGATTACGAAAAGCCACGAAGAGAATTTTGCATAATCTAAACTGGACTGCAACGTGGGACGCCGTTGGGCGCCGTTGGGCGCTGTTGGACGCCGTTGGACGCCGTGGGACGCCGTTGGACGTCGTTGGACACCGTTGGACGTCGTTGGACACCGTTGGACGTCGTTGGACACCGTTGGACGTCGTTGGACATCGTTGGACGTCGTTGGACGTCGTTGGACACCGTTGGACGTCGTTGGACGTCGTTGGACACCGTTGGACGTCGTTGGACACCGTTGGACGTCGTTGGACACCGTTGGACGTCGTTGGACACCGTTGGACGTCGTTGGACGTCGTTGGACACCGTTGGACGTCGTTGGACGTCGTTGGACACCGTTGGACGTCGTTGGACACCGTTGGACGTCGTTGGACACCGTTGGACGTCGTTGGACGTCGTTGGACACCGTTGGACGTCGTTGGACGTCGTTGGACACCGTTGGACGTCGTTGGACACCGTTGGACGTCGTTGGACACCGTTGGACGTCGTTGGACACCGTTGGACGTCGTTGGACGTCGTTGGACGCCGTTGGACGCCGTTGGACGCCGTTGGACGCCGTTGGACGACGTTGGACGCCGTTGGACGCCGTTGGACGCCGTTGGACGCCGTTGGACGCCGTTGGACGACGTTGGACGCCATGGGACACCGTGGGACACCGTGGGACACCGTGGGACACCGTGGGACACCGTGGGACACCGTGGGACACCGTGGGACATCGTGGGATGCGAGCGTTTTAGCCTTAATTAATCATAAGATAGATACCATTGTAAGTGCATTGTGAGCTCATTCTGTACAACGATATTTATCCACCTTAGAACGAAAAAAATCTCGTTTCTCGTGATCCCCTCGCTTACCACACTGGAAGAATTGTTCCCGCGATTTATCGGTTCACGGTCGCTCAGTTCTTTCAAACCGTAGCGTGACGTACCCGCTCGCGCGTATTCGGGGTACGTGCGGGTCAACGTGCACTGGATAACTCTTTGGATTCGTAAGTCGCCCCAAGAACACCTCTGTCTTGGTGACTGCTCGACGACTGCTCGACGTTCGCATCGGATCGCGGGAGTTGTCGTCGCGCCGGTGATGCTTGCGAATCTGTTGGGGATTCAGTCGTGGATCCGCAGTCCTGTCCGATTGGTACTTCGGTACTCGGTCAGGGACCTGCAATTTCACGTCCTCCGTAATTCTGTTCAGGCCCGCGGGAGTGGTCCCCACTGTTCAGTTGAGGTCAATGCCTTCGTAATCCTGTTCAGCGGTCCCTCCCCGTGAGTGGACCCCACTGTTCAGTTGAGGCCTCTTGCCTTCGTAATCCTGTTCAGCGGTCCATCCCCGGGTTCCACATGTTCAGTTGGAGTGTGTTAAGTTGCTGGCCTATGTGCTGGATCCACGACTGAATTACCCGTGGTTCACTGGCATCATCGGTCGGTGCCATCGACCGCGACTCGTGTAAGTTTCGAACGGCGATACAGGAATCGAGTTACGGTCAATTCTTGGGCTTTCCGCTGAACCTCGGGGTTATCTCGTGTACGGGGGTACGTCGCGTAGGTTTGTTAGTTCTTTCGAGAGATCGCGATCTCGTTCGTTTCGGGCGCGCCGCGATTTTTTCCTTTATCATCTGATACATCGGGCATTTTCTTGTTTTCCTATTTTTAAGGGAAACTTATTGAGATTACGTTAGAGTTTATAACTTTTCAGTATCTTCAATATCTTATAGCGTCGCAAAAGTAGAACGTTAAGCAGCCTAGTACAGCGACTCGTATGTCCCTTCTGCAAGACACGAAATGGTATATACAGTGTCAGTAGCTACATTTTCCTTTTTTCATTCCAAGTTAGATAAATGTGCGTTTGATACCGAATGATGCCAGTAGGGATGCGAATTATTGTACGATATTTGTACTGATCGATGTAATCGTTGTGTGGGAGATGGATGGTGTGTTATGTATGTTGTTTTACGTTTGTAAGGATTCGTGTACCTGCTGCGTTGGAGATAGGTGTTTCGCGGTTAGGCTACGAAATAACTATCTCTTTACGCAGGCCCATGATCAAGTAGAGTCAGAACTCGACATTCTTGCCAATAGGTTGAATGTCGAGACCGATGCATAGTGTTAAATAATTCATGGGCGGGTCTCGTGCGTAGTCACCTCCTCGTGGTGAGACCTGGTAATTGGCATCCTTTTCCAAAAATTAATCAGTTGATTAATCTTTGGAAAACGATGCCAAGCTAAGAACTACGCACCAGTCCAGTTTGGATCTCCAAATGCCGCCAAAAGAATTTTGGATGATCTAGACTGGACTGCACCGTGGGACACCGTGGGACACCGTGGGATACCGTCGGTCCAGTTTGGGTCTCCAAATGCCGCCAAAAGAATTTTGGATGATCTAGACTGGACTGCACCGTGGGACACCGTGGGATACCGTCGGTCCAGTTTGGGTCTCCAAAAGCCTCTAAGAGAATTTTGGATGATCTAGACTGGACTGCACCGTGGGACATCTTTGGACACCGTGGGACGTCGTCAGTCCAGTGTGGGTCACCAAATGCCGCGAAAAGAATTTTGGATGATCTACACTAGACTGCAACGTGGGACATCGTCGGTCCAGTGTGAGTCACCAAATGCCGCGAAAAGAATTTTGGATGATCTACACTGGACTGCAACGTGGGACATCGTCGGTCCAGTGTGGGTCACCAAATGCCGCGAAAAGAATTTTGGATGATATACACTGGACTGCAACGTGGGACATCGTCGGTCCAGTGTGGGTCACCAAATGCCGTGAAAAGAATTTTGGATGATCTACACTGGACTGCAACGTTGGACGCCGTGGGGCAACGTTGGACACCGTGGGACACCGTGGGACACCGTGGGACATCGTGGGACACCGTTGGACACCGTTGGACGTCGTTGGACACCGTGGGACACCGTTGGACACCGTTGGACACCGTTGGACACCGTTGGACACCGTTGGACGTCGTTGGACACCGTTGGACGTGGTTGGACACCGTTGGACGTCGTTGGACACCGTTGGACGTCGTTGGACGTCGTTGGACATCGTTGGACGTCGTTGGACACCGTTGGACACCGTTGGACACCGTTGGACACCGTTGGACACCGTTGGACACCGTTGGACACCGTTGGACACCGTTGGACACCGTTGGACAACGTTGGACGCCGATGGACACCGTTGGACACCGTTGGACACCGTTGGAGAACATTGGACGCCGTGGGACGCCTTGGGACGCCGTGGGACGCCGTGGGACATCGTGGGACATCGTGGGACATCGTGGGATGCGCACGTTTTTGTCTTAATTAATCGTAAGATAGATACATATGTCAAGTGCATTGTGAGCTCATTCTGTACAACGACATTTATCCACCTTAGAACGAAAAAGAAAAAGAAAAATCTCGTCTCCCTTCACTCGCTTACCACACAGTACTTATTGTACTCGCGATTTATCGGTTCGCGATCACTCAGTTCTTTCAAACCGTAGCGTGACGTACTCGCTCGTGCGTATTCCGGGTACATGCGGGTCAACGTACACTGGACAACTCCTTGGATTCGCAAGTCGCCTCAAGGAAACCTCTGTCTGGGTGACTGCTCGACGACTGCTCGACGTTCGCATCGGATCGCGGGAGTTGTCGTCGCGCCGGTGATGCTTGCGAATCTGTTGGGGATTCAGTCGTGGATCCGCAGTCCTGTCCGATTGGTACTTTGGTACTCGGTCAGGGACCTGCAATTTCACGTCCTCCGTAATTCTGTTCAGGCCCGCGGGAGTGGTCCCCACTGTTCAGTTGAGGTCAATGCCTTCGTAATCCTGTTCAGCGGTCCCTCCCCGTGAGTGGACCCCACTGTTCAGTTGAGGCCTCTTGCCTTCGTAATCCTGTTCAGCGGTCCATCCCCGGGTTCCACATGTTCAGTTGGAGTGTGTTAAGTTGCTGGCCTATGTGCTGGATCCCCGGCTGAATTACCCGTGATTCACTGGCATCATCGGTCGGCGCCATCGACCGCGACTCGTGTAAGTTTCGAACGGCGAAACAGGAATCGAGTTACGGTCAATTCTTGGGCTTTCCGCTGAATCTTAGGGTTATCTAGTGCACGGGGGTACGTTATGTAGGTTTGTTAGTTCTTTCGAGTGACCGCGATCTCGTTCGTTCCGGGCGCGCCGCGATTTTTTCCTTTATCATCTGATTCATCGGGCATTTTCTTGTTTTCCAATTTTTAAGGGAAACTTATTGAGATCACGTTAGAGTTTATAACTTTTCAATATCTTCAATATCTTATAGTGTCGCAAAAGTAGAACGTTAAGCAGTTTAGTACAGCGACTCGTATGTCCCTTCTGCAAGACACGAAATGGTATATACAGTGTCAGTAGCTACATTTTCTTCTTTTCGTTCCAAGTTAGATAAATGTGTGTTTGATACCGAATGATGCCAGTAGGGATGCGAATTATTATATGATATGTGTACTGATCGATGTAATCGTTGTGTGGGAGATAGATGGTGTGTTATGTATGTTGTTTCACGTTTGTAAGGATTTATGTAAGCGCTGCGTTCGAGATATGTGTTTCGCAGTTAGGCTACGAAATAACTATCTCTTTACGCAGGCCCATGATCAAGTAGAGTCAGAACTCGACATTCTTCCCAATAGGTTGAATGTCGAGACCGATGCATAATGTTGAATAATTCATGGGCGGGTCTCGTGCGTAGTCACCTCCTCGTGGTGAGACCTGGTAATTGGCATCCTTTTTCAAAGATTAATCAAGTGATTAATTTTTGGAAAACGATGCCAAGCCAAGAACTACGCAACAGTCCAGTTTGGATCACCAAAAGCCTCTAAGAGAATTTTGGATGATCTAGACTGGACTGCACCGTGGGACATCGTTGGACACCGTGGGACGTCATCGGTCCAGTGTGGGTCACCAAATGCCGCGAAAAGAATTTTGGATGATCTACACTGGACTGCAACGTGGGACATCGTCGGTCCAGTGTGGGTCACCAAATGCCGCGAAAAGAATTTTGGATGATCTACACTGGACTGCAACGTGGGACATCGTCGGTCCAGTGTGGGTCACCAAATGCCGCGAAAAGAATTTTGGATGATCTACACTGGACTGCAACGTGGGACATCGTCGGTCCAGTGTGGGTCACCAAATGCCGCGAAAAGAATTTTGGATGATCTACACTGGACTGCAACGTGGGACATCGTCGGTCCAGTGTGGGTCACCAAATGCCGCGAAAAGAATTTTGGATTATCTACACTGGACCGCAACGTTGGACGCCGTGGGACAACGTTGGACACCGTAGGACACCGTGGGACACCGTAGGACACCATGGGACACCGTGGGATAGGTCTTGGCTATGTCGAATCCATTCTGAGCTCATTCTGTACAATGATACTTATCTGACTTGGAACGAGATATAAAAATCTATTCTTTTTTTCCACTGAATCTTGCGGTTATTTTGTGCACAGGAGTGCGTCGCGTGAGTCCATTGATTCTTCTGAAAGATCCCGATGTATGAAATCATTCTCTTATTTCAAACCAATTTTTAACGAATTATCTTATTGTTTCAAATTGAGTTATAACGTCATAAACTTGCAAATTAGTAACAGGTAGATTCAAATACCTCGAAACAAGGTTTCGCGCGCGTTTCCACAGTATTCTTTAAATATATTTAGTGGCGAACTTTTGTATTCTTGCAAATATTTTCCATTATTTAAAACACGCGACTGCAGTGTATTATTGGAATGTATATTTCGTATTTTAATAACGAAAATTCTCAGTATATATTCTAATTGCGAACAATATAATTCTTGCAAACGATTGCATTGCATTCACGTTATTCATGAGCATTTGTTTGCTATCGAAAAGTATCTCACAATTTTCGACTAAATAATATTTTTCAAACTTGTTCCAATTTCTTAATAATAATTTTTATGCGTAAAAAAATAGCAGTATTTTCTAAATAAACGTTCGATAGGAAAAAGAAGAAAATTGTCGAAACGACGTTTCGCTTCTTCCTCAACCCCCCCCCCCCAACCGCCATTTCCACCACTGGACTTTACACGGTTCCTGCCTGATGTTACTCTCCCTGATAATATTCGCTGGAGTGGCGCAGCATCCATGGTACGTCCTCTGTTTCTCCGCATCGAACGGTGAGTCGCATGCATTTTTGTTCCTCCGGTCACTCAATCATGTCGTAGGATGAAAGGTCCGAATCGGCACGGGTGACCGGTTGTATTACGTAGAATTTTGTTGCGAGCATAGTGACCGCGGGTATTTCTTATACCCGTGAGTAGTAACATTCTTTTTTAAATTTATTAGTTTAGGATAGGTCTTCTTGCACAGCGCGATTATAATAATTGGTTTAAATACATACACTTGAGAATATATTCGTGTTATTTATAAATATGCAAGTTAATATTCCATATGAATATTTGCAAATGGCAAATATCTACACGAATATATCTGTATGACATGAATATGCTTGACCTTAGGCAATGAATTAATCGTGACAATATCAAGTCACGTTCGTTTATTTCATTTCGGTTAGAATTTAAAATATGAGTCAAAATTCATTTTTTCCCGTACAAGAATCTGTGAAACTTTACGTGCAAGAAGACACTTCGCGACAGGCAGATTTTTGAATCAAAGCAATAATTTTGAACACTGCTTTTGTACTTTCGAGTATATGCTTTGATAAAGAGATCGCCTGAGATTATTTCTTTCTTAGTAATATATTTAGAGTCAATTATTCCATTTGATCGAGCCTCAGTCTTTTTCAATTAACGCTACCTTTTTTGCAATATTAAAGTTTTGTTCTGATTTATTAAATTAATAAAGTAGAGTTACTTAGTTACTATTAAATTAATAAAGTAGATTTAATCAGATACGAAGTAGTAAAATATAAAATCAAAGAACGTTAGTCCGTTAAATAAAAATTACACAAACTAATCATTTCTTTTAGATCAGGATTTTCAGGTTTAACCCTTTCCGTGCCCATTGTCAGGATCTCATTCACGTGCCCAGGTGCTACTTGAATGGGAGAAAGACACTGGGCACGATGATCTAGAATTAAGTAATGTAATAATTTGTCAGCGACTGACGATGTGTTAGTGTACCGTGCACGACGTATTTTCCACGTTATGTGTGTGTCTGTTGTTAGGCCGTGGAACTGCGTCGCTTTTTTTCATTCGTTAAAACATCAAATATTAAAAATGTCGAAACATATATCGATTCAATTTACGTCTCGATACAATCACAATTTGTGATAATATCGCCCACGCGATTAAGTGTAACCACGCTTTAAATATTGCCGTAAATTACAATTATAATTCCAAGTTTACTTACATTTATTTTAACGATATCATTTCCTCAGACGTGTTTTATCACGTTTTACGCAATGGTCACTAGCCTTCGTCAGTCGATTTCAGGAAAACGGTACGTACCTTAGAGTGTGCATGGTGTGTGTTAAGCTCGGGTGTCGGAGGCGTCCCGGGACGTCCTCTCTAGTGTAGGACCTTTGCGCCCGAGCGTTTGTGTGAGAACCGTGGAGCGAGTGTGTTGGTGTGCCTGTTTTGCCATTTTTTAAATATAGCGCTAGGTAGGATAGGTAGTATACTTTCTGGTATGTCTGTTAATTATAAGTAGGTAGGGCCGGGCAGGTTGGCACAGTCTCTGGTCGGGTAGGCGCGTTTTCGTGTGACCAACCTGTTTCTGGAAATCTAATTTGAAAAATCGACGGTGAAACTGGCACGAGTAGAGCATGCACTCGTCTCTGGTTTTGCCTTTCGATTTTTCGAATTTCGCGGTCGCGGTCGCGAATGGGTCGAAACGAACGTTTATTGCTCGAGCACGCACATGCGAGTGAGCAACGATCACTGCTGTGATCGTTGGTCAGTCCATGTGCACTTCAATCAGCTTCCGCGGTTTATATTTTTATTTTACCTTGGTAAGTTTTTTTTTTGTTTGCGATTTAGAAGTCTCGAGCTTAGATTTAAGTTTCAGCGGGCATTGCGCCCGAAGAAAGAAGAGGCTATAAGCCGAAGAGGCCCGGCAAACTGCCACTCAAGAGGGCAACTACTAATGGCTGCCCATCCTCTGGGTCATCCAGAGCATGGGAAGTCATTATTGTTACTACTTTGTCACTATGCTCGATTTTAGTATTTGTAGTAGTAGAAGTAGTAGTAGTTTGCTTTTTGGCCGATGTATATATCGGTCCATCGTCCCATTGGGCAAATCGCGATTTTTCTTATTAGTGTTGCGATAAATTAATTACGGGTTGTATTAGAGTTGCGAAATAACATCGCGGCTTTTAATTAGTGTGGCGAGAAAATGATTACGGTTTGAATTAGAGTTGCGATAAAATGATAACCGCGTTTGCTTTAGAGTTGCGAATTACGATATCGCGATTGTTTTTTGCAATTTTTAGAATTTTTCCTGTTTTCTATTGTTTAAAATTAGATTATAAAAGTGTTAGGTTTCAATTATTTTTATAGTATTGCAAGTAGTAATACCAAAATATTTAAAGTAGCTTTTTTATATAGTAAGTAGTAATTTTTATTAAATTCACTATAAGAGTTGCGATAATGTTCCATCGCGAGTTCTGCTAATTTTTCCTGTTAGCGTTGCGATAATGAATGATCGCGTTTTGTTGAGTAGAGTTGCGTTCATAAACTGCCCAAACCCTCCGACTGCAATTGTCGGACACTGTACCTGGATCACACGTACAGCTGCAAGAGCTGTACAAGTGTGATCATTCATCGGCAACCTCCTACATGGTTGCACTGCGATATGTCAGCCCTCCACTCGCGACTTTTTTTATTAGTGTTGCGACAAATTAATGACGGGTTGTATTAGAGTTACGAAATAACATCGCGGCTTTTCATTAGTGTGGCGAGAAAATGATTACGGTTTGAATTAGAGTTGCGATAAAATGATAACCGCGTTTGCTTTAGAGTTGCGAATTACGATATCGCGACTATCTTTTGCAATTTTTCGAATTTTTCCTGTTTTCTATTGTTTAAAATTAGATTATAAAAGTGTTAGTTTTCAATTAATTTTATAGTATTGCAAGTAGCAATACCAGAATATTTAAAGTAGCTTTTTTATATAGTAAATAGTAATTTTTATTAAATTCACTATAAGAGTTAGCGTTGCGATATTGGTCCATCGCGAGTTCTATTAATTTTTCCCTTTAGCGTTGCGATAATGAATGATCGCGTTTTGTTCGCTAGAGTTACGTTTACAAAATGCCCGAACCCTCCGACTGCAATTGTCGGACACTGTTCCTGGATCACACGTGCAGCTGCAAGAGCTGTGCAAATGTGATCGTTCATTAGCAACCTCTTAAATGGTTGCACTTCTATCTCTCGCTATTAGTGTTGCGTATTGCTTAAATACGAGTGCGTAGATTTATACTTATTAGCGTTGCGTATCAAATATCGGGAATGTTCAGACTTTTCTTTTTTTTTTTTAATGGTAGATTAATTGATATTGCAGATATAACGAAGCACTCATCGCGTTTGATTTTGAGAATTTTCTGCTTCATAAATATTCGTAGTAAATTAGTGTTGCGAAATAAGAATATTCAGTTCCACTCTCGGCGTGTTGATCGGGTTTACATAGAGTGGAAGACGATTGAATTTTAGTAGCCCTTCTGGCTACTGCTTTGTTTCCTTTTCAGCGCCCCTTATTAGCACGTTTATTACTGAAAATACTGCTATAAGACATATTTCTTTGTCAGCTTTAACGTTACCATGACTGCTAAAATACAGAACTTTATTACGAATGTATAATATATATATATATATATATTTACATATATGAATCTGTAAGCGATTTCATGCGCAACAAAGTATTATAATGAAATATCTTAATGTTGCTATGAAGGCTTAAAATATTTTTTAAAATTTAATTCATCGCAATTGGAACTAGTGCTGGTGATTGTTCGTTCTTAGAACCATAACTTTTACATTTTTCGACCGCGATACTTTCAATCTTTTAACAGTAATGTAGAATTTTATAAATATTCGAACTTCATATTGAATTTTTTATTCAGATTAAATTCAATTACTTAAAATACTTGTTTTCAACGTAACCCTAGTTTCGATTAAAAAGATACAAGTGATTCCCTATATTTGCTAAAATTTAATCAATAGTAATTTGATCTATAATTAACCATTATTAGTAGTTTATTTTCCATGTATAAAATGTTCTCGTTTTAAAGATACCTGTTTCTTTCATATACCAAATCAAGTAAATGAGTTTGTTTCAAATTTATCAATTTGCAGAAAGTACATTTCAATTACATATATGAACATTTCATAGCATATTAAATATGTATGCTAGATACCCAAATGATTTTTCTTCCATTGTCTGATTGTTCAGGCTTCTTCCCGTTTCCCCATTTTTAAAAGAAGCATATTGCGATAACGTTGGAGTATATAACTTTTCGATATTTTCATAAGTTTAGTACAACGAGTCGTATGTCTCTTCTGCAAGACTCTAAATTGTATATGCAGTGTCAATAGCTTCATTTCCATTTTTTCGTTCCAAGTTAGACAAATGTATCTTTGATACAGAATGTTGCCAGTACGGTACCGAATTATTGTACAATGTTTGTGCTGATAGATGTAATCGTTTTCGCAGATTAATCAGTTGATTAACTTTTGGAAAACCACAACATCCATAAGTACAAACATTGCACAATAATTCAATACCAAGCTAAGAACCACGTTAATACAGTCCAGTTTGGATTACGAAAAACCACGAAGAGAATTTTGGATAATCTAAACTGGACTGCAACGTGGGACGCCGTTGGACACCGTTGGACGCCGTGGGACGCCGTGGGACGCCGTTGGACAACGTTGGACGCCGTGGGACGCCGTTGGACAACGTTGGACACCGCGGAACACCGTTGGACACCGTTGGACACCGTTGGACACCGTTGGACACCGTTGGACACCGTTGGACACCGCTGGACACCGCTGGACACCGCTGGACACCGCTGGACACCGCTGGACACCGCTGGACACCGCTGGACACCGTTGGACACCGTTGGACACCGTTGGACACCGTTGGACACCGTTGGACACCGTTGGACACCGTTGGACACCGTTGGACACCGTTGGACACCGTTGGACACCGTTGGACACCGTGGGATACCGTGGGACACCGTGGGATACCGTGGGACACCGTGGGATGCGTACGTTTTCGTCTTAATTAATCGTAAGGTAGATACCTATCTTAAGTGCATTGTGAGCTCATTCTGTACAACGACATTTATCCACCTTAGAACGAAAAAAAGAAAGATCTCATCTCCCTTCACTCGTATACCACACAGTACTTATTGTACTCGCGATTTATCGGTTCGCGATCACTCAGTTCTTTCAAACCGTAGCGTGACGTACTCGCTCGCGCGTATTTCGCGTACGTGCGGGTCAACGTGCACTGGACAACTCTTTGGATTCGTAAGTCGCCCCAAGGACACCTCTGTCTTGGTGACTGCTCGACGACTGCTCGACGTACGCATCGGATCGCGGGAGTTGTCGTCCCGCCGGTGATGCTAGCGAATCTGTTGGGGATTCAGTCGTGGATCTGCAGTCCTGTCCGATTGGTACTTCGGTACTCGGTCAGGGACCTGCAATTTCACGTCCTCCGTAATTCTGTTCGGCCCCGCGGGAGTGGACCCCACTGTTCAGTTGAGGTCAATGCCTTCGTAATCCTGTTCAGCGGTCCCTCCCCGTGAGTGGACCCCACTGTTCAGTTGAGGCCTCTTGCCTTCGTAATCCTGTTCAGCGGTCCATCCCCGGGTTCCACATGTTCAGTTGGAGTGTGTTAAGTTGCTGGCCTATGTGCTGGATCCTCGGCTGAATTACCCGTGATTCACTGGCATCATCGGTCGGCGCCATCGACCGCGACTCGTGTAAGTTTCGAACGGCGAAACAGGAATCGAGTTACGGTCAATTCTTGGGCTTTCCGCTGAACCTTAGGGTTATCTAGTGCACGGGAGTACGTTATGTAGGTTTGTTAGTTCTTTCGAGAGACCGCGATCTCGTTCGTTCCGGGCGCGCCGCGATTTTTTCCTTTATCATCTGATTCATCGGGCATTTTCCCCATTTGTAAGGGAAACTTATTGAGATCACGTTAGAGTTTACAACTTTTCAGTATGTTCAATATCTTATAGCGTCGCAAAAGTAGAACGTTAAGCAGTTTAGTACAGCGACTCGTATATCCCTTCTGCAAGACACGAAATGGTACATATAGTGTCAGTAGCTACATTTTCTTCTTTTCGTTCCAAGTTAGATAAATGTGTGTTTGATACCGAATGATGCCAGTAGCGATGCGAATTATTGTATGATATTTGTACTGATCGATGTAATCGTTGTGTGGGAGATGAATGTTGCGTTGTGTAAGCTTTATTTTACGTTTGTAAAGATTCGTGTAACTGCTGCGTAGGAGATAGGTGTTTCGCGGTTAGGCCACGAAATAACTATCTCTTTACGCAGGCCCATGATCAAGTAGAGTCAGAACTCGACATTCTTGCCAATAGGTTGAATGTCGAGACCGATGCATAATGTTGAATAACTCATGGGCGGGTCTCGTGCGTAGTCACCTCCTCGTGGTGAGACCTGGTAATTGGCATCCTTTTTCAAAGATTAATCAAGTGATTAATTTTTGGAAAACGATGCCAAGCCAAGAACTACGCAACAGTCCAGTTTGGATCACCAAAAGCCTCTAAGAGAATTTTGGATGATCTAGACTGGACTGCACCGTGGGACATCGTTGGACACCGTGGGACGTCATCGGTCCAGTGTGGGTCACCAAATGCCGCGAAAAGAATTTTGGATGATCTACACTGGACTGCAACGTGGGACATCGTCGGTCCAGTGTGGGTCACCAAATGCCGCGAAAAGAATTTTGGATGATCTACACTGGACTGCAACGTGGGACATCGTCGGTCCAGTGTGGGTCACCAAATGCCGCGAAAAGAATTTTGGATGATCTACACTGGACTGCAACGTGGGACATCGTCGGTCCAGTGTGGGTCACCAAATGCCGCCAAAAGAATTTTGGATGATCTAGACTGGACTGCAACGTTGGACATCGTCGGTCTAGTGTGGGTCACCAAATGCCGCCAAAAGAATTTTGGATGATCTACACTGGACTGCAACGTGGGACATCGTCGGTCCAGTGTGGGTCACCAAATGCCGCGAAAAGAATTTTGGATGATCTACACTGGACTGCAACGTGGGACATCGTCGGTCCAGTGTGGGTCACCAAATGCCGCGAAAAGTATTTTGGATGATCTACACTGGAATGCAACGTGGGACATCGTCGGTCCAGTGTGGGTCACCAAATGCCGCGAAAAGAATTTTGGATGATCTACACTGGACTGCAACGTGCGACGCCGTGGGACAACGTTGGACACCGTGGGACAACGTTGGACACCGTGGGACAACGTTGGACACCGTGGGACACCGTTGGACACCGTTGGACACCGTTGGACACCGTTGGACACCGTTGGACACCGTTGGACACCGTTGGACACCGTTGGACACCGTTGGACACCGTTGGACACCGTTGGACACCGTTGGACACCGTTGGACACCGTTGGACACCGTGGGACACCGTGGGACACCGTGGGACACCGTTGGACACCGTTGGACACCGTGGGACACCGTGGGACACCGCGGGACACCGCGGGACACCGTGGGACACCGTGGGACACCGTGGGATATGTCTTTGCTATGTCGAATCCATTCTGAGCCCATTCTGTACAATGATACTTATCTGACTTGGAACGAGATATAAAAATCTATTCTTTTTTTCCACTGAATCTTGCGGTTATTTTGTGCACAGGAGTGCGTCGCGTGAGTCCATTGATTCTTCTGAAAGATCCCGATGTATGAAATCATTCTCTTATTTCAAACCAATTTTTAACGAATTATCTTATTGTTTCAAATTGAGTTATAACGTCATAAACTTGCAAATTAGTAACAGGTAGATTCAAATACCTCGAAACAAGGTTTCGCGCGCGTTTCCACAGTATTCTTTAAATATATTTAGTGGCGAACTTTTGTATTCTTGCAAATATTTTCCATTATTTAAAACACGCGACTGTAGTGTATTATTGGAATGTATATTTCGTATTCTAATAACGAAAATTCACAGTATATATTCTAATTGCGAACAATATAATTCTTGCAAACGATTGCATTGCATTCACGTTATTCATGAGCATTTGTTTGCTATCGAAAAGTATCTCACAATTTTCGACTAAATAATATTTTTCAAACTTGTTCCAATTTCTTAATAATAATTTTTAAGCGTAAAAAAATAGCAGTATTTTCTAAATAAACGTTCGATAGGAAAAAGAAGAAAATTGTCGAAACGACGTTTCGCTTCTTCCTCAACCCCCCCCCCCCCCCGCCCTTAAACAACCACCATTTCCACCACTGGACTTTACACGGTTCCTGCCTGATGTTAGTCTCCCTGATGATATTCGCTCTGGTGGCGCAGCATCCATGGTACGTCCTCTGTTTCTCCGCATCGAACGGTGAGTCGCATGCATTTTTGTTCCTCCGGTCACTCAATCATGTCGTAGGATGAAAGGTCCGAATCGGCACGGGTGACCGGTTGTATTACGTAGAATTTTGTTGCGAGCATAGTGACCGCGGGTATTTCTTATACCCGTGAGTAGTAACATTCTTTTTTTAAATTTATTAGTTTAGGATAGGTCTTCTTGCACAGCGCGATTATAATAATTGGTTTAAATACATACACTTGAGAATATATTCGTGTTATTTATAAATATGCAAGTTAATATTCCATATGAATATTTGCAAATGGCAAATATCTACACGAATATATCTGTATGACATGAATATGCTTGACCTTAGGCAATGAATTAATCGTGACAATATCAAGTCACGTTCGTTTATTTCATTTCGGTTAGAATTTAAAATATGAGTCAAAATTCATTTTTTCCCGTACAAGAATCTGTGAAACTTTACGTGCAAGAAGACACTTCGCGACAGGCAGATTTTTGAATCAAAGCAATAATTTTGAACACTGCTTTTGTACTTTCGAGTATATGCTTTGATAAAGAGATCGCCTGAGATTATTTCTTTCTTAGTAATATATTTAGAGTCAATTATTCCATTTGATCGAGCCTCAGTCTTTTTCAATTAACGCTACCTTTTTTGCAATATTAAAGTTTTGTTCTGATTTATTAAATTAATAAAGTAGAGTTACTTAGTTACTATTAAATTAATAAAGTAGATTTAATCAGATACGAAGTAGTAAAATATAAAATCAAAGAACGTTAGTCCGTTAAATAAAAATTACACAAACTAATCATTTCTTTTAGATCAGGATTTTCAGGTTTAACCCTTTCCGTGCCCATTGTCAGGATCTCATTCACGTGCCCAGGTGCTACTTGAATGGGAGAAAGACACTGGGCACGATGATCTAGAATTAAGTAATGTAATAATTTGTCAGCGACTGACGATGTGTTAGTGTACCGTGCACGACGTATTTTCCACGTTATGTGTGTGTCTGTTGTTAGGCCGTGGAACTGCGTCGCTTTTTTTCATTCGTTAAAACATCAAATATTAAAAATGTCGAAACATATATCGATTCAATTTACGTCTCGATACAATCACAATTTGTGATAATATCGCCCACGCGATTAAGTGTAACCACGCTTTAAATATTGCCGTAAATTACAATTATAATTCCAAGTTTACTTACATTTATTTTAACGATATCATTTCCTCAGACGTGTTTTATCACGTTTTACGCAATGGTCACTAGCCTTCGTCAGTCGATTTCAGGAAAACGGTACGTACCTTAGAGTGTGCATGGTGTGTGTTAAGCTCGGGTGTCGGAGGCGTCCCGGGACGTCCTCTCTAGTGTAGGACCTTTGCGCCCGAGCGTTTGTGTGAGAACCGTGGAGCGAGTGTGTTGGTGTGCCTGTTTTGCCATTTTTAAATATAGCGCTAGGTAGGATAGGTAGTATACTTTCTGGTATGTCTGTTAATTATAAGTAGGTAGGGCCGGGCAGGTTGGCACAGTCTCTGGTCGGGTAGGCGCGTTTTCGTGTGACCAACCTGTTTCTGGAAATCTAATTTGAAAAATCGACGGTGAAACTGGCACGAGTAGAGCATGCACTCGTCTCTGGTTTTGCCTTTCGATTTTTCGAATTTCGCGGTCGCGGTCGCGAATGGGTCGAAACGAACGTTTATTGCTCGAGCACGCACATGCGAGTGAGCAACGATCACTGCTGTGATCGTTGGTCAGTCCATGTGCACTTCAATCAGCTTCCGCGGTTTATATTTTTATTTTACCTTGGTAAGTTTTTTTTTTTGTTTGCGATTTAGAAGTCTCGAGCTTAGATTTAAGTTTCAGCGGGCATTGCGCCCGAAGAAAGAAGAGGCTATAAGCCGAAGAGGCCCGGCAAACTGCCACTCAAGAGGGCAACTACTAATGGCTGCCCATCCTCTGGGTCATCCAGAGCATGGGAAGTCATTATTGTTACTACTTTGTCACTATGCTCGATTTTAGTATTTGTAGTAGTAGTAGTTGTAGTAGTAGTAGTAGTTTGCTTTTTTGGCCGATGTGTATATCGGTCCATCGTCCCATTTTGCAAATCGCGATTTTTCTTATTAGTGTTGCGACAAATTAATTACGGGTTGTATTAGAGTTACGAAATAACATCGTGGCTTTTCATTAGTGTGGCGAGAAAATGATTACGGTTTGAATTAGAGTTGCGATAAAATGATAACCGCGTTTGCTTTAGAGTTGCGAATTACGATATCGCGATTGTCTTTTGCAATTTTTCCTGTTTTCTATTGTTTAAAATTAGATTATAAAAGTGTTAGTTTTCAATTAATTTTATAGTATTGCAAGTAGCAATACCAGAATATTTAAAGTAGCTTTTTTAGATAGTAAATAGTAATTTTTATTAAATTCACTATAAGAGTTAGCGTTGCGATATTGTTCCATCGCGAGTTCTGCTAATTTTTCCTGTTAGCGTTGCGATAATGGATGATCGCGTTTTGTTGAGTAGAGTTGCGTTCATAAACTGCCCAAACCCTCCGACTGCAATTGTCGGACACTGTTCCTGGATCACACGTACAGCTGCAAGAGCTGTACAAGTGTGATCATCCATCGGCAACCTCCTACATGGTTGCACTGCGATATGTCAGCCCTCCACTCGCGATTTTTTTTATTAGTGTTGCGACAAATTAATTACGGGTTGTATTAGAGTTACGAAATAACATCGCGGCTTTTCATTAGTGTGGCGAGAAAATGATTACGGTTTGAATTAGAGTTGCGATAAAATGATAACCGCGTTTGCTTTAGAGTTGCGAATTACGATATCGCGATTGTCTTTTGCAATTTTTAGAATTTTTCCTGTTTTCTATTGTTTAAAATTAGATTATAAAAGTGTTAGTTTTCAATTAATTTTATAGTATTGCAAGTAGCAATACCATAATATTTAAAGTAGCTTTTTTAGATAGTAAATAGTAATTTTTATTAAATTCACTATAATAGTTAGCGTTGCGATATTGTTCCATCGCGAATTCTATTAATTTTTCCCTTTAGCGTTGCGATAATGAATGATCGCGTTTTGTTCACTAGAGTTGCGTTTACAAAATGCCCAAACCCTCCGACTGCAATTGTCGGACACTGTTCCTGGATCACACGTGCAGCTGCAAGAGCTGTGCAAATGTGATCGTTCATTAGCAACCTCTTAAATGGTTGCACTTCTATCTCTCGCTATTAGTGTTGCGTATTGCTTAAATACGAGTGCGTAGATTTATACTTATTAGCGTTGCGTATCAAATATCGGGAATGTTCAGACTTCTCTTTTTTTTTTTTAATGGCAGATTAATTGATATTGCAGATATAACGAAGCACTCATCGCGTTTGATTTTGAGAATTTTCTGCTTCATAAATATTAGTAGTAAATTAGTGTTGCGAAATAAGAATATTCAGTTCCACTCTCGGCGTGTTGATCGGGTTTACATAGAGTGGAAGACGATTGAATTTTAGTAGCCCTTCTGGCTACTGCTTTGTTTCCTTTTCAGCGCCCCTTATTAGCACGTTTATTACTGAAAATACTGCTATAAGACATATTTCTTTGCCAGCTTTAACGTTACCATGACTGCTAAAATACAGAACTTTATTACGAATGTATAATATATATAAATATATATTTACATATATGAATCTGTGAGCGATTTCATGCGCAACAAAGTATTATAATGAAATATCTTAATGTTGCTATGAAGGCTTAAAATATTTTTTAAAATTTAATTCATCGCAATTGGAACTAGTGCTGGTGATTGTTCGTTCTTAGAACCATAACTTTTACATTTTTCGACCGCGATATTTTCAATCTTTTAACAGTAACGTAGAATTTAATAAATATTCGAATTTCATATTGAATTTTTTATTCAGATTAAATTCAATTACTTAAAATACTTGTTTTCAACGTAAACCTAGTTTCGATTAAAAAGATACAAGTGATTCTCTATATTTGCTAAAATTTAATCAATAGTAATTTGATCTATAATTAACCATTATTAGTAGTTTATTTTCCATGTATAAAATGTTCTCGTTTTAAAGATACCTGTTTCTTTCATATACCAAATCAAGTAAATGAGTTTGTTTCAAATTTATCAATTTGCAGAAAGTACATTTCAATTACATATATGAACATTTCATAGCATATTGAATATGTATGCTAGATACCCAAATGATTTTTCTTCCATCGTCTGATTGTTCAGGCTTCTTCCCGTTTCCCCATTTTTAAAAGAAGCATATTGCGGTAACGTTGGAGTATATAACTTTTCGATATTTTCATAAGTTTAGTACAACGAGTCGTATGTCTCTTCTGCAACACTCTAAATTGTATATGCAGTGTCAATAGTTTCATTTCCATTCTTTCGTTCCAAGTTAGACAAATGTATCTTTGATACAGAATGTTGCCAGTACGGTACCGAATTATTGTACAATGTTTGTGCTGATAGATGTAATCGTTTTCGCAGATTAATCAGTTGATTAACTTTTGGAAAACCACAACATCCATAAGTACAAACATTGCACAATAATTCAATACCAAGCTAAGAAAAACGCTAATACAGTCCAGTTTGGATTATGAAAAGCCACGAAGAGAATTTTGGATAATCTAAACTGGACTGCAACGTGGGACGCCGCTGGACGCCGTTGGACGCCGTTGGACGCCGTTGGACACCGTGGGACGCCGTTGGACGCCGTTGGACACCGTGGGACGCCGTTGGACGCCGTTGGACACCGTGGGACGCCGTTGGACACCGTGGGACGCCGTTGGACACCGCGGGACAACGTTGGACACCGCGGGACAACGTTGGACACCGCGGGACAACGTTGGACACCGCGGGACACCGTTGGACAACGTTGGACACCGTTGGACAACGTTGGACACCGTTGGACAACGTTGGACACCGTTGGACAACGTTGGACAACGTTGGACACCGTTGGACACCGTTGGACACCGTTGGACACCGTTGGACACCGTTGGACACCGTTGGACACCGTTGGACACCGTTGGACACCGTTGGACACCGTTGGACACCGTTGGACACCGTTGGACACCGTTGGACATCGTGGGACGCCGTTGGACGCCGTGGGACATCGTGGGACACCGTGGGACACCGTGGGACACCGTGGGACACCGTGGGACACCGTGGGACACCGTGGGACACCGTGGGATGCGTACGTTTTAGTCTTAATTAATCGTAAGGTAGATACCTATGTTAAGTGCATTGTGAGCTCATTCTGTACAACGACATTTATCCACCTTAGAACGAAAAAAAGAAAAATCTCGTCTCCCTTCACTCGCTTACCACACAGCACTTATTGTACTCGCGATTTATCGGTTCGCGATCACTCAGTTCTTTCAAACCGTAGCGTGACGTACTCGCTCGCGCGTATTCCGCGTACGTGCGGGTCAACGTGCACTGGACAACTCTTTGGATTCGTAAGTCGCCCCAAGGACACCTCTGTCTTGGTGACTGCTCGACGACTGCTCGACGTTCGCATCGGATCGCGGGAGTTGTTGTCGCGCCGGTGATGCTTGTGAATCTATTGGGGATTCAGTCGTGGATCTGCAGTCCTGTTCGATTGGTACTTCGGTACTCGGTCAGGGACCTGCAATTTCACGTCCTCCGTAATTCTGTTCGGCCCCGCGGGAGTGGACCCCACTGTTCAGTTGAGGTCAATGCCTTCGTAATCCTGTTCAGCGGTCCCTCCCCGTGAGTGGACCCCACTGTTCAGTTGAGGCCTCTTGCCTTCGTAATCCTGTTCAGCGGTCCATCCCCGGGTTCCACATGTTCAGTTGGAGTGTGTTAAGTTGCTGGCCTATGTGCTGGATCCACGGCTGAATTACCCGTGGTTCACTGGCATCATCGGTCGGCGCCATCGACCGCGACTCGTGTAAGTTTCGAACGGCGAAACAGGAATCGAGTTACGGTCAATTCTTGGGCTTTCCGCTGAACCTTAGGGTTATCTAGTGCACGGGAGTACGTTATGTAGGTTTGTTAGTTCTTTCGAGAGACCGCGATCTCGTTCGTTCCGGGCGCGCCGCGATTTTTTCCTTTATCATCTGATTCATCGGGCATTTTCCCCATTTGTAAGGGAAACTTATTGAGATCACGTTAGAGTTTACAACTTTTCAGTATGTTCAATATCTTATAGCGTCGCAAAAGTAGAACGTTAAGCAGTTTAGTACAGCGACTCGTATATCCCTTCTGCAAGACACGAAATGGTACATATAGTGTCAGTAGCTACATTTTCTTCTTTTCGTTCCAAGTTAGATAAATGTGTGTTTGATACCGAATGATGCCAGTAGCGATGCGAATTATTGTATGATATTTGTACTGATCGATGTAATCGTTGTGTGGGAGATGAATGTTGCGTTGTGTAAGCTTTATTTTACGTTTGTAAAGATTCGTGTAACTGCTGCGTAGGAGATAGGTGTTTCGCGGTTAGGCCACGAAATAACTATCTCTTTACGCAGGCCCATGATCAAGTAGAGTCAGAACTCGACATTCTTGCCAATAGGTTGAATGTCGAGACCGATGCATAATGTTGAATAACTCATGGGCGGGTCTCGTGCGTAGTCACCTCCTCGTGGTGAGACCTGGTAATTGGCATCCTTTTTCAAAGATTAATCAAGTGATTAATTTTTGGAAAACGATGCCAAGCCAAGCAACAGCCTCTAAGAGAATTTTGGAGTGGTCTAGACTGACTGGACACGTTGACAATCTAGTCCAGTGCCGCGAAAAGAATTTTGGATGATCTTACACCTCGGACTGCAACGGGACATCGTTTGTCCAGTTTGGATCTCCAAATGCCGCCAAAAGAATTTTGGATGATCTAGACTGGACTGCACCGTGGGACATCGTCGGTCCAGTGTGGGTCACCAAATGCCGCGAAAAGAATTTTGGATGATCTACACTGGACTGCAACGTGGGACATCGTCGGTCCAGTGTGGGTCACCAAATGCCGCGAAAAGAATTTTGGATGATCTACACTGGACTGCAACGTGGGACAGTCTGTCCAGTAGCCGCGAAAAGAATTTGATGGCCCGCCCGGACTGCAACGGGACACCGTGACGTTGGACGCCGAGACGCTGACTTTTTCGGACAACGTTGAATAATCGTTGGACACCGTTGGACAATCGTTGGACACCGTTGGACACCGTTGACAATCGTTGGACGTAACGTTTCTGGACAACTGGACACCGTTGGACACCGTTGACCGTTGGACAACGTTGGACAACAGTTGGACACCAAATGTTGACACCGTTGGACAATCGTTGGACACCGTTGGACACCGTTGGACACCGTTGGACACCGTTGGACACCGTTGGACACCGTTGGACACCGTTGGACAACGTTGGACAACGTTGGACACCGTTGGACTCCGTTGGACACCGTTGGACACCGTTGGACGCCGCGGGACACCGTGGGACACCGTGGGATGCGTACGTTTTAGTCTTAATTAATCGTAAGGTAGATACCGTATGTTAAGTGCATTGTGAGCTCATTCTGTATAACGATATTTATCCACCTTAGAACGAAAAAAAGAAAAATCTCGTTTCTCGTGATCCCCTCGTTTACCACACTGGAAGAACTGTTCCCGCGATTTATCGGTTCACGGTCGCTCAGTTCTTTCAAACCGTATCGTGACGTACTCGCTCGCGCGTATTCGTGGTACGTGCGGGTCTACGTGCACTGAACAACTCTTTGGATTCGTAAGTCGCCCCAAGGACACCTCTGTCTTGGTGACTGCTCGACGACTGCTCGACGTTCGCATTGGATCGCGGGAGTTGTTGTCGCGCCGGTGATGCTTGTGAATCTATTGGGGATTCAGTCGTGGATCTGCAGTCCTGTCCGATTGGTACTTCGGTACTCGGTCAGGGACCTGCAATTTCACGTCCTCCGTAATTCTGTTCGGCCCCGCGGGAGTGGACCCCACTGTTCAGTTGAGGTCAATGCCTTCGTAATCCTGTTCAGCGGTCCCTCCCCGTGAGTGGACCCCACTGTTCAGTTGAGGCCTCTTGCCTTCGTAATCCTGTTCAGCGGTCCATCCCCGGGTTCCACATGTTCAGTTGGAGTGTGTTAAGTTGCTGGCCTATGTGCTGGATCCCCGGCTGAATTACCCGTGATTCACTGGCATCATCGGTCGGCGCCATCGACCGCGACTCGTGTAAGTTTCGAACGGCGAAACAGGAATCGAGTTACGGTCAATTCTTGGGCTTTCCGCTGAACCTTAGGGTTATCTAGTGCACGGGGGTACGTCATGTAGGTTTGTTAGTTCTTTCGAGTGACCGAGATCTCGTTCGTCCCGGCGCGCCGCGGTTTTTCTTTCATCGTCTGATTCATCGGGCATTTTCCCCATTTGTAAGGGAAACTTATTGAGATCACGTTAGAGTTTACAACTTTTCAGTATGTTCAATATCTTATAGCGTCGCAAAAGTAGAACGTTAAGCAGTTTAGTACAGCGACTCGTATATCCCTTCTGCAAGACACGAAATGGTACATACAGTGTCAGTAGCTACATTTTCTTCTTTTCGTTCCAAGTTAGATAAATGTGTGTTTGATACCGAATGATGCCAGTAGCGATGCGAATTATTGTATGATATTTGTACTGATCGATGTAATCGTTGTGTGGGAGATGAATGTTGCGTTGTGTAAGCTTTGTTTTACGTTTGTAAAGATTCGTGTAACTGCTGCGTAGGAGATAGGTGTTTCGCGGTTAGGCCACGAAATAACTATCTCTTTACGCAGGCCCATGATCAAGTAGAGTCAGAACTCGACATTCTTGCCAATAGGTTGAATGTCGAGACCGATGCATAATGTTGAATAACTCATGGGCGGGTCTCGTGCGTAGTCACCTCCTCGTGGTGAGACCTGGTAATTGGCATCCTTTTTCAAAGATTAATCAAGTGATTAATTTTTGGAAAACGATGCCAAGCCAAGAACTACGCAACAGTCCAGTTTGGATCACCAAAAGCCTCTAAGAGAATTTTGGATGGTCTAGACTGGACTGCACCGTGGGACATCGTTGGACACCGTCGGACGTCGTCGGTCCAGTGTGGGTCACCGTGGGACACCGTGTGACACCGTTGGACAACGTTGTACACCGTGGGACACTGTTGGACTCTGTATAACGTTAAATAACTCATGGGCGGATCTCGTTCGTCACCTCCTCGTGACGAGACCTAGTCATTGGTATCGTTATCCAAGAACCAATCTCTGCTTTGCTGAATACTTACATCGTTTCCATTTCAGTTAATTAATCTTTGGAAAATGGTATCAAGCTAAGAACCACGCTAAAATTAGGCTAACAGTTAGGCTGGATTAACAATTCCCGCGGGTGCACCCTGATGCATTGTGGGATACCGTGAAACATCGTGGGGATATCATGGGATAACGTGGGCCATCGCAGATAATGCGTACGTTTCAGTTTTCATTAATTTTAAGATATATGTATTGGCGGTACTCTTTAGTGCATACTTCTTGTACTAAGTTATATTTGTCTAAGTTTTATATATCTGTAGTTATAACTAAGTATTGGTTGACTGACTTGGAGCAAAAAGTTTATAGCTCCTTTGTCTAATCGTTTTAAATGTTAAAGTATGAAATTTTACAAGTGGTTCAACAAAGTGTTCATAGTTTCGTATTTTAAATTTTGCTCCAAGTTTGAGTTTTTGAGATGAAAGGCTGTCAGTAGGAATCTAATGTACTTTAATGTAAGTAGATTCTAGTTCTAACCTAGTTTATATTAATTTTTAGCCGCATTCTTTGCTCGGCCAGGTATGGTGATAGATAAAAAGAGGCTTATACTTTCTATTGGGTCTTAGATTTTAAACTTACACTTAAGTTTAAATCTAATTAATTTTAGCTTTATCTTTTCTCCTTTTTGTTTTCAACCGTTCTATAAAGTCTTAGTTCTATGTTGCGTTCTTTGTTGGCAGCATTATTGTCAAGTCCTATTCTTAAATCGCATCGTTTGTTCTATGTCTTAATTTTAATTTATTTTTGAAAGTTGATGATTGATATATTTATCCACGGAAATAAGATATTGATGATCGTTTTGCCCTTTTCGTTGATCTTTTTACAGTATTTTATTACTTTCATGGCGTGTAATGTTTTCTAAAGTATCGTAGGAGTATAGAATTTTAAACTTCATTCCGGTTACAGGATATGTCGTTCTATATTTTATTTATAATTTCATACGAGACTTTAGTTTTAATTCAGAACAGTACTATACTTAATCGATAACGTCGCATGTGACACGAAAATGGTAGGGGGATCAGGTGATCCCCAAAAACGGGACACGAAAAAGCATTTCACGTCTATTTTCCACCTGGTCTGTGGTAAAACTTTGTTACGATGCAACGAAATAGCATATATAATTCACTGAAAAAGTTCTATTACGTTATGTTTTATAAAAAAAATATATGAAATTGTTGCAATGACAATTGTGCATATTCTATCTTATTGTATGTTTCCCTTCAGCGTGAATCGCGTCGTTATAGCTAACATAATTGTTATGTAAGTTGGTAACAAGATGAGGTAAAACTGGGCGGCTGGAATATATATATCACTCACACGTACACTATAATAAACAACTGAGCTGACAGCTTTAAATAAAAATTTCTCTTTTTTAAATATGAAATTCTGTAACACATTAATGATGATGTTAAAGTTATTGGTTCATTGAATAAAAAGTAAGATTGCTTACATATTTAACATTTTTAACAAACTCTTTTTATTTACTAATGCGTTGTAATTTTTTATTAGATGAAGTTTTCTCTCCTTATAGACGCTATATTAATCTTATCTAAAGATTTTAATCCTTAGTTCATGGATTTTTTAGAACGTTGATAAAATGAAGACAATAAAGAGGCAAAAATTGAGAAACATCGTTAAGGACATTTTTTCATTTTTATTACGTCTGTAGATTATCCTGTATTAGCCTTAAGTGGTGTTTTTCTATTCTTTTATCTTTCTTTATATTGTAGATTTTCAACTATGAAACCAGTAGTTTCAATTGATGGATAAAATATTTGCTATACACGTACAACTAGTAAGAGGAAGTCAATTTGACCTCGTTGAAGTAAGTAGGTAAGATATAGTCTTTATTTAACCCAACGGCATGACTATGTTTATTTTAATTCTACGCAGGTTTATTTTGAAATTCCAGTATTCGACAAATATACGGTATTTGACTCTACTATTAAACGCTATATTTATAGAAACGTCCTAAGAACACACGTGTAGGAATTAGGAATACATAAAAGTATTTTCGCACCAAAACCACAAAGCCATGACCGTTTAAAAGTTAATTTTAAATATAAAAATACATAAATCAAATATTTCAACTAAAATTGCTACAATATATTATAAGCATGATATATTTCACGGTAACAAGTACAAAATATATATTCTGTTTTTAATCATTCGATTCGTTTTATCGAGAGAATATCCTTTAGTAACGTTGATGTTAAATATTTTCAAGAAAACCAAGAATTATTATTAAAATATTTTCAAGAATTATTATTTCAAGGATATATGAAAATACAATTCGAGAAGATTATTATGCAAAAATGAAACGCGTCCTGCTAGAAAATTCTAGGCTGAACGCTGCGACTCACTTACCCTGTTTTTTTCAAGTGCAAAAGCACCTGATGCGTGTCGATGAATCTGTTTGCCCCAATTCCCGAAGTTTACACAAGATTTTACCGTTTATCTCTGATATACGACGCATAAAAATGCTATATCATATTTCAAGGGAATAAGTGATGATAACAGCAGGGATTACTTTACATCTACTCTAGGTGTGCCTGATAATCTGATAGCTCTATCTTTCGCTATACGATATCAACGGTAAATCACTTTCCCTTTTTCTTTATGCATTATACTAAACAGTAAAAAATTACACTAAGTGAAATTTAAACGCGACTCGTATATTATATAATATATTCTTGTGTATTTACTTCTAAAATTGTAGCACATGGTTAATATATTAGAATAACGAAAATGGATTTGTTTAAATACTTTATATCTTCGTTTATACCATCGCGAGTTATTTTTTAAATATTATATGCATTTTTATTTATATATACAATTGCAAATTACTTGCACGATTGTTACACGTGTCTCTGTCGTATATTTTTACTATATGCTCATGTGCATCATATTTCCTTTTAAAAATTATATACTATATTTTGTGTTAATAATTATCCACAGTTTATCGATGCTTCTTAGAATTTATTCAATGACATATTTATAAGAAATCATTGGAATATTCAGGTATATGGCGTTGAAGCTGAAATTTCAGCAACAGCACCATTGGTTCCATTCTCTGATAATACGAACATAGTAGCCAGTAGAATAACACATAAATAGTCGAACATACTAAACTCAACAGCAAGACACAATTCGCCGCTGACGTTCTGCCTGTTAATCGTATATCTCTCAAATGTGATTAAATGATCTTGTATCATAAGAAGTACTATGAAGAAAATCATGTTAAAACAGTAAAATTATATTGATATGATTTATTGATACATGATAGTTAATTGAGCAAGGAAAAATGATACAAATGATAATTTCAATTTGATTTAACAAAACTGTGGGTAATATTGAAGTTCCACAAAGAAATTTGTACGGTCCTAAACTTAGAAAACTTAGAAAATCATAATTAGAATGATGATATTTATGCAAATTCAAATATTCGTGAACGTAACTAAAGAAATGAAGGCTAAATAGAGATTTATTTCGCCCATCAAATATTAAAATGAGAATTGTTTTTTAGATATTTAGTATATGTATGTATACCATATTATATCTCCTACATTCTATAAAATTCTCATGAATGTATAATAATGTGAAGTATTTTCTTTACTCATCTGGTTTTTGAAAACAAATGCGCTCGTTTCGCTTAACCATGGAGTTTTTCAATTAAAACTTTAACAATTTACTAAAATAGATTCCATACACCTAGCTCTGCAATGTTCCATAAAAATTCATTTAAATATCTCAAAAACCTGCAGCTGACACAGATCATTTATCTTTACATATCATTGTTCTTAAAAAGAAAAATACATTTAATATATATATATATATTAAACGTTCCCTTAAAACGTTACAACTCCCTTTTGTTTGCTGAAACGGGAGCAACATTGAAATAGAAAAATTCGAGAATCTCGATAGACTTGAGGTATCTATCGATGAATTGATTTTGACAGAAATGCGTGAAACAGAAGAGAACGAAACCCGTCTAAAAAAGAAGATAAGATAGCGGAACTAATCCAATACCGTTTACTATCCGTAAGAAAAAGAACAGACGAATCGTTAAAAACAACGTAAACCAATCAAGAATTTAATTTCACAACGATCGATACGAATTTGATTACGCGAAAGGATGGCTACAGCGAACCAAAGTGAAACTATGGAAGTTGGAGAATCACAGCAAACTCTTGTGGCATCTATTGGTGCATTGATTTTGACAGAAATGCACGAAACAGAGGAGAGAAAAAAAAACGGAATTTCGATTTCGTGGAAACGGTCGTTTGACGAAACAGAATGGCGGCCGCACTTTCGGCGAGTTCGTGAACCAGGAGACGCTATGAACTTTGGTGACCCCAGGTGACCCCGTCGGTCGATACGTCACTACAGCCACCCCTTTCGCCCTGCTGGCTCACCAGCCAGCTCGAACTAGCCGGGTTCCATGGGGTTGCTCCGATCGACGTTAAAAACGAGGTTGCGATGCTTTTGATCGGCTTCGTGCATATGTCCCTGTTACCGGTATATTCCGGAGATTTTTGTTAACAAAGTAAACGCTATCAAACGATAAATAAAAGAACCAGGACTGCTGTCATCTCGCAACATTTAACCTTTTCATCCGACTCCTTTCGAGAATTTCGGTAACTTTCTTCTGGTAATTGACCGAGAAAGGAAAAAAAAGAAACAGAGAAGAAGAAGAAGAAGAAGAAGAAGAAAGAGGAAAAGGAAAGTCGAAGAAAATTTATGGAGATTCGATAGCGTTATTAAATAGAGGAAAATCAAGGTAGAGTAGGTCGTTAAGGTAGTATTACATGGTACATATTATCTGGATATAAAGTTATCGACATTCGACCAGCTTTGTTCTTATTTAACAATGGCGCTCGTTCGATGTCGACGGTTGCTCAAAAATGTCGGCCGATTATAAAAAGGAGCAAGGAAACGAGGGATACTTCGTTTTAAAGGTTAATTATTATCAGTTCGCGTAAAATTTATTTCTTTATTGGGTTATGTTGTTTTTAACGATTAGAGCGTCTTTCTATCTTGTTGGATAGCAAACAGAATTTGATGGACCAGATTCAGTGTCCTTTTTTTTTTACTTTTACTGTAGATGGAAAATGTTAAGAAGATTTTAAGGAAATATTGAAATTGAAACAAAGACTAAATTTTATCATACGTTCCATTTATTTTATATTTTTTTTCTTTTTCTAAAAAGAGTTGCACGTGATCATTGGTAAAATTTCTATGAAATTTTGAATCTGATTGTTCTTCTATTAAATTATTCTATTAATCTTCTATTAAAGTAATGAACTATTTTATAAAATATAAATTAATGATCGTTTAGATACAGTGTTTCATAAAGAATGTATAACAGTTGCAGAACAAGTTTATCTTAATAGAACATTCCACTCAGACGACAGTAAAAAAAAAAAAAAGATAACGGTACACTGTCGTGGAACAAGTCATCGTGAAAGTTCTGGTCTTCTGGTAATTCGATATTTCCTGCTTTAAAATGAAGCGAATAATACGAGGCAGCCGGAGATGAAAGAAATCTATCTAATAAACAAGTGAATTCATCTCTTTGCTTGAGTTTCAACTTTGCACTTCAGCAGGACTTCGTAATGTCATCAAAACAGGACCTTCAAAGCAGCAATCCTCGTCTCGTAAGGCTCCCTTCAGAGACTTCAATCTTCTCTTTATATCTGCCTCTTTTTTTCTATATACAAGGTAACGCTTGAATTTATTTGCAAGGGTAACTGACATAGGAAAACAAGTTTTTTACTAAAAAGTAAAATTATTTAACATATTTTTTCTCCTCGTTCGTAGTTAGAATATGGATCTAACAGAATGGGAATATTCCTTTCTATTCGATAATTTTTCTTGAGATTGTTTTTTCCTTTGTCTCCGCGAGGAAACTCCGTCGTGAAACATCTCGTCAAATCTTGATATAGGAAAGCGTTCAAGAACACATTTGCCATAAAGCACACTTCACTTAAATTTAGAGGAAAATAAATGTCTTACAAACGTAGGCATGAGATTGAGAGAGTTGCGACGAAGATACAAAGCGTAATGCAAGAAGCTTCTCTTTTAGGTCCTGCTGAAAAATGTCATTAGGTCATTTCGATGCGAGTCGATAAAAGGTTAAAACCATTTTCTTCTCAAATTTCGCCAGCAGCTATTGAGCTATTGAGTAAACCAATCCCATTATCGATTCCTTTCAGAATTTCTGCATGCTAATTCTATTTTCTCTTCATTCCTTTGTTCATAATTTTTATATCGATAATTCACAATATTATCACTGTTTGTGTATTATATTATCGCTTATATAAAATTCAATCAAAAATAGTCTATAATACGTATCGTGTAATACGTTGAATCTCAATTTATGAATATTTGAACCTTTCATTTTCTATTCTTAAATGCATATTGAAGCACATAGGTACCTATTACGTTTCTTCTTATTTTTGTTCACTTTTGTTTATTTAGAGTTCAGAAGAAATCTTGAAAAGGAAATTTCGCGTAAATGAAGATTATAGGAGGAAAAAATAAGAAAATAACGGAAAGATTAAATATCAAATATTCCTATTATCATCCTTATGTAAAAATATATAAAGTTGAAGTACAGTACTTAAAGATATTTCAATAATTATCATGGTATAAAGGATCGTCTTACGCAAGTTTCTTTGGCATGACAAAGATACATTATATTACGTCTAAGACTAAATTTTGGAACATTCCTAACGCTATATTTCACGAAAGGATTGATGTCAGAAAACAATTGGAAACTGATTATCCTAACCATAAATTCTATGTTTGGGGATGTCCTTCTCCTTCGAATATCTTGTCGAGCCAAAGAGTATAACTTCCAAAAGCCGGATATCGTTCGAAGAGTCCTAAAGCACAAGTCGGTGAACGAAGCAACTTTTTATCCAGGTCGTTGAATCTGTCTCATTGCGCAGTACTCTCGACGGTCGAAAAATCCATATCCCGTGCAAACATCATGCAAAAAAAAAGCCTTTACAATATATATATCGCGAAAATACCTGCAATCCCAATTCGTAAAAGTTTGTTATCTGCCAATGAAACGATCCATTATGGATTTCAACAAATTATTAACAAGCTGTTTCAAAGCCACTTTCCATGTTTGGATTAATTCAACAGAAACGAAACAGATGGATAGGTGTATGTATGTGTCAATAAATCTGACTTACAAAAATCACTGCATCAATTATATTCATATACCGCGTTCTATACCGTTAACTCGATGAATATTAGGTTGAACAGTGAGTACTTTGCGGTTCGATAAAAGAAACATCGACGATTGTTACGTGTACAATCCTATTCGTAAGTGTTACAGAAAGTGGAATAGATTTCAAAAGTGATTAATGAGTTACTAAGAACTTTGACAATTATTATCTGGGTCCTCCTACATAATAATTTATCAATTAAAAATATTAGTAATTGGACAAGTTATAAACCATAGGTTATAGAGTTTTATGTTAAGTTTCAACAAATTTTCGTCAGACAAAACAATTGGGTAACAGGTAAGTTGTAAAATTTACTTCTAAGACTCCATTTCTTTTACTATAAAACTTGTTATCGCGATGTAAGAGAATTTATTAATAGCAATAAACCCAATTTCGTTAATAATGTTAGTTCAATCGTGCGAGGGGACCGTTTAAAAGCATGTAAGAACAGATGGAAATTGTGTAATCTTAATATATGAAAAAAAAGATTCATACGTTTAACACTGCAATAAAAATTTCATATTTATGTATAATAACGTTAAATTTCTTCCTGTTTATATCTTTTATGTTTCTCGATCGTTGCTTTATCGAGTTCCTCTGCTTAAAGCAACAGAGTACTGAGCATTAAGATAAATTCGTCGTTCTTCAACTAATTCTTCGTATTATTAATTTTTCTATGATATATATCCCCGTTTAATTCCAAATTTCAATTCAGATTTTAGGTAAATTCTCTATTTCGCATTTCATGCACAATGTACAAAATCTTCCCAATGGGATTTGGGTTAAGGGATAATCGAGGCCAACGAGAACGAGGCTTAATTCGTTACTTTTGTCTTGTAACTCTTGCAAATGGTATTTACAAAATTTTTGCACCGTTACTTCGCATTCATGCAAAATCATGATGAACCTTTTAGCGTTACTACGCAATCGTATTAAATATAATTTGTTTTCTCTTTTAAAAAAAAATTTTCTCTTCTCAAAAAAAAAAAGAAATAAAACGTTTCCCTTTTATCGAAAAAATTTGCCCATCTGTAGTTTTACGTCCTCTACATCGTTGAATAATTTTTAACAAAACATGTTTCTTTTTTAATTGCAAGATGAAAATGTGGCAAAAACTAAGCGAATATTTCTGCGAATGTTGTTGTACTAGTACAATATATCAAATAATTTATTTTCATTAATTTATTAATGTACTCTGTAACGAATGGAAACTTTTACCATATGGTTTGTGTCGCATTTGCGCTATTTTTCCTCTAAGATCTTCAGTTGGTACGGGAACGAAGAAGGACGATAAAATTTGGTACGAAATTAGATTAATGATCGCCTTGGAATTCTTTCTTGACAAAGATTCATGGAATCTTAGAAACTAAGCGCAGGGGCGTAATACGACTTTTTCAGAAGTCGATTAACTTTTTGTGGGATACGTTTCGTCACTAGATTTCAATGCACTGATCAGTGCCTCAGCCGAAACGAATGCTTCGTGAAATTGATTTTCTAAGAATGAAAAACCAATTTAGCGTGTCATGTAAATTGTAAAAATGTGCTACCTACGTTCGATACTTTGATCGGTATTCGGTATCAAAGAAATTCATCGAAAAGATTTGCATTCATTGCATCAGCATCCGAATGACGTAAATCATTCGTGATAAGACCAAAAAAACATTAATTTGTTATTCGTCTGAAATTCTATGATAAATCAATATATTTTCCATTACTCTATATTTTCACTCGAGACGAATCAATTGTTAGCAACTATTGGATTAGTTTTATGCATTTGACATATGTCATTTGTATATGTCTTTATTTTCTGGATGGAATTATTTGATTTTATATTATTTGATTTAATTCGTGCATTTAAAAATTTACCCCATTTTATCTTATAATTGAATTATAATTTAATTTGATATTAAAATCATAGGAGTATCGAGGATGCTGTATCTCGATATTTAAAAGAACATGACGCGTTCTAATTTTAGTATAGTTTAACAGAAATCATTATAAATTTCTAGATTCTCGAATGTCTCATAGGAGTGGCACTAGAAATAGGGAAGATACGGTAGGATAACATCAAAGTATAGCGCTAAATAATTGTTATTCCATTATCTGGTGCTTGGCTAATTCAATGTTTGAAATTTTACCCTGGGGTAGAAATATAATTATGGAATAATTTAAACGACCAATAAATGTGTTATTTCGCTGCGCCCCCGTCTCGCTATTTCCCTTTCTCCATGAAATATAAATTAAATTCAAAAACCATGCAAATGAAATAGTAAAGTTGTTTAATACGTATTATAATTTATTTCAACGATTCATCGTTAAATATTACAAGTATAAGATAGAAGAAAGAATTACGCTTAGCTTAACATTTTTATTGTTTCTGTAATTTATCATATACAGGAAAATCTAGAGTCTTCACCTTTCCTGTCAGACTCAATTAACCTTCTGCGTGTTTCATCCTAATATTAATTAATCCGCTATGAGACAAATGTTTCGGGTACGATATCGAAAGTTCCATTATTAATCTCTCGATAAAATCTACATATAAATTGCGCAATAATTAGCATACTTGAATAATCTATTAACTTATATGTTTTAAATCACAAATATTCTCAGAATTCAGAATTTTATTATCAAATTAAATTGCGTTTGATAAACTCTATATTTTAAGAATATTCAGAGGATGTTAGAATAAATATTAGTTGCACGAGAATTATCGAAATAATATAAAATTAATTATAGTATACAAAGAAATAAATATCATTAATTGATATACAGTAAATCTAATACTACTTAGAGCACGCTGTACCATATACAATACAAAGAACGTCAGAATGAATTTTGATAGATTAAAACATTAGATGATGCAAGTCCAAACGAGATCAGAATATTACATCTACGTAAGAATTTGTTTTTAGAGACATTTAAAATATTAAGATATAAAAATACATTAATCGTTAATGATTTTAATGTTGATAAATTTTATCTAAAAACTGAAGACAGACAACTGTTGACGTTTCCAACCTGCTTTTTAAATATCTTTCGCAAACGACATTAAGGAGCTATCACGACACCAAATACCTCACGATGGTGTATTTCTACTGATAAAATCTTTATTCCAGGAGCACAGTACATCTTTCACGTTGTTGGACTTTTTACTTAAAGCGAAGGGACGGCTACTTCGAACCGCTCGAACGTGTCTCTAAGATCATTGAACATAAAACGTAGACGAAGCTCAGTATGAAATCCCGTAACGTCACGTTCGATCGTTTCCAGTCGTATAGAAAATACACATGCTATTCGTTTGATGTTTTTGACTTTTCGACGAACGCATTCCTCCGTGAGGATTGATTTTAAGAATATCTTAAATAAGATGAAGATTCTAGTGCGAGTTCGTTGTTCGACGTATTTCACTGTCTTGTACTTTATTTATTTTATCGTATTTTGATATTTCTCGCGTAAATTTAACGTTTGAATACTCCAACATTCTGCGACTAAACATTCTAATTTGTTATAATCTGTTCTTAAGAATTTTGGAAGATGTTTCTTGGAAAAAAGACCACCTATCTGCTTTAGTTTTTAGAGACTTTGATCGCTACGTTGAAAATTGGAAATTACAGGAGAAAAACTAGTCAGACTTTTTAAATTGTTTGAAATATGAATACTTCAAAAATATGAATACTTCAAAAATATTCATTGTTATAAAATTAGTTACGCCATTAACATCTTTACAATGTTTCGTAGATTTGTATAACAGATTGTACCTACTTCAGATTCATACTAGAATACTTTTCTTTAGACTAATATAAAAATCTGAAAATCGAGGAAGATGCGCTTGTCATATTTTGCCTATGTAGTCTTCGATGTTGTTTTCTTTTCAGAACATCTTAAAAACGTTTAGCAGGGAAACGTTTCCGACTCAGAACGTGTTGGAAGATCTCATATTTTTGATTCGCATAATTTTAACTTGAATCTTTTTTTTTTTTTTTGTGCTACAAAAAGTATATCGTATATCCAAGGTAGTTGGTGAGAATTTCTTATACAGGATTATGGCTCGTCATTTATTTTACACTCGAGTACTTTCCGATAAGTTTTTTTCCATCGGTATCGTAAACTATCGCACAATTTGTCGTACGATCTCTTTTCAATCTCGATATATTGGATTGTTCAAGAAGTTCAATCGATATTAAATTTCGCTGTGTATTTCACAGGATCATAGGAGAATAATTTATTATAAACTTCTGTCAAGTAGAATGGAATGCTTGACTCCGATGATTGCTATTAATAATTACATCGAAGTCGAAAAGAAATAAAAAGAAGATATAAGTAGGTGTAAGAGAACAGAAGATTGGTGCATTAAAAAAGATGATATTTCTGTACAGACGATATTAAATCTCATATATCAATGAAAAGCCAACAAAATGTGTTTGATCTTAACTGATATATTCTACTTCGTCTACTTTACACGCTGAACATATGTACTTCGACTACTATCTATTCTCATTTCTACAATAATTCATTTAGTAACAGAAAGACTATTTCTAACATATTAGAGAAAAATCATTTTTTGAAAAGATCGAGAAGATAGCAAAAGATATGTGAGCTATTCAAGAAAATACTAATTTTACGAAGATACACCTGCCTTTATATTCTTCTCAAATTTCTCTACGAATGTTACGAATGTATCCAATATTGTTAGAAATTCGAAGAAAATAACAAAAAATTATTCGAAATTGAAATAATGCAAATAAATGATACAAGGATGGTATATGACAGCCTTTCCTCAAATTTATTCTTAAAATTCTTAGATTTCTCAGATTTCATTTCTTAGATTCCTCAATATATAAAATGCTAATACCAATAAATAAGATTTCCGTGAGCGCGTTGGGATACGTAACGGTATAAAGAAGTCTAGAAAGAACAACCAAGTTACAAAGACTGGAGCGTTTCATAAAGATTTATTCTCGAAAAGTCGTGCATCAGGTGTATATAAGTGGTACAATAGAGAAACGGCATAAGAAAGCTTATTAATTCCTATTTATAATAGTTGCAGTAGTAATACGTATTGCAATAGTGTATGCAAGAGCTATAATAATTGTAACAATGATAAAGATCGTCGCTGTCCACAATCAGCCACATACTCCATAATTCTTATCGTCTATCTTACATTCTAATAGAACTTGTACATACAGTAAGATTACTCGTAAAATTACTTTACGTTCGAATGGATTACGTTCTTCTGATCCTTTCCTCCATGCAAAGTCAATATTTCTTCTTTTCTTTAAAAACTACCATTTCTGTGTTTAATCCGTAATACGCACATCCATGTTAAATTATTCGTATTCAACGAATACCATGTTTAATTCAATTCGATTCTGATTCCGTGTCACTTGTGTTCATACAACGTATTCATACATCGTATAGGATAAGAGATCTCTTGAATTTATAACATGTCGTCTCAGCTTCGTGAATGGTTATTTAGCACATTTACATAAAACACATATATTTCTCATATTTTTACAACTATTAGACGTGTACACTTCGAGTGGAAAAAAATTACAAAAGACAAACAGTGTGTCTGATATACACGCGCACACGCACATTCCCTCCTTACATATGTATATCTTATAGCAAACACTGAAACGATTAGTCAGAGACGAGTCTTTTTCTTCAGATTTCCAACTCGAAGAAGAAACTCGAAGAAAACATCATAATTACGTATTCTCGTCGGTTAAAAAGTGATTCGTTTCCATATCAGTCTACGCTTTATTCCTTTCTAAATACTCTTCGTAGAAATAAACACGCTTTCTTAATCAATTACACGAAATGCCTGTTTCAAGCCGACGTTTCTCGACCTTTCAAAGCGCGACCAACAAGGAAACGCCGATACAGAGTTGCTTATCCATCCCCTAGAGATCGACGGATTCCTTATTACTACGAAATTCTGTTTCACACACGAGGGAATTCCCCTCTCCTCTGCTTACCCTAAGCTTTTCCGCCATCCTTTCCAGTCTCGAATCGATATGCCGTGAACGAAGAACTTCGCGGGTCTATTACCGCCCCAATGGGACCATTCTCGCAGCGAATAAAACGCCAGTTTCATCGTCGAGTTTAGTCCTTGAGGCGAACGAGACGGTTCGCATACAGAAATAAAACATCCACGAGTCTCTCGATGGACGTAAGTACGTCTGTTTGATCGTATAATAGATGAGAATCAACAACGAAGAGACGAGTGACACGTCGTCTATAAACGCCTTTCACGTCGCTCGGTAATTAACTGCCGAGTATCTTTTTTAACGAGTCTCGATTTTCAAATTACCGATAAGAAATGCTCGATTTAATTCCGCCGCGAAGCTTCCGAATTTTTTTCTGGAATATTCCGTGCTTCAGGGTCCCTTCGTGAGTATTCGTCGACGACAACTATACTTGTTAATCCTTTTTCATTATCCCTTCTTTTTTAGGTTTCGTAAAAGATTTTTAATGTTCGACATGTAGAGAAGGATGTATGGTATATGTAATCGAAATGTAGAAGATTTTAGAAAATAACGATGCAAGACTTTGAGAGTCGATGGTAGTTGTGATATTAAAGCAAAATGTAGTTCTAAATTTGTTTTTTATATTTGCTATACTTAAGCACGTTTTGTGGTAAGGTGATAAATACGAATAAAGAAAATAATCTAGAAACGATTACAGCAGGCTAAGAGAAAATGTTGAGAAAAGATTGAAATAGAACACAAAAATGTATTTCCTTTCTCCCGTTTGAATACAACAATCATGTGTGCAGATTGTGAATTAAGTATGTGGAATTTTAAACATTCCTTTCTTGCACCACATGTGCTTATTGTCGTGATTGAACAATATTATGTCGTAAATGAAAAAATAAAATTTGTTTAAAGGTATGGAACTAAAAGAAGACACCAAACTATAATTTACACTAAAAGAGTATTACCTCTTAGCATCTAGATACGTTAAACAATTTTTACTCTTCTTGAAAGTTACTAAAAGTTTTTAAAATGTTAGATTCCTTTTTTAATACCACGATATAAAATATTACCAAAAGGAATTTCTAAAAGAAATAGAAAAAGGAAACCGAAAGAAAAGAAGCGATTTGTTGTTTTACGATGTTACAAATATATTTACCTACATTATATGGAAAATTTACGAGACAATTTATAATTAATGATCTCACAAAGAAAAATTGATCAAAGTAAAAAGATCTTGCGTTAATTTTATCAGAAGACATATCGTTATTTTGTTCAAATATGTCGATTGTAATAAGAATTTATTATATCATTTTCAACTGTCCAGTTTGGTTTCACCGAATAATTTACGATAATAACGATAAAGGTATCGAGGCAACGTTATAAATAGAGTACATAAATTAAGAAGACCAATTACATGTTCACGGGAAACCTTGATTATAATTATATCAGGAGAAAAAAAACTGGATGAAATTACGTAGCGGAGCAAACAAGATACTTTAGAACAACCAGATATTTTTAATTTGTTTTTGCGTGTGCCTTACCTTTATTCCTCGGCCGTAAAATTACTTTTCATCAACTCTCTTGTTACTCTCTCTCTCTCTCTCTCTCTTGTTAAATCTAACTCTGGTTAAACTCGCGATTATAATTTGGAAATTAATGTTTTCATCGAGAGGAATGTATTCTTATTAGAAATTTAATCTTTACCAAGAACAAAATTGCTTTTACCAAGGTATAATTTTTTATGAAATGATCAAATAATTTTTACTTTTAATTCTTTCAGCAACAAATTCCTTTTAGCCTGTGAGAAAAATTACTTTCTATTAATCGTCAGTAATAGAAACACGTTTCTCGCATAATTTTCAGTCTTGTAAAGACATAATCTACTAAAATTTGAAACCAGTCTTATCAGACAAGTACTAATTTATTAAAAAAGAAAAAGAAAAATCAAGTTGGTGCGCGTAAAATCAACCGCGAAGAAATTATTCAGATAAAATTATCGTTGTTCCACTCTTCGACGTAAATTGTCTAAGAATCCTCGAATAAACAAAAATTCTCACATATTGGATGATTCTTGGAAGGGACCCTTGACTTTAAGACGGAATTTCATTCCTTCTTCTCCCTTCTTTCTAAAGCTTTAAGCTTCCACACTCTAAAAGTGTGCGCAAGGTACTGCATAAATGTAATTGTACCACTTATTTTAGGATATTTCTGTACCTGAAATTAACGTGCCGTGGAACCCGCCCCTTTCAATAGCACTCTCCATCCCCCATTTAACGTCCTCTTTCCCCCGATCGCAGAATATACGCGAAGCATGTATTCATGGGAGATTTGTCGTGCCTTAAAAATCCATTACAATGTACAACAATAAAAAAAGAAAAAACGTTATAATTCGATATGATATGGTATAATAGAATAAGTCCACCGTTCGATGAACACACAATATAGATCGTTTAAATGAACGCGAGAAAAGTGCAGAGGTTACTTATGATTAAAGTTAATCTGCGCTTTCAGCCTTTCAGTTTCGAAGGTAGAATAGTAAAATAAAATTAATCGTTCGAAAAAGAGACCTTTTAATTTACCTTAAACGACGTTATAATAGCAAGTATCGTAACTTCGAACGTATAAAATGTACAAGATGAACCAGTAATTATCGTTGTTCAAATGTGTTTGAAATATCGCATGAATCTAGAAGATTGGAATACTTTCTTGAATAAGTTTGCATGGTGTGTGGCAAAGATGATTTTACAGAGTTTGTATTAATTTATGTAGCTCGTTTCTTGATCCTATTTGTTAACCATATCTCTTAGTATTTCTTGTAGTTTATGTCCTATTCTTGTTGTTCCGTTTATTCTTTTTGAGTTTGATGTAATTCGTACATTAACGTGTAGATTATCAACATCCTGCGCTTGCAGATTAATTATATGCATATTTGCTATAGCGATCGTAGAACATACGTAGCTTGATACATAGAATAGAACAATTCAAGGTATTTAAATGTTGATAATTGCTGGTTCACGTTTTAAATATGTTTTAAACGTGTACAGGATGTTTGAAAAACATTGGACGATGTATTGTAAGCGAAGTTGGCACTTGGAGGAACTAACAAAAATTCAACGACTAACATAGAGGTATGATATGAGGAGAGTTATGTGTAACGAAACCGAATAATTTGAGAGACTGAATAAACCAAACATTACACAACGACAATAACAGTGATAATAAAACCATATGTTATTACTTGACCATTTTGTCATATGTTGCGGAACACCCTATACGTCGAAGTATTATACACAATAGTTTACATAATAATTAATTTATCGATTGATCGATGAAATATGAAAAATTAGGAAAATTAAGGTTTTACCTTTCGTTATCGAATATTTCATAAATATGCGTTACCCATACAATTCCTGCTTTATAGCAAGTGGAAATGGCACAGAATTGTTAATCGAAAGCAATCGGTTCCCTTCAACGATGAAAAGCTACACGAAATACGAAACATATCGCAAAAGGCACTTTCACTCAACATTCAATCGAACCAAATCGCTTCGCTAATTTTCTTCGTTCTTTTTATTTATTGTTTTTTCTTTTTGTCTTTTATGCTTACTTCTCTCATAACTCTACTCACGGCATTCGCTTCTTTATCATCATTCGTATTACTTTCTTTCTTACTCTTGCGCTCTCTTGCTTTCTCTCTCTCTCTCTCTCTCTCATTCTCACTCTCTCTCTCTCTCTCTCTCTCTCGTTTTTCTTCAGCTTTGCAAGAGTATACAAAAAGTTTGAATTGCGTAGAATGGAAAAAGTGGAGACACCACTTGTTTCTATGTTCATTCTCGATTTCGTTCACTAGTTCATCTCGTTTCTTTGTCTTTCTGTCTCCCTTCTTCTTTCTCCTCCTTCTTCATTCTATCTTTCTCTTCTTAATAAATACACGGTGTCCCAATTTAAAAAAGGTAGAGATGTATAATAATATAATATATGTACAGAGTAAGATTCCTCGAAAGAACATCATTCACGTTTTCTCGGTATGAGATTAATTAATTAATTTTTCATTGGATCACAGAATGGTAGCGCCCGAGCGTGGCAATTTCTTCTTAAAGACGTTCGAAAACGACCGATCGATGAAAACAGGGAACGTCAATGCATTCGCGAAAAGAAAAGAAAAAAAGAAAGAGAAAGAAAGAAATCGTTTCCGCCCTCGTTCGTCGTGTCTTTCTCTTTTCTTCGCTTTTTCTTCTTTCTTTCTGCTTCTCTTCCTGTCTTTTAATCGTACACCATTCGTGTGACCGTTATAGCATAATTACGATATCAATCACACGTATGTAAATGAACATCGCGTATCGGATCGTTTTCGAAAATCTCGCCGTCTAAAGCTAGCATATGTAATTAAATACCCAAGTTATTACAAAATGGAATATAGCATATTAAAATTACAGACTATCCTTAATATGTACTGCGCTATCAGTCACTGGACAATGGACGCCCCCCTATCGATAAATCAGGACGCCGGAAAAGATTTTTGCAGCTGTCTCGACTAATTATAGTTAAATGTTAACGTTCATGGGTTCGAGAATCTCGAGATTGAATACGCTCATGAGAGAAAAGCGGCACTTGATACACGCAGCGTAAATCTAACTAACGTCGAGATTACAACGACGTCGTTCAACGAAATACAAAGATACGAAATTCAGTGCACGAATCTCGACGCAGTTTTCAAGTTTAACCATCGCCCCTCAACATTTCGATCGTCCAGGGTTATTTCTTGCGCCACGTCAGACACCACACCCATTTCACGGCCGCACTATGTGCCTCAACTAGGTTGCAAACACATCACAGATAATACATACTTTCTTATCGTTACACGTCCCAATTTCTCCTTCGATGGTATATTAACGAATTCGAGATCGAGATCCTGCTATAAAGTATGGTAGAGTATCTTTCCATAAGGTCGTTTTTATTATTTTCTCGTTCCTGATGCTTTTTCTTGCTCAATTTTAAGCACGCGGTATATTCTCATACTTCCGTTGTTACAGAGACTAACAGCGTCTCGTGATATACAGCAAGCTTGATCATTCTGTTCAATGTTCAAGGTGGAGATTTTATGGTTTAGAAGCTTAACTGATTCGAATAACTCTACGTTACCCTAAACGCCAATGACTCTGATCGTGGGTCACTCGTCTTTCGCCTTAAGTCTGCCATAATTTCCACTTTCAGATATAGTTTTGGTATTTGCTAATACATTTGTACATATCTCGTGATATAACAAACACGTAACATTCCTTGCATAGCGTTTTATCAAACTATAAAATATCAGTGTAATTAAGTAAAATAAAAGAACTTGCTTGTTGTAGTTGGAATGTTTCATAGCATTAGTCATAATTGTTACCTTCCTTTATATTTAGTGTTATCGTGTACAGTGCTTCAGAAATTGCGACTGCGAATATACGATATAACAAGATAACGGTTAACAAGATACGAAGTTTATTTGTGTCTTCGCGATAACTATAGTTTGCGATTTATTTATACGTTGTATACGTATACCGGGGAATCGTTTTCCCAAACGAAGATACGCGTGGGGAAGAAAATGGATGTTTTCAATTATTGTATCGTAGCTGTGTGACACGTAAATTAGCAATTTCGAAACATTTTATTAACAGAAAAATGGAAAAATCATTTAGAAAATTTACCGCAACATTGTAAAATAATATAGTACAGTTCTATTCTTTCGACAAGTTGAATACTGATATTGATTTCTCACCAGATTTTATATTGCAAAATACGATTTTCAGGAATTCGAAGAACATTAAAGGAAATGGGATGTATCAGGTTGTCCGAAAAGTGTCTTTCTTTTACAGACACGTCTTTTACAACGACGCATCTTTATACAAACATGAAACCTAATCTGTCGAACGTTGTAATCTTTATCTTGATAGAACAAAATAGATCATACGTAATTCGATAAAATAATATAAAACGGAAAATGTTGTGCATCCACTATTTCCTTATAAAACGAAAGAAACTTTTCGGACGACCTAATACAAACTCGAACATTGTATTTTACATTCTAGATGTCGTGTTGAAAGTAGAACGTCTTTTAATGTAACCATTTTCACATACAAATACTTTATTGCCTCCTTTTATAGAGAATGCAATATTAATTGGTATATAAAAAATGTAAGTGACTTTTAAAAGATTGGAACGCTCCCAGTTTAGAAGCAGACTTCACGTGATATATCATTCGAGACCATTTTATCTTCCGTAATAAATTTTTTGTCTGCTTTTCATCGTTTTACAGCTTGGACGAATACCACGGGTCACGCAATGTATAATCAGCGGCCTCGAATTTGTTAAATATCATACTCTCTGTCTATATCACTTCGTAGAATAATATTTGTTCCATTCTTACCGTTAGAGCCTTTCGAGGTGTTAAAAAGAGACGAACAGCTGATTAACATAATGGATGGAGCGATTGAATTACCCTAAACGATCGATATCTCTGGACTAAACTATAACGCGTGGAAAAGTAGAAACGTTACAATTTTCTTTCACGAATCTTATTCTCTCTTAATTTTGATACAGAACGCTAAGCTTCCTCTTGAAAAAAATTTGGAACGTAATAGAAAATGTAATGAAATGCTTCGTAATCTGTAACATTTACGATCTTAACTTTATACTTTTAGTTTACACCTCGACTATAGTCAAAAATCGGTTGAGATTCGTGACACTTTCTACAATGAAGTATCCTCTCTCGACTAAATGTTCTACCTAAACCTCCTACTAATTCGACCATTCTTTCACGAAAAACCGTGAATTCAACTCGAAGAATTAAGGCTATAAGTGACTACTCGTAAGTACTTCGAATGGAATGTTTAATTATATCGAATGCAAAACTCGGAATGTAATGTTTAAGGGATGAAAATAACGCGAACTCGTGATCGGAGAGCAGCGGATTGTTTCATCGCGTCGATTCTCCATTAAATATCGCTATTTTTATCGATCAAATCGATTAGCTAAGCGATTACAAGAGTCAGATGTGGCAAAAAAGAAAGGAGACACGTTCAACGATTACATAATTGTTTTGTGCACGCAGACGCGATTAAATACATATTTCATACTGTGTCGTAGATTTAATAAATCTTTCGGGAAAAAACATGATATTTCGTATACGTTTGCGAAAATAGAGGATATTATGGAGGAGATTTATTGCACGTATGAAAAATACTTCAAAGAATGAAATACGAGATAAGGAGAATAATTAATTATGCGGTGCATGGCGAAAAATTCCTATTAAATATAAATGAAATTTAAAAATTATATTACTCGATTATACAAAACCTAGATTCTCTTGCACGATTGAAATTAATGAAATCTTATAAGTTGTGAGTTATCGACTGTAATAAATTTTCTTATACCGCAGGAACAAATGTAGTAATTAATCAACGGAATTGTTCACGCAAATTGTACAAATTACATGTTATCTGATCATATTATTTCACGGAAAATTATAAAATGATGGAAGAGAAACTCGTGACACTTCAATTTGCTAATATTACTGAGTTAATAAATCATTGTGCAATGGTACCCTGATAATAACGATAATACAATGACAAAAAAAAAGAATAATAGAGATATGCATCGATTCGAAATAGTTCTTACTTTTTTACACGGAACAAGTTACAGACTTGTTGATACCTTGTTCGCCTCAAAACGAAATCTGCTACGCGACGACTTACCTAATAAAACGAATGGCAGGATGATACACTTATTTATTCATTCTGTCGATAAATGTTATACGCGCACGAAACCGAAATGATTTTTTAATAATCCTATTACCCCTTCGTCAGACCGGATAAATCGTGAAATTAGATTAGAACGCGAACGATCTTGCATATGCAATGACTGATATCAGACCATCGATATCGGGAACGACATGCTTAAACGTTAAAGGACATTCGTTTTCGACAAATCGTACTCTCTAAAGACGCGTAGTCCCGATCTCGGGTCCGTTTTTACTTACAATTTAAATATTAAAGTATAATATGAGTATGTTGGCGTCGAAAACCTCTGTATAGTTTCTTACACGTCTATTAAATTGAATTTTTTTTCGGATATAGATGATTAATCGATGAATTTAATTACTGATATCCCGCGGCCGAACAAACATATTTATCAGCCATCATGCGGTATCATCTTTCCCGCCCGTCATTTTTCTATTCCATCTTCGTCTTTTTCGAGATCCTCTTTAAAATTGTCTATCTCAATCATTTCGAATTAATTATATCTTGGTCCTTGAGTGCATGGTTTTATAACTTCGCGTTTGGCGATATTCTATCCTTCCCTTTCTATAAACTGCGTCTCATAACTATAAGACCACAGTAAAATTTTCAATTTTTATAGAGCTACGAGATACACAGTGACAAGATCTGTTTAGAAATATGTAAAAAATCGGACGGACAAACATATAAAACTTATCGTTAGAATTCTATTTTATCGTATCTTGAATTCAATTTTCGTGTACCAGGATATTCTGTTACATCGGTTCTGTATCCCAGTTCGTGCATTTATGACAGATTCAGAAACGCAAAAGTGTACAAGAATGCGCATAATGTCCAACGGTATCTTGAATAAAGTAAAAATGACGCGTATCTTTGTTCACGTTCTATTTCTTCGATAATATTCAGAAAAAGAAGTGAATTTGTATGAACATTTGCAGTTTGGTTACGAAACAAGATTAAACTAATTTTCTTCCTTTTTTATGATTTCCAAATGAAATTTCAATGTTGGAAAAGACAAATTGTCTTTCAATGCGATTTCAAACGTGTCATATCTTTGTACGCCGCGAGCATACAAATATCCAGTGACATCGTAACTTCAGTCTCAATTCTGTCCAGAAGAAGAGAAGTGAAACGTTCGCGAAACCTCGGAACAAACACTATCGAAATCCAAAGGACCACAAATATGTCATCCGATAATAGTGAAATTTTAAGATCTAAAGTATCATATTTCGTTCCGTATCGCGTTAATATATAAGAATGTATATAACACAGCGTGTAATAATCGAAAGTCTATGTGGTTTTATGGTTATGAAACGCAATCTGATTATTCGACTTCCTCTTTCAATGGCGAACCAATACGTTTCTATGGTATTTCTCCATGGTACTCTTCGCATACTCTTCGCCTCACACGTACACCACGAGGACCTCCATCGTACGCAAGACATAAATCCTGTCATATTCTCGATAATATGGCACGATTCAAAGCCTGCCACGAACGGCCTCGAAAATATTTCCTTTCGCGTCCTCGACAGTACCACGCAAGAACTTGGAAAATCTGACAACTTGATCGACTCCTCGCTCTTACTTATTTCCTCATACTTAACGAGGATTTAATCGGTTCTGTCGAGAACTTCCGCTACTTCTCCGAACTTTTCTTCGAAAAGAGAGAAATCGCAACTCTGACCAGAAGCTTCGATGGACGAATAGCTTTCCTGCTTGCGTGGTTCCTACCGCAAACTTTCGGATCGTCCCTTTCGCTCTTCCGTATGTTCATCATCGAGAAAAGTCGAGGTCATTAAGCGAGTTAACCTCCTCAGGAACGGATTTGCTGATGTTAGAAGTCGATGAAAGATAATTACTCTCTATACCGTTATTCTTCTTGAAGAGAAATAATGTAATAATTTCTAAATTGGTAATATTGTTCACGTACAAAAGACAAGGATAAAGAAGAATAGGAAGTGTCTATTTTAAACGATTTCAAGGTGATGTGGCGTATTTTGATGACGGCAACTGGCGCTTAGAAGTTTTCTTAGAACACGAAGAATTACAGAAATTATTACTGTTATTTATTTATTTATTGTCGACTAATAGTTGCTAGCAACCGCAATTAGAATTACAGAAATATTCGTCGGAGATTCGTCGGAGAAAACAGAAAGTCTGCATGTTTGTATGTTTGCATATCGCTAAATAATAAAGCGGCATGCATAACACGAGCGCCAGGAACAAAGTATCTAAATATTAGTAAAATTGGTGGATATTTTTGTTTCGACAATAACAGAATTGGACATTTCTTACTTTGTCCCAGTATTCTATAGTATTTAACTTGATATGAAATAATTGCTTTTTCACGATACTACGAATTTTATTACGAATATAGTTGAAGTTTGTTTCGACAAGTATACCAAGATATTCAAACTTAATTTTCGTAATAAAGTTCTTTTGTGACATTCCTTATTCTTTGTCCTTACCTTTTGTACGCGTATATTTTTCATACTTGAACTGTCTTTTGGATCGATACTTTGATAAAGAAGAAAGCTAAATACACAAATATGTGTCAGTATCCCTCCAGAGGTTAACGATTAACCACACGATTAACCTTAACGTGTCATAAAAACTTTCATTCTTGACCCTGCTGCGATTCCCCAATTCCTATATTTCTTGTTTTCATTGATCACATAAAAAAGATTTGCGATATTTCACGAAGATGTTCAACGTTAAGTTAAAACGAGACATCGTGCGTACCAGTAATCATTTCTTTTCTTTTTCCTTTTTTACTCAATCTAAATTCGAATCTAAAATGATGCAAAGAACGCAGCAGGTCTGAACAACTATAAGGAAACTATTCAAAAACTGTACACGTGTCGTTGCACCTTTCGCACCGTGACAGGGGAAACTTAACTTTCTCAGCTCACAGTCTGAGCTGAAACTATCGAGATCTCGATCACTTTCTACAAGCAGCGACAATGTCACGAATAACGATCTCACCACCGCTGTAATTCGTTGAGGAAATTGATTTCCTACCGAGTGTTCGCTAGGAAGGATTTCTTCTTCCCTCTCTCTGTATCTCTCTCCCTCTCTCTGTATCTTGTTAAATTTCCCTTTCCTTGTAACAACCGAAGCGTATACACAAAGAAACACGTTGCCCCAGTAGACACGAGCCGGTATCGGTTCCCGCTGGACTTCCTGACGGGAAATTGCTCGGGGCAGAATCGCGTTCGGCGCCAAGTGGAATGCTCGGTGAATACGCTCTGTGAAACTCGATTCCTCGAGAATACGAAACTTTCAAGGAGATAGAGGCGGCTGTGTTCGAATCGAAATTAGCGCACGGGAAATTGCATTTTCGACTATGTAGATTACACTTTCGTCGACTAGTAGTTCGATTGAGATGCTTTCGATTAGTTGCTTGTTTTACGGTCGATTGCCCTCATTCAGTATCCGCAAGGTTGAACCGTAGAGTTCGATTAATGGAATTGTTAAACGCTCGACATGTCGAACAATGAATTTTGTTTCGGGAATGTTTTCGTTGACGAATCGTATTTTGATAATCTCTTATCGTATTTGATGAATGATAGTGTTGCGTTTTGTTTAGGTGGTTCAAAGAAAATTTATGTCACGCACGAAACCTTGGTCCCATTGGTCAGGTTTTGCGAACGTTTAACGACGAGATCCTTGTTTTGGAAGAAAAATCCCTCGTTACTGATAACTTACGGGAAGAATCGAATCAGCTGTAAGACAGTAGTGAGATATTTAAATTTAAACGGCTGCTACAAGAAATAGACGAAATCTCGATAACTTCGAAAAACAGACTATCGATATTGGCTCGTGTATCTTAGTTCATCGTAATCGATGATTAATTCCAAAGAAAATCTCTTAACTGGACGATTCAATTTCTCGTTTCTACATACCCTTTCTTCCCTTTCCTCGAATTTCAAAACCATTTACAAATTCCATCGATAAACTACGGCTTCCAAGATGTTACCCATTTGATCGAAACTTTCGCGATACCACATTGTAAAAACGCCGCCCCATTGTCATCATCGTCGCCGTCGCAGAAACCGCCTACTCAAGTTTGTTCCCGATATATATGAGATCCTCGCGATCGTACAAACTTCAAGCCAGAACGGGCTCCGAACTTTCCCTCGTAATTTAAATCCTGGACACGTAAAGCGGCCGATGAACCTGTTGAGGGTTGCCGTTTTGCTTCGAATGGCGAGGATTCTGCAATAATTCCCTGGTCTCGCTCGGTGAACCGGGACTCAGGCTGTTAGTGGTCGACGTTTCTACGCGGTCACTGATAATCTCCTCTTCGGTGATCTGTTCGAGGTATAGGGCGGACTGAGCAGTCTGGTGATCTCCGTTGAGCGTCGGTGGCGGCGAATAAGCAGGCGGAGGACTTCTCGGTGGAGAAGTAGACTCTTTCTCGTTCTCCGTTTCTATAGCTGCAGCGGTAGCTGCCTGTTGTTGCAGTTGCCTCGCTCTTCTGGCTTGCCTGGTGGTCAATCCTCCAGTTTCCGCGTCTCTCTCCAGTCTGTGTCCCGACTTGGACCTGGTTAATTGCCTTTGCACGTACTCTTCCAGGTCGTTTTCTTCTTTCTTCGCGATCACCCTGTTCAAAATGATGAGGAACATGCCGACGATGATAGCGAACAGACCTATGGCTACCAGCTCGTTCCACCAGCCTCCAGATGCTTTGGTTCCCCATTGAGCGAGATCTCCCGGCAACAGGCCACTCATCAGAAGAAAAGCACCGAACACCAGGAAGACCACGCCGATGTGAAGCATTCCCACCGACGTGACCACCTTCGAATCCAACATACCCTGGCCGGCAGAACGATTCGGATGTCCGGTTTTATGGTGTCTCGGTTGTTGATCCAAGGAACCGGTCGAAGCCCTGGGCGACGTCAGGCCGCTCTCGCCCGATTGCGCGCTATAACGACGCTCGCGGGCACGACGCTGCTCGTCCCGGCGTTTTCTCTGACGCTTGATGGCCAGCGCCGAGTGCAATCCAACCGCGTGCATCCTGCAACACCGGAAAGACAACCCTTGCTCAGTCAATCCTCTACAACTCTCATTCTCTCTCTCTCTCTCTCTCTCTCTCTCTCTTTCTCTCTATTTCTTTGACTACGAGTGTTACCGTGTCTTTTGCTCGTTCTTTTCTTCTATTCGAATTTCCACTCGATTTTCTTCGAAAGATCGAATTTCTAATTGAATTGCTAATTAGGCAAATCTGCCGATACGCCGAGACGAGCATCGCTAATTTGTACAGTGCGATCTTGAAGATGGGGTTCGTTAGAACTTGAAGCGCTAAGAATCGTTCGTTGCTCGCTAATTTCTAGTTTCTCTACGTGTACGTTCTTTCTATGCGTTCGATCACATGCACTGGACTCGCACGCCCGGGTGTAATGCTGTTTTTACAAAAGCAAAGGATCTTTCAGACGTTTAATAATCGTATAACGAGGCAGTAATACAGTCGACGATCTATTGAAGGCAGGAAACGATGTCGATTCCTGTTTCTCGAAGCGTATACGTTGCTCGTACTCGAGGGAATTTATCGTGCTTCTAGTTTGGCGACGACGATGCTCGTCTCCGTGGACTTTTACGCGTTTTCGGGTTTTATCGATCGCTTAGATACGTTCGCAATTCTAAAGGCTGTACAAGGTTCGCTCACAGGGTTCACAGGATGCACTGCGATAGAATCGCCGCGTTAAATTCGCTACGTTTTTTCGCAATAAATGAATTACCAAAATGTTCCTGCCGCTGTCGTTGAACCTGTGAAAATCTCTTCTTGCACGTCTCTGCTCGATTCCTCAACGGCGTGATGGTCGGCGACATGGAAAAAAGGAGATGAGATGAATATCTTCTTAATTTGAAGCTGCTACAGTCCTTCTTTTTAGTGCAAGCAAAGATAAAAGATTACTTCGGCGTTTTCAGTTCTTACGCGGAAGATTTTTTTCTCTTTGTTAAAACTCGCAAAACCAGAAAGTGTAGGTCAGAGGCTCCATTGTGCGGAACTTTTAATTATTCTGTTACACCTCATTTCCTTTTTTCTTCTGTTGCTCGTGCCTACGTATAAGCATTACAATGGATAGCTTGCACGAAATCCAATCACAATCGTTGTTACATTTTAATTAATACGCGTTCCATGTTTTATATTACAACGAATATTCATTGGAAACATGTTATTCGTTTCGCATATTTTGCGTAAATAAAGTGGTGCGAAAGTTGCCGCTCCAATTTACCGATGTCGTCTAGTTAGAATTTCTAATTAGTTTGGCTCTGGCGTACGATTCTCTCCCGTTGACGTGTACTCGACTTCCGGTTCGATATGTGTTCCGGAAGCTGACCAATTTACAGACTAATGTCCGGCTGACAAATACAAATCGAGACAAGTCACCACGGACTAACTTCGAATCGACGTATTTGCTACGTGAATTACGACAAAATAATGTTACACGTGTGAGCGTAAATCAAGTTTTCTTGGCAAGTTTCTCTTCTCTCATTAAGCAAAAGCGTAGATGTTTCAACATACTGTTATATTATTTATATAAATTACGACGCTTTTAATCGAGTAAAGAAGTTACCAAAGTGCACCAGAGTAGAATAAAAAGTATCGAAGCAAAGTAGATTCGGTGTTTCATGAATAAATCAATAGAAATTTCTTAAAGGATCGAGTAAAAGTGATGTTATAAACACGTAGTGTGTTAAAAATCATCATGCACGACTAATATATTATTTCAAGAAGGTTGATATATTATTCCACGATAAAAAAATAATTCCTTTTTATTTCATCAAATGTTTTATATCCCAAACATTTTAAATTCGCAACATAAATTAATACTTTTTCACTTATTTCATTTACAGATGAACATTAATATCGTGTATATTTGATATCCAAATTAATATTCTTTATAATAATAATATAAATATAACTTCGCGTTGATTTCAGTAGAAAAACCTGTACTAAACTTTCTAAATTAAATATTCTTTTACGATCTCGATTAAAATACAAGTCATAAATTATATTTCAAAGAATCTCGTAAAAAATTATTCCCTTCGCGAAATCGCGGTAAAGAAATTACGTGAAACGAGGATGAATGTGTGTCTGCGTGTAGAATAATTTGATATATTGAATATTACTTTAGGGGAAATTAAGTTGAAGGAAGGTTAAAAACGTTTCTGACGTTCCTTTTCGTCGTAATATCATTATTATGCTTGCTTTTACGGTCGAAAACGGCACATTTAAAAAAAAGCTGGGTAGGACAGTTACCGCGGGTAATTTTTCCGGTGAAGTAGTATGAAAAAGTTCAGTTCGAAAAACGAAATCGCGTTTCACCCGTATCTTTCCTTTTTAATCAAAGTAAAACTGCGTAATTTAATTAATACGACGAAAATTTATTAGAATCCGATAAAGTAAAGACATAATACAAATAATGTGCGTATAATAAAATTTCCAGGTGTAAAATGTAAAACTACTGTGTGGAATGAAAATAACGCGAACATCGTGTTTGTTCTCGACTTTTCCAGTAATATACGTCTCTCTGTCAGTACAGAATAAATTGCATTTGGCAAATTAATTTTTCAAAAGATCAACAGCGTCTCAAGTATAAAAATGAGATTTAAGAAAAAGCAGATTAAATGTTTTCTGTATTAACGTTTTCATTTTATTCACTTGCTCTCGCATCTTTGTACAAGTAACATTCTACTCTTCTGAGAGAAAACATTACACATTGTATGCTACGTGATAAGAATATGAAATATCATCCAAAATTGATTCGAAATGTAAATGCCAGTCGTTAAGGAAATTTAGGAGCTAGAAGACGAATAAAATGTGACGTGAGTCTTTATGTACGTATGTAAGTGCCAAGGTGTCACATCGTTGAGTATTTAACTTTATGCTTCATTTGTCACGATCTGTTGGCTTTTAAAATTTACGATAGTTATAAGAGTATTCAAATTCTCGTACAAAAATTGAGTATTCTTTAAAATGAGCATATTTTAGTTTATCGGCATAAAAGTGCATCGTGTGTTTGCAGCGCAAATATAAAACTTTACTGTGATAGGCGTAATAAAAATGTGATGTTTCATATTTCGAAATAACCTTCGTTTCACTGTCACTGTTTGCGAACCTTTCCGTGCGACTTCATTGTATCGTTGTAGATAGAAAGAACTTTGGTGTGTTAAAACTTTCGTAGTAACTTCTCAATGTCATAGTCTTTACAATTTTGGACGTGTTGCAAGTGTAATAAAATAGGTATAGCGGACGTATAGCAAACGTGGCAACAGTAAAAACAAACTTCTATGTTTCTATCTCTTGTTGTTTCAGAAATCTTTACAGTTGAACCGTTCCTTTAGTAAAAAAATATGTCCGTACGTATGTCACGTATTTTATTTTCGATTTAATGTATTATTTGATTCTAATTTATGAAACACAAACATACGTATTTGAACAAGTAATTTAAGATTCTGTCTGTGTTTTTTGAGATTTACAATGACGCTATTTACAGTTTTGCTGCTTGTAAAAATCGTAATTTTATAATACGTTTTTCTTACACAGAGAATTTATTGAAACGAGTAAAAATTCCCACGCAAAGACAAGGATGTCTGAAGGAATACTCTGAACTCTCTAAAGTTTAAACGAAAATATTAAAAATCTTCTCTGAAAATACGTAAAATCTTCATTAACGTAAAAAATTCTTATTCGAAGTTATGTAAAAATATAGTTTCTATTATACACTGAATATAAGCACGTTCATCTTTTTTTTTCTTTTCACTCAGTTTTTAATTATAGAATAACATTCTATTATTTTGAGAATTGTTTCGAAAATTTAGAAATTATAAAAATTTATTTGGGGAATCCTGTTATTTTGAGAATTGTTTCGACAATTTAGAAATTATAAAAATTTATTTGGGGAATTTGTACATATACGAATTTACAAATAATTTTATCTTGGATGTTTCCTTTGAAAACTCTTACGTTATAGAAGAACGATATAGAGGAATTACATAACTTGTAGGAAGCAATATCCAGTAGTCAGTGACAACATTTGTTACAATTTCCGAAGTAGTTACGAAGATATTTACTCGTAATGCGTTGCGTGACTCACGCTCTATATAATCATTGGAGGTACAAGGTAGAAGAACGATATTCCCATAGATGCTATAAATAAGATGAAACTCTCCTAACAACTTTACAATCTTCCAGAATGTTGATACATATACGTATAAATATTTCACATGTAATTTATATGAACATTAACTTTTTTTAATGTATTAATTCCTTTATATCTTTTTATAGTTTTTCTTTTTTAAGTTAAACGAAGCATACTACTTTAATCGTAAAAAGTTCCATTCTTGATAATTCGCATAAACTTCGTTTCGTTATAAATTACAAGTATGGTAGAAAAATTGCCTAATAAAAACTCTAGGGATTATATAGTATAGTAAATAATAATTATATACAATAATTATTCAACATTCGTTGAGAATTTCGCTCTATATATGTAATAATCTTGATTGTAAGTTAAAAATTTGATATTTTTCCTTTCGTCAGAGTAAAAATGCATTTCCCCATAGGAATTTCAATTCCTTATTCCTTATCAATTCCTTATATTCTTATTTATTAGAAGAGAAATGGAATTGAATCTTACATTTCCTTTTGTTACTGTATTCGCGTTATGTTTTCTAAAGAAACTTGTTATTTCGACGATCCAATATAACAGAACTACATCGGAAAATTTTCATAACTCTACAATAATGTGCGAAGGTATTCTGCCTAGAGGTAGATTTCTCATTTTACGTTCTAAGAACGATATCTGAAGGAATTTTTACTAGTATAATATACTATATAATAGAAATCATTGTTATGCAAGTCAGGATTTTCAGAACTCGAATTTAGTTACGTGTTCCAAATTTTAAAAGTATCATCCATTTAGTTTTATAATTAGATAACAATATTCTTTGCTATGATACGTTTGCATGACTTAAAAAATATAATGAATTTTTTTTAAATAATAAATGCGAGATATTATTTTATGAAACTAGCAGTGAGCTGATTTACACAACTGTTCATTTGTATCCCTATACACAATATTAGTTACAGTTCTTTTAGATGCTCTATACTGTCATATAATATCATATAATGATTAGCCCGCGGATATTTATGCGAATCAATATTTCAGTAAATACAAAAGACTGGATGTCATGAAAAGTACTATATCTTAGACATTTTGTATATTTTTGCACTAATATGCAGGAATATTCACAGTGTAATAATCACTTTACACTTTACACAAAATGGAACGAAGATCAAGTAACGATAATTTGAAAATACAATTCAAGTTATACAATTACATATTTTCAAAGTCCAATAAAAAGACCACGGTATGATGTTATCCGAAGATATACTACGCCCCATATTCTTTTTATTCCTTTCCTTCAAACTTTATCGCGACTCGCTCGTAAACGAGAATCACTTTTCGTTTTTAAAGAAACATACTCGTAATCTAGCAGTTTCATCGACAGCCGTGTATTTTGACCTACTGCTTCAATGTGTTTTTAATCCATTCAGGAGCATATATACATGCCTGAATTCAATGGCGACGTATCGTGAATACTTGTAATTTTCCCGAATGCTTCCAATTTCCAACGAATTCGTTCTTTCTACGAACGCGTCGAATATTTGTCCATTTCACGAATTCCAACTTCCATGCAAATTTTGCAGCAAATATTGGGTGGCAGAGTTCCTTTTTAGAAAGCTCTAAAAAATAGCGTAAAATCTGGCTGACGCAGTAGGAAACAACCCATCTCTTTCATTTCGGTCTCACAGTGACTCGCGAAAAAACTCGGACAGTTATTACAAAAAGTTTTTATGAACATGTTACGTGCGTTGTACGAAACTTTGTGAAATTTCATTAACACATGTAACCAGACCCGATTATCAGAATTATATTGCTACAGTTTGCATCAGATTTGAGAATGTACATAGGAGCTACAGGATAATTAGTGTAAAATATTTAGCGTGTCAGTTGTCCATTACATTAACAAGCCTCGATATCCAGTGGAACAAAAGTTCACGTTGTCTTCAACATTTATTACGATGGCTATCCATGTTGCTATCAACTTTTTACTAGATATACATCTTTCAGTACATATCGTGTAACTTTTACGTACAACATTTTCAAATTCATTTTAAATGTTGCCAATATAACTGTTACATCCGATGACTCTCTACTCAAACCAGGCTCCATACCGCGGGTAAGATAACTGTCAGATGTCTACACACCTTTATCGCGTACCCTCAAATAATCTTAAGGATCCATCATGAATCTTGGCATTTTCATAGTTAAGGTGATTCAGACCAAACAAGTATCTTTCTAGTTAAAGTATTCTCTAGAGATTTATCGTCCACTTCGGAAAGGTACAGGAAATTTTATTTTTCGCACATACAGTGTCTCTCGCTAGCAATTTTCTCTCGGGGCGGCCCGACCTACGAACCTTTTTCTTATCCAATTAAAAACAATCTAGGCAAAATTGCCATCAATAAATCCGATTGTTCTCTGCCAGAACATCGTCGCCGAACTTCACTCGTTCATCATCCGTAGAACAGTCTTGACTGCTTTTCCGTTCGTTAATCAGTCATCAGTTTAACTTACAACTTACACGTCGCTAAGACTACGTCTACACGTGGGTACCTGTCTATATCTACAAAGTTGTTGGAGGAAAGTGTATATTGTGACCCATTACTTTAGTGTTATAATCAGTTCAACCACCTCTATGATCCTAATCGAAATAGGAGATCGACCAATTCGCCGAAATCGGCCAAATCGTAATGAAAATTACGACTCTCGTTGACGCGATCTACGCCGAATGCGTCTCTCCGCGAATGGTTGAACAATAATCAAGACAGTCGTGCTCCGTTACAGAGACGATAAAATTTCAAAATGTTCATAGAGAGTTTCTCTGACTGTTCAGATACTTTCGTCGGTTATCATACATATGCATATTTATAAGATGTTTCCAAAGTGTTCATCTTCGTGAAGCACAACATACAATATTCATAAGAGATTTCTGTAAGTGTTCAAATACTTCCGCGAGACACTGTAAGTGTCACCGACGCAGCAGTGTAATCCTCGTTTCTTCGTGCCCTCGTTTCTTCGCTGGAAGCCCCATGACGACGCTGTTGTGGCTCCTTTAATGGACATTCGACAAAGCTCTTCTACTCTTGGTATTCCCAGGGCGTACGTAAGAGAAGATTCTTGTAAATTGCACGTCGCCGCGACATATCTTTCTAGAAATCTCTCTATACTTCCTGTGCCCTTGTAAAATAGTTGCTAACGGCACCAAAATAATCTTTTCTCGTGCGAGTGATTTTTCTCCCGTTATTCTTCTTCCTTTTGTTATCGAGCAACGACGTTGAGAGTGTAGTTTTTATAAAATCCAACGTCTTTATTTTTATAACGTAAAATGACGAGTTTATGTCTCTCGTTACTTTCGATACATTAAACATTTCTAAATCTGCCCTGGAAAATATCACGTAAAACCTGTTCGCTTTGCCTTTAGTTATCCATAAAACTACCTATCCAAGTATACTATTTGTCAATGCATCGTTTGAAAGATTTTTTGGAATTATTAAGACAGTATATTTTTCACTTTTTAAAATAGGATATACGTAAAGACTTAATACCAACGATGAAAGAAGAAATGGGCTGGTACATAGAAATATACAAGAAAAGAACAGCAACACATCTTGTCCCTGAAGCGAGCAAAACTCTCGTAGAAAGAGGACTAAAAAGAAACCAACCCACTGATCTCACGGAAGAAATATTATTTAGCAATTAAGTTAGAAAAATTTACCAAATGTCCAGCTAGACAAACTGTACAAATTGTACAAAAGTACAAATTACTAAAAAAAAAAAGAAATTTTTAGATTTCCATTGTATGTTTGGCTGGCCATTTGTAAATGAGCTAAGACTTTGAATTGAGCGCTGTTTTCATCGTGTACACATCGTGTATTTTTCTATTACGCGAAATTACGCATGAAGACTACAACGAAACATTCTATTTTTTTATGAGATCAGTTCTAAAGTTCAGTACGTCGTTAATTAATTCTACGTTATCAAAATCGTCCTTTCATTTTATTTCAGGCTAAAACATATATTTTTCCAGTCCCTTTATAATTTTAAAAATATTATTATTGATCAGAGCACTAAAAGGTTGAAAGACGTTAAACTACCGCTTCTCTTAACAGTTAAATCTTTTACAAAAATCTCTCCTACAAAAATTCGACAATTAATTGATCCTGATTCTTCCACCTTTAGCTATTTTATGTTAATATATTCTTTCTTGGTCATAAGATGACGTTCAAATCCAAAATCAACAGAGACGTAGATATATCCTTTATCTGTTGTCTTTACACGTATTATCTATATTTGAACAAGTTAATTAAAACCAATATTTTGAACATCTCGAAAAGAATTTCAAGTTTGATAAAATTAAAATCGCAGCAGAAGATATGCAGCATGTTACCTTAGGAAGAACCTAAGTTCGTTTCCCTATTTACGAGAATTCACATGGATATTTCTGTTAATGCAAACCATGATACTGTTCTCAGAGAACGTTCATAGATTCAACCGAGAATCAAGGCTTAAAACATCGCGTGTTGGCGTGATACAATTCTCGAACACGATCCACCTTTATATTCGACGTTATGCCGAACGAATATCAGATGGTTTACTATTCTAAAGTAATTTATTTCTTCCTTTAAATATAACCTCTCTGTTTCGTGATTTACAAGTTAGATCGTGAACGGGATCGACAAATTGGTTCTCCTCTTCTTTCTTGAAATTATTCAACCTACTTTTTTCGATGTGGTTGTTAACGGATCAGCGACGAAAATTGCATATTCATATTTTATCCCAATATTGATTCGTATAATCTCATTAATTCTATTCAGAATCTAAGCTCCTTTCTAATCTGGATATATTTATCCTCTCGAATCCTAACGAAACTTCGTGACTTTCCATTTTTTGAAAAAGATTGTTTTATCTCTTCTCGATGATAACAAAATGCGAGACTAAGACGTTAATAAAGAACGAGATTTTTATTGTAATACTTTGTTCGCGTCGATCCATGCGAGGAAGCTCGCTTAATTCAGAGAAATTGTATCGTTTGTTTCGTTCGAGACAGACAACAGTGATAAGAAAAGAGCGTACTAGTACGACAATTATTTGTAATTAACCGTCGCGACCGTCCGGTGAGTCTTTACATAAACCAGAATTCATCCCACGGTTAAGACGGTCACTAGCCGTGTAAATATAATTAGTCAGACCGCAATAATCCTAAGGAACTGTCATAAAACTAAGCATTTTTATTTTACTGTTAAAGTCCATAACTGTTATAAAAGATCTTTGAGTCGAGACGGTCCTTATGGTTATTGTTCAATCAGATAAATATGGAAAGGTCGTTCAAAGGTCATTTTCATCCGCTAGCGACCGGTGATTGCCCCCCAGCAATAGTTTTCCTTTATGACATCATCGTCACTGAACTTGTCATCCTTAGATCAGTCAACATATCTTGACTGGTTTTTCATCCGTTGATCAATGTCTTGACTGTTTTTTGATCATTGATTAGTAATCAGTTGTAAATTACTATTTACACGTCTCTGAGAATACGTCTGTACTGTTAAGTACGTATTATAATCAGTCAACCACCTTTATTATCATAATCGAAATAGGGAATCGACCAATTCGCGGCGTCGATTATCTAATCGTAACGAGAATTTACGACTCTCGTTGACGCAATCTACCGTGAACGCGTCCCTCCGCGAACGCTTAATATTAAAGATTGAACATTAAAAATAATATACGTATAAAAAATCCTAATATTGCGTGTTAAAAAAGAAGGTGGATAACGCATAACTGGTAAAAAGGATGTTACGTAATATAACATGAATTTAAGAGAAGAGAAGCTCTTTTTATAGTTGCTTAACAAACAAAGTATACTTCCGTTCCATTTATTAACACGAATTTCCTCTCCAGTCTTCTACGCGTAAACACCGGTCACTTTTATTTAATACCATGGAAGAATCAATAAACTAAAAATACTCCATTAAATCGGCTCCAATAATCAATCTACTGAAAAAATAGCATCCAAACGTTCTCCAACGAGTAGCGATAGATGAAAACAAACTCTCATGCTATATTTCGTTCTCGTGTTTCCTAACAAACTTCCATCGAGAGTTCTCTATTTCCAAAGCAACTAACAAAAGATGCGCCAGCCAATCTTGCCAAAGATTCTCATGTGAAAATTAACTCGACGGTAGGGTGCGCTGAAAATTCCATGCATGATTCAAAGTTTTCGGCTTTCCCTTGGGAATGTTTAATTTCCCAGGTTCGAACGAACTAGATTCAATTTCCGGTGACAGAAATTCGACAATGGCGCATTGTTCGAGCCGTGTTTCTGGCGAAAACGCAGTAACGTATACATCGCTTCCGGTTCTTCGAATACACCCGGCGTTTCGGCCGATTGTTTTGCTGAAAACTTTCTTTATCGCGAATCGCGAGCGAGGAAGCATACTCCGGCTTGCGGCCAGGTTTATATTTACCAGCGCTGTAACCAAAATGTAGGTCGAGCTCCAATAGGGAAAGCCCGAAGAGACTCACCCCGCACGAGGCTCGCGGATAAGATTTTTATCTTCGTGCCTCTGTTACCCGTCGTAAACAACGATAACCCTTTCTCTTCGATCGAATCGAGCCGATCGGTATCGCGGTGAGCGATACCCAGGACTGTCAAGTTCACGCGCGAGTTGAATGCGGATTTCATGGTATTTTATTTGTCTGATCGAATCTCATACGATTGCAATAATAGAGTCGTCACGCTTTTCGTGGAACTGATAAATGTTTTGTAGGCGATTGCCAACTGTGTCATCAAAATACTATTCTTTAGCGATAAAATGACATTAAAATGCTTTCTCCTGTAATCTTCGTATGTGTAAAATTCATAGTAATTTATATTATATATATATATGCAATATATATGTATTGCATTATTATAAACAAATATGTAGAGCCATAATCTCTCACGCGCCGTGCTACTTGAATGTTTATGTATAGTGTTACACAAATAAGAGAAAATTTCGGAAGAGGCTGAGTACATACAGTTGATAAAGAATGGAATAATTTCTTTAAATCACCGGTACAACGTTCCCTGTGAAATTAATTTGTTAATACCGAACGACATTTTTCATACTCTCTATAAAATACAAATTTCCAAAATATTAAGACTGATTACAAATTCGATGCATGAATTATATTTGAATTATATAATATAAATAATAACATTATTTAAATAACATTAAAGTTCCATTATACTTTTTACTTTTTTAGTCCTGCAGAATATAGAAAGAAACCATAATTACACTAACAAATATGTACTTTAATTAAAATCCTCCACGTAAAATTCGGAATATATTTCAAATTTTCGTTGAAATACACAAGTTATATTTTCGATACACAGAAACGATACAAACAAGGACCGTGCAGAGTAATTACACAGAAATTCAGACCAAAAGTTTCGAGTGTGTCTCTCAATGTTTAATTATTGCGTTATTTGCATTTTGCGATACTCTGCTCTTTTATCGACTCGCCGTTCGATTAAAACATCAAATAAGCCATCATACTCGATATTTGTATATAATCCGTTTATTAGAAGTGCTCGGCTCGACTGTGAAATATAAAAGACAACGTTACATCGCTACCTATTAATACGATTAATGTGTTTTCTTCTTTTGATCTCTTTCGATCTAATTACTTTTCCAACGTTAGAAAAATACAAGATTGAACGAGATATAAACAAATTGTTGTTAATATGCATGATTTCTGCTTTTTCAGTCAAACAATATCTTAAAGATACATTATATCTGTAACATTGGACATATTGTACTAATACTGATAACGTCATATTTAAACACTTTGTACAGGCTGTTCAATAGCATTATCGATCTTTCGACTTTGACTAACCTGTAACTTAATGGAAAAACGAGGTACTTCTAACTACTTTGATATTGTTCCTCCAAGAACTATAAACATTATGGAAATAAGTTATTAAGATTCATGTCTAACCGGTAATTTCAAATTATTAAAATCATGTACTTAACTGTTGGAATAAAGTTGTAACCGAGTTGTAAATCTGCATGGATTATCGCGTCGAATCTTTGACGTTCTCTTTTGCGAAGTGATTATAAAGTTTCCTTCTAATCTCTTAGGCGTCTTTTATAAATTGACAAGAAGATCATTGCCCTTGCTATAAAGACGTTTCATTCTCCTTTTTTCTTTTGTTTTCTTAATTATTAACTACACACACTTTCGTCATTGTTATTGTTTAAATTTACTATTTTTCAAAGGCAACAATTATAAATAAAAGAAAAAGGCAGACACTTTTTCTTGGTCTATGACAAATCCTGTTCAATTTACTTTCGCCTTGGATTGTAGCCATATACATTTTTTTAGCTATCTTCTTATAGAATTACAATAAATCTCTTCGATATTCTCTTCCTCGAACCGATCGTAAAATTTACTTTTAATTACTTAACAAGTTATTTCTTTTATGAACCGAGTAAAAGTAATTCCTCGTTATACAAATTTTCCAGTCATACTTTTCTTTCTTTATTTTTTAGTTTTATTTAATAGCTATACCCTTGGCGCCTTTTTTCCAATTTTCTATCGTAGTATCGTGAAACAATCGTGTGAAATTCGATGCACTTGTAAGGAGTATGAACTACAGTACAGGTAAAACATGAAAGTGTTGTGGTGAAAGTGGCCTTTTCGGAAAAGCAAGTACATCGGAAAGCGAACGTGATCATATTTCTGAAGTACAGAAACCGTTAAAAGGAACGCTTTGGCGAAAAAGGTGGTTGTTGTCGTCGGTTAACATGAGTTGTGAGTCGTCGTTAGTCGTTATCAGTTGATTAATTGTATCGATATACTCGTTCTAGTTGCAATACATTAATTTATTAAGAAATAGTTTTAGTTAAATAATTATAGTTTTCTGTTCTATCGTCGTAAATAAAAATATAAAATAAAAACGCTATACTATTTTACAAAGACGCGATAGTAATCGGATTGAAAACGTTGTGATTTAAAGTACCAACCCAATTTATTTTCTAATTGCACTAATTGCAGACTAAGTATCGTTTTCCAGCCACTTTTTCGTAGCGATCGATGAAAAGTCCTGTTCAAAAGCAACTTTTACAACGATCCGTGGCCATATAAATTTTTCACAGTTTCCAATTGAATAAATTTAAAAATACTCGGTTCTACGTAATTTAACGATCGAAAAATACGATTTGTTCGATGCGCGTCCCCGTTCGAGGCACTTTATCTCTTTAGTCGAATAAAATATTCAACAGTTTCCGATTATTAAAGCATGTAGATCAGCACCGCGCATAAATTGTCTCGAAACTGCGTTTCATCTTGCTTGTCTCGAGCGCGCTTCTCCTATTCGCGATTGTTGAAAAATTGGAGTTTTCATGTCGATCCAATTATCGTTTAAGAGTCCTAACAAGTAACGCGGAGAAATTGTACATTTTCCCAAGTACGATTTAAGATGTTTGTACGCGTACTTGTGTACCAGAGTTGAATTGAAAGTCTTCGAATGTGAAAGGACGTTTGACGATGTTGACGATCTCGTTCATCCTTAAGATGCCTTCACAATAGCAATATCCCCTTTTTTCTCGCAGGAAGTTTTACATTTGTTGTGAAACGATGTATTAAATCTTGCAGAAAAAGATACAAACAATTGTCTCGTAAATTGATAATTGAGCAAATAATTTTAATTCCTTGAAATTATACGTATTTCCGCTGTTATAACGACACGATATAAGGAAATGAGAAAAGTATATATTTGTGGTTTAGAAGTCGAAAATAAAATTATTTTAACGTTATGGTGTAACATATACCTCGGCAAACATAAATATCTCTTGAACTAACAAGCGATCTTAAGTATCTAGTTACGAATATATTTGAACACTGAACATAGAAAACATAATTTTATGTGTGCTATATGACTATACAATATGACTACCCTGATTACATTGGTAAAATTTGAAACCAATCTGAAGATTTATATAGTAGTTATGCCGAGTAAAAAATTAGTATGCAGTACGAATAGCGATCTGAAATATGTACACAATTTGTGCTAAAGATGATTGCACTAAATATTATAAATACCTTGCAACTCTTACGTACATTTTCAGGTTCGTCCCAAACACTTATGAAATTAAAAAAAAATATTGTTTTTATATATATACTGTTTCTTGAATGAAAAATATAGCAACGGTGTTTCAAGAAACAAATTAAGAGATTTTGGAAAAATGTTCTAACAATTACTCTAACTCTTATGTGAGTAATAATGATACGAGAGATATAATATGACCCAAGATAATTTTATGAAAATGACTGAATCGTTATAATTTTTCTAATTAAGATCTATTGATGCATAAGATCTCATTATAAATAGAATTACGTATCTCGTTTAAACAATTATAATTAACACATACTTCAAACTTCAGTATGTTATAATCTGTACTATTGTATTATTGCGTTCATCGTTGAAAGAAAACATACGTCCCGACAATGTTAAGGCTATTCGAATTATTGTGAAACTTTAATACATACCAGACAGTTCCTAACAACAGATCAGATAAGCAGAAATTCCTCATAACGGAACATTCAACATAACAGCGAGAACAGAAAATGCGAATAGACGTACATACATCAGTCGCAACACGAGTCGCAACAAGTAACTTCTCCGCAAATTCGAGTTCTCGTCTTCCAAACTCCGTCCAGTCAGCTCTAATCTAGAACTAACCTACATTTAACTCGCTGAACATTTACTTCTCCCTTGAGCAACTCAATTCGTCTCAATTAATTCGAATGAAATCTACGATATCGGATACGAAACTACCGAAATATTGCCTTTTCTTCCGAGTGTTACAGGGATAATGTCTAACAACGTAGTTATGTCCTCGGTGTAATAAAATCTCTTCTTAATTAGGTCTATTTCTCTTCCATCCCCCGGAAAATACGGGGAACGTGATTTCCTAAAGAGACGAATTACCCTGAGACATTTGAAAAATAGATAAAGTTTAGGAATATAAATTTTATTAATTTCAAGTTTTAAATTTTCGTAGGTAAGCATTAAACGAAAAGTTCAGAACTTTCATTGTAGTTTTATCGCTTTCTTTTCCCAATCTTTTCAAAGAAACATTCGACGAAATAACGAAGTTATATCTATTGTATCTGAAACCTGTTCCGATAGTATATCGATAGATAGCGATCGTTTGAGCAGATTGGAAATAAAAAATTCTGTTTGATTTCTAAACTAGAATCAGTTATCAAAGATATAACGTGGGATTTTTCAAGACTTTTTATGATCGTAGGAACGGAAAGGAAACGGGAGTTTGAAGGTTGAACAAACCATTTGTATCTGTTGACACCTAATATTTTTAATCCTGGCTCGCTTCTTTTTCACGTTTGTATTTCTTCAGATATCTCCCTTTTTTCAATATATATCGGATGAATAATGATACGAAGATAATTGACGAGTAAATATTTAGAAACCATCTATATTTTTAACAGCTTATTTCTATCGAAATACAATGTCCACTTTGGATCGTATAGATTCGTGGAGAATAACTAGGATAAAGAGACTGAAAGAGAACAGTTCAATTTTTTGAAACTGTCAGGTTGCTATAGCCCTTTCTGAGGGAGGAATCTTAAACGAGAGATCTTCCGTTAAATCCTCGTTTTCATCTGGTCGTTCATAATCTTTGTAACGTCATTCGACTAGCAACGGGAAGGCTACGATGACTCGCCACACGTAGAAAAGTACGAAAAGAAAGACTGGTTCGAACAAGGTGGACGGATAGCAACCGATGGGTTTCGCGATGATCGCGAGACGCGAGACGCAGAATCGTTTCTTCCTCGAGCGATCAATAAACCATCCTCCATCCCCTTTTGCGGAACGCAAACGCAAAGTACATGGCTCGGGATAGTGCAGCACGCGCAACCGGGTCACACATGTGCACGTGCATCAGTGCGTGAGCTTGTGTGGGATGCTAGGCGCCGCGACGCTTCGTCGCTTGCCAGAGAAGAAGATGAAATTAACGGTCGAGTCCCCCTGCAATGACCTTAATTCTCATGCGAAACATCGGCTCCCGGGGGTGTTTCGACGAATCATCGGCCGCAACCGATCGTTCATAAAATATAATTTTATCTCATCTCTTTCTATTTTTCTTTTTTTTTTTTCCTCTTCTCCGTTTATTTCTGCCCGTTTTTCTTCCTTTCTATGCGTTAACCGTTAAACGACAGCCAATGCGGATAGAAACCACTCTACTCGGAATTACGAATGTTGACAGCACGTGGAGCTCTTAACTTGGCTGGTGTTCAATGGTGGTCGATATTCCTTGGATAGTCACCAGATGGAAAATATGTAATTTTCATGATAGCACAGGGATTGGTAGATTTTACGCGTGGAGAAATTCTATGGTAAAATTTGGATCGCTTCTCGATTATGTATATACATTTTCAGAAGGAGAAAATTTCTTACTATGGTATAAATTAGAAATATAGTGGCAGCAGGCAAGAACGTAACGATTATGCAGGTATTTTGAGAAAAAGAAATTTTTAGAATATATGAGAAAGGAGTTTTACTAAGATGAAAACTATGAATATACCTACAGTGCGTTAAACTTTAATTTCCAGTAGCGGGTAAAAGAAAACCTGGTAGATAAAGTGTATGGAAAAATATGATGGTTTTAATGAAACTGCTTGGATAATTATCAGATGAAAGAGATACAACTTCCATACTCAAGATACAGAGTTAGGATTTTTGTTTGAAGAAACTCTATGGTGGGATTTCGATTATGCGTGTATTTTCAGAGATTTTTAAAAATTTTGTAGTTAAGATACGAATTACAAAATTCCAAATAATAAATACCAAAACTGTCCTTTTAATAAGTTATGGAATTAAATATATATATTTTTGCTTCTATTACCGAACATTTAAAAAATGAGACTTTGCTTGATCGTTTATATAATGTATAAATAATGTGTAAATATATTGTGTATATTTGAATCACAATGTACATAATTACTTTTATTTCTGTAAATGTTTCTAAAAAATGCAAAAGCATTTGAAAATAAATTTTGGGGATTCCTGAGAGGGAAACTTTAGACGGATCGTTCAGCATTATTTTACCTCTCTCCTTTTTTTCTATTTGTGTCAAATGTCAGCTCCTATGGCAATTTATAGAGGTACGCCAAAGTATCGATGTTAAAAGCAGACGAAGTTACATAAAATGGCAAATGGATTTCGTCAGCAGAGAGAGGAGATGAAACCTTGGTGATGATAAAAAGAACTTCTTTCAATGGAAGAGTGAGTTATTGACAATAAAATTTCTGATCAAATTTTTATTACAGAGAAACATTAAGCTTTCCTGAATTTTATATGCCAATTGAAGATTGCTGGATACGGCAACAATAGCTCTTTCCCTCTTTTGTTTCCTTTTTATTTGATTGATTATCCTTTATCTTTTATTCATTATACTATGAACGATCTTAAAAATGATATTTAACAACAATCAATGACATCAACTCTGGCTAATAAAATTTCATTGCTTATTATAACAATTGAATGTTATTTAACATTGATACAATGCTTTCATAATCGTTCATTTATCATATCTTGAAATGTCGACGTTGTGAATATAATTGAGTAACCGATTAAAAATGAACAAGTAAATGAACAAATAATTTCGCAACGAAAATTGATATTATCGATAAAAATAATTAAACAAAAGTAAAAGGATATCATTGATCGAAGTTCTAACATCAACTGTGGTCAATCGTTGTCGAAGATCTGTTTCTAATAAAATTTGTTTACAATGATAAAATAATAAATCCGAATATTCATTATAAGAATACGCTAAACATTACAAATGAATAACGTTCTATCTGCATTCTATATTTTATCTGTGTTCTCAACGAAACTACAAGATAACTGTCGATGTTTTGAGATAACGATTGAGTTTGATATCACGGTCCACATAGTGAATCATTGATACAGCAATTCCAAAACCAAAGTTCCAAACATGTAAGTTGCATTCGGTATATTTGGTTCACTGACTCGATTGATCGTTTAATGCTCGTAGAGTTCGAGCGCCTTCCAGGTTGGAGAATTTGTTGCTTCTGACACATTGAACGGAATGTTAAACTTGCCGGTATTCGTAAATGAAACTCTAAATATCGGATACGCAAATAGTAAAGATACTGAAATTTACTCAAAGGAATAAGAAAGCCCTGATAGATATAAGGAAAACTATCGTGAAATTACTGAAAGAGGTTACAGTTATTTCTAAATCGAGAGAGCAAGTATATAATTTACTTTAGTTCTGCATTTCTCATACTGCCATACAGGCACAATCTTTTGTCCTTTTATAGAATAAATAAATTGATGGTTCATAAGTTCTGACGTTAATACGTATTAACGATGAGTATCTATCTTAATACGTTACTTTATAATACATTTTTATTCACTTCTCAATTGTTCTTAGCTATGTTTGTAGAGAAAACTGTACCTTATATTGTTTCATAAATTATACCGTTGCAATATTAAAATAAGTATAAATTATGTATCGTTGTATAAGGTGCTAATACATCATAGATTTAATGACATCTATAAAATATTAATAATGTTCGCTGTAATGATAAAATATAGTGTAAAAATTAGTTATTTGTAATAAAAACAAAGAAAACGCGTAATTTACATCTAGATACTTAAAACCGAACTCTTGGAATCGCTTGTTTTATATCGATAAAAATGGTAATTAATAAAATTGTATATCAATGAAGATACGAATTAATAACATCTGTTGAGCTAAGCTGAGTTAAGAATAGAACGTTGAACGAATAAACGTGTTTCACGCTTTTCATGTTTCCGTGTTTAACGAACACGCTTTAAGTAACTTGAACCTATTTTTTAAATTAATAGTACTTTGATAGATATAACCAATTTGTTGTTTATGAAAGGCACGATGATAGGCCAATTTATCAAACGCCAATTGCAGGATTTGCTCCCAGTCTTTTGACACTTTTATTATCTGTAGTTCTCCACTTTTCTTCGCGTTTCATCGTCTCCGTAGGCGTAATCATTAATGTTTCTTAATAACAGACGTCTTATTTGCTTACTCAACTCTCTTTCATAGGACTTAAAGTATTACTGCTTTTTCAACCCTCGTTTATTACTCTTCCTCCTTCTTTCTTCAGTTAATTCCGAGTTATTTCTGCATCTTGTGCAAGAAATGCGGCATTGTATCGATTTATTGGCCCCGGCAAAAGGTAATAAGGTTATTCGTTTTTAATCCATTTCTATGTTCATTTTATCAGGCAAAGAAACGCGAACTATGAAAACAAACAATTACTTGGAAAGAGAGTTTCGCTAGAAGCCTAGGACGTACATCGTTTGTTTCCTTTTTTTTCTTCTTTTTTTTAAAGCTATTTCTTATGAGGTCTTCTCTTTTTCTAAGAAAAAAATCTTCTCCTTTAAAAGATATTCTTAAAAGGTATTCCTTCTTACAAGAATATATAAAGGTATAAAAATATTTAGTGTTAGGAAATTCTATTTCTATAATTTATTTGATCGATGATCATCTTGAGTCATTAATAGCTGTAAAACACATGTAGGTGGTGATAATATCGAAAACTATGGTATAAAAGGACATTTTGATGAAGAGGATAGTCAATTACGAGTAAGTTGCGAGTAGTTGCGAGTTAGTTGTTACTCATTAGTTGTGAGTTGTAAGTTGAGTAGTTGTACAAATTTACTTGTTTTAGATGTATCACATTACTACATTAAGAAATAGCTATTATTTAATTTATTTATTATTATATTATATTTATTATTATTTATTTTATTTATTATTATTATTAAATTACTATTAATTAGAGTCATAATCCTCTGTTTCAATCACAGTAAATAAATCTATATAATAAATAAAGATCACTATAATTCTGATCGCTATAATATTTTTAATTCGCATAAGGCTAGCTAATCCAATTCACTCGAATGATTGGTACTACTTAATCTATGCAAACCTAGTTAGTATTTGAGACACGTAAATCCGGAATTTTTTATTTCAACATACAACATGGAACAGTTATTATCATTGAGCTCTAGCGTGAACCTGGATCAGCTTGTAGAAACACGGAATTACAAGTATATAATTCAGGGAAAGTATTATATTACATACTACACATGATAATATTATATTTTGTAAATATTCAGCACGGAAAAAACAAACGCTTTATTATCTCTGATATTCAAAGTAGCGGTATTCAAATTAAAAGTGCCTTAAACATTTTTTGACACTTAATTAGTAAAATTTGAAGGCTGTAATATTTTGTTGAAAATATTAAAATCCATCAATACGTGATTCGTGAAAATAACATTTAATTGAAATGCTTCATTGAATTAAAATTTAATTATTTCACTGGAAAGCACTCAAATTGAACTTTAATTTTGTTAGCTGGCATGTGCGAATCGATGGTTGGGAATATTTAGCTCTGTAAACCAGTGTTCTTATTTACTTGTATTAGCTGCTTCGTACGTGTCAACATTAGATTCCATATCTTCAGCTACAGTATAATAATAATCCATAATTTCCATAATTAGAGATTATCGTTAATGGTATTCGCGTCAGTAATTACACTGAGCGATTCTAAAGCTTCTTACAGCTCGACTAAAGTTGATCGAGTCGACCAACTCGCCGCTTAACGAACCTTGTCGACCTGTCTGAATACGCTCGTTCAGACACGTCTAATATTTTAGTCGATTGGCAAGTAGCTATTCATGTAAGTGCTTAGCTATCCGTGTTTGCAAAGTACAATTGAGCTATCGTAACCATGAAAGATAGACAGACGACACATTGTTGTGCGATGCTGTACGGTACTGTCAGAAGTCTTGCTCTGATTTTAATAGAAAAAATTGTAGAAGGAATAGAAGAAGATAGCGTGTATAGGCTCGAAAATGGGTAAAATAGAAATAATTTGTTTAGAGCTACAAGTAGCCTTCTCAGAGAACTAGAATTAGACGATCCTATAGAATATTTTATAACATCAAAAGATTCTTTTGATTTATTGTTGCCTAATGTAATAAAAATCACCTTAAATACGACGGACGTTAAACTTGATGGTTAGTAAAGTAGACCATAAGTGTAAATCAAACAGAAGTTCGTCCTAATCCTAATATAATAAATAAATAATAAATATAAAATTGTCATGTTAGGTGTTGAAAGTCTATGGTGCTGTTTTCTATTGTAGGCGACGCGCAAGGTGGCCACCTGTTCCAATTGGCTTGCGTTCATACGAAAACCCAAAAATTCAGTTAACTAAATAACGAAACTTTTAGACGGAACATTTGTTTATCGGACTCCGTGTTAAAATGATATTTAATAAAGTAAGGATTTATTTCAGCGGCTTTAATAATCCCTTGAGAAATTTATATTCTTTATACGAAGTTCACTGCATCTTATTAAATTCAAACTCCATTGTCTAATATTCGTTTTTAATTATTTACAGTTTTCTATATAAACGATATCGACCAATAAAAAATTAATTAACAAATAGAGAAACGTTTTCTGTTAGGAAATGTAGATTTATATTTAGTTTAAAATTATACATAGAATTCGTGCTTTAATCCGGATTCGAACTGTCAAATAAATTATTAAAGTCATTTATTTTTACGATTGAATAAAAATATCAAATTAAAGAACAGTTTTGAATTGATTGAGCGAACTCTTCGAAAATACAATAAGAAAAATATTATTTTGCAAAATACGATAATTCTGTACGCGCATTTTTTATTTATCTTGTAATAAAAGTACCGGTATTCGACGCAATCAAAATTCGATCTTTCGCATATACATGTACACACGTAGCTATGTAATATATCGTGAATCTGAGGTAAAAGAGAAATATATTCTTCTAGCTGGAAAAGAAAGTGAGAAATGATGCTGAAGCGTGATTCGCTCGATTGAAAAATCCTGTCGGAGAATTCTATCTCCTGGTACTACGTATCAAACTTTAAAATTCAACGAGATATGTGCGAATAACGGCTCGAGCGTGGATAGTATCGACACAAATTACAGTCTTGCAGATAAAAGGGAAGAAAATATTAAATCCTTAGTTTATCGAATTATCGATAATTCGTTTGACATGAATTGACGAGGAAAAATTCACCGTGGAGAAAATATAACATTTGTTAATTTCTTCATCGAATATAAATTCTCTATATAAGAAGCTCTAAAAGCTCTTAATAAAAAGCAAAGTTATTGGAGCTTCCTCTAAAAGCTTTATCATTTGATCAACTCCTTACCAAGGAAGCTTCAATAACTTCTGTATACTAATTCCCTTCCTTTTAACCGAATAAATTGAACAAATAAGACCATTTATGGTTCAGAAATTATTATTGTCATTGTAGTTCCTATATCTTATTAAATAGAGATAAAAGCAATTAAAAATCGTCATTAAAAAACACCTAAACGTTTAACAGATCCCAATCTGTTTTTGGAACAATATGTAGACTACCGGACAGCTCTTGTCAAATACAAATCCGTTTTATAAAATTGATACTTTTTGTATCATGTTTAAACCTTCTTTTGTTCGCTGCTCTGTAAATATTAGAACATTTACTCGATACACATATTGGAAAATTTCTTTTCTTTAGTATTTTCCATTATAAAGTACATATGATGCGAGTGAAATAACAGATTTATAATAAAACAACTGGAAGGTAAACGCAGTGAAAAGCATTGAATTTGTAACAAATGTTAGCAAGTCTCATCGTCAATATGGCTGGCAGTCTATGTTCTAAAAATATATGACTGTTAAAGTATGGAGAGAATTTGGAGAAGTATTAGAAAGAACTTTACTTGAATATTTACATAACTATGCTCGCCACGTGGGCTAGTCGCCGGAGGCCTAGGGAACGAGATTCCACACTTGCATATCACTCTTTTGTAGCAACAGAGGCCTAGGCCATCATCCGACGTTCACATACATACTAGCAAGGGGATACATATTTGTGTGTGTTTTCATTCTACGTTCTACGTTCCCTCATTCACGTACAATACAATTGTACTGTACAGGGTGGTTGGTAACTGGCGGTACAAGCGGAAAGGGGATGATTCTGCGCGAAAAAAGAAGTCGAAAATATAGAATAAAAAAATTTTTTTTTAATTTCTTAAATTTTTCCATTGAGACAACGATCTGCAGTGAGATCCGTTATAACGAGACGTGATAAAGCGCACACGTACCGAACGAAATTTCAAAGTCGATTTTCTCGAAAACAAAGCCTCAAACGAAAAATTTTTATTCTATATTTTCGACTTCTTTTTTCGCGTAGAATCACCCCCTTTCCGCTTGTACCACCAGTTACCAACCAACCTGTATGTTCAAGAATGACAATAATAATGACAAAGCATTCCAAAATACGAAATGTTAAGAACAAAGATTAAAAAATAACGTTCAAGCAAAAAGAAAGAGAAACGACAGATAAAGCTAAAGACCGTTCCCCTTTCTTTAAAAAAAAGGGGGAGAGGGCGAAATGTTGAACGTTTTGAAACGTGTATTGGATAGTTAAGCGGAAACTATACACGCTTTATACTCGTGAACAAGTGGAAAACTGGAAACAATGGAAACAATGCAGATTGGAAATGTGGAAAGTCGGAGTTATCACGGTATTATTAAACTGTTATTGTTATTTTCAAAAATTTCTCGTGTAAAATATTTCCATTGTCCTAGTTTAGATGATAGTAGAGATTTCCATGTGTCCATAACAACATCGAGGAGCGAGTGACGAACTTTATTCAACCGAAAAATCAGATATAGGCTCCTATTGCTTTCCACTTATCCGTATCCAAATTGCGTCACGACAATGGTCGATTGTCGCACGTTTCAGAATTAAATATGCTCTCTCATCACCACTAGATATATATGTACGTAACCGATTAGAAAATTTATCGGGCCATTAAGAGATATTATGCGTAATTCGTCAGTGTTTTTCTAACGTTAGAAAGTTAAAGGATACTGAATTTGATTTTGCATCGAAGATAAAAATATTTGTACTTTATAATATTGTAAATTAAGGTATTAATCGATGACATGATATATGGCACCTTGAATCTTAGGTTGAAAAAATCATTTATGATTTGTAAATTGTTATATCATATTCCTTTGTGTATTATGTGGGAAACAGCAAATTTGGTATTTTTGGAATTCCCTTCTTAGATTGTTATTTTTTAATGTATATGTATACATTTCATTTTAAAAAATTCTATTTAGAAGGAAACGTTCAAAAATAATCTTGATATTTTTAAAGATACGAAATTTACTAATGATAAATTTCAATCATCGGTACATCTTTTGTTATATAGAATGTACTTATGTACAGAAATATATATTTTATTGTAGTTAAAGTCATGACACGGATTTAATTTTCAATCCCTATTGCGATGTATCATATACATCTTAAATAGATTTGGAATAGATAAATAAACATCACATATACAGATAATTATATTTACTTAATATTGATAATGACACTGACGTGAATTACGAAATTTAATAAGGCAGATGTGGAAGATTCCATGATACTCGTTATGTTCTTCATATCTCTTAGATTATGCATTCATTTATGAGGAATGTATAGTGGTGGAAAACTATCGTTATGAAGAACTACTTTTATCGTAATAGAGAATTTTTAAATGAAAAAATTTCTGGGAGGTTCGTATTAAATCACTTCACAAGCAACGCGGACATTTACGAGACATACATACAATAAGCAAAAGAAAAAGACGATTCTCTGTTACTTATTTATCAGTAATTTATCACTCTTCCTTATTTTTTACGATTATTATGTTTTTGTACTACATTTGTATATTTCTTTCTTTGTAACTTTTAGGAAAGTTTTTCAAAAAATCGTAAAAAATGTTGTAATCTAAAGAGCATAAAGTACTACATACACGTTTGTAAGAAATATTAGATTTATAAAATTCTTTTAATATAAGTACTATGAAAGATAATTCATTTCGACTCAGCCAATTTAATTTTTCATCTTCAACTTTTGAGATAGTAAAATTTAAATCTATAGACACGTTCCCCAGGCAAGAAGTGCGATATGTTTTTTTTTTTAGCACAAGTTTACTCCAACTTGCCCGACTAAACTCTGAATTTCTAACTTTTTCGTGGATGCTGAGCAGCGTGTCTGTAAAAAAGGGCAGCAGGCCTGGGAAACCACTAAAACCTAAGATACACTGGAACCAGTGGATCGATAAACCCACTGTGTAAACCTAACAAGTAAACGGTTACTTTTTGAAAAATAAAACATAACTTACAAAACGTAATAATGAGATGAATATATATTTTTGTAATTGAACAATCTTAAAAGTATTTGAAAAACATTTCAATCGAAAATAGGTATAAAATATTTCTATTACTAATCTTGTAGTATCGTGGAAAAACCATTTGGAAAAAACCCGATGAACTACAGTGCAGGGAAAAGTGAAAATGCTGACGGGCTAGGAAGGATGGAAAATCCCAATGGGCCATGTGGTCCAGCGATATATCGATTACTAACTTTTATGACTCATGATTAATTATTTCTTTTTCATGATTAATAATTTGACTTTTTTTGATAGATTTAAAATAATATATAATTTGTAAAGATAATTATACATATTCATTAAAAAATATGTTCATACGAGTCTATTAAAATATTTGTCAATAAATCTTTTAGTCTGTGCAATTAACATATAGCATATAATAGCTTTTGCTATTTTTACCATAGATATCAAAATATATTGAATTAAGTCCTGAATCGGTACTTATAAATTTTTCAAAAATATATGAAAATAAATGAAACATTTACAGAAAATGAAGGAATTCTTTTTTTTATTGCGTTATAAAAATTCAGAGATACATGTGGAAATTGTGCAAAATAAGGACAACGCTTGAATAGCACACGTAGTAGGCTACTAAACTGACCAAACCCAGCTCGGTTTTCCTGACATCTTAATCCTTCCTTGACACCACGATCCCTTCACTTTTGGAGGTAGTTGATTGTTGACGACTTACTGATAACTTTCAGGTTACCGACGTTTTCTATAGCAGGATACCCTAATCCCATTATTCCTTAAATCTACTAAATGCTGAAAAATTAAGCGTTTCCTGTTCCTATGTTGACGACCTCCCATTTATGGATGGATGTTCGGGTGGTGCTGACAAAATTATTCATCATCACCTAACTCCTTTGGGTAAACACCCACAATATTTACCACCCTAACTCTTCTTCTTCTCACTGGTATGCGCCTTATCCTAAGGTCTTATCCTAATTCTAGTTCGCTTGACAATTTGTACTCAATCTCGGTTGGGAGATTTTCTTCCAACCATCCGGGACCGCTCCTTTTCTTGATATCTAGGAAAGGTGAAAAACTGGACTAGTAAAGTGCCGGGATTCGAACCTGGGTTTGGAAGGTTAGCAACCAACTACGCTAACCACAGCGTTACCGTCGTCCTATGACATTCCTATTTATAAAACCCTCTCGTAAGTCTGAAGGTTCTAGCATTACATACATATATTTAAATCATTGAACATCCATTTTTTATCTGCACATTCCTTTGCAAATCTTCCAGTGTTTTAGAATTCTAGATACTAATTGAATTATATCAACAAATATTGCGATTACAAAATATTTTTTCATATTTTGTATTTTTAACTAATTTAATAGATATCACTTTCGTGTTTCCATGTTTTTTTAGTTTATCAACGAAAGTCAATATGAATGATGGAACACATTAGACATCGACAGTTTTTAATGGACAGCCAACTTGCCTGTGATCATGCGTGTTTGCGCAGTTCACGTTATTTCATCCGTACGAAAATTCGTTGCGCGCGGAGAAACTAAATGTGGGTCATGCGAATAACCTTTTGGATTGGCAGCAATCGTCGTGGTCCTTTAGAATCGATTGCATTTCTATTAACGACAGATGAGCGTGAGTTTGAAATCGAGCATCTTGAAATTTACGCAATACGCGCCGAAATATGTAGTGAATACTAGGTAATGATGGCTTTGATTTCCACGAATTTTCGAACCTAACAAAATTTTTCCATGAAAAAGAGGGGTTTTCTAAAAATAATTGATTAACACGTTCTGAAAGATAGCAAGTATTTTAAGTGCTCTACGTTCATTTCCTTGGTACGTTTTATTTTATATTCCTTTTAATTAGATATTTAATTGAGTAATATAATGAAAATTATTTTTCAAATAATGATTAAATACACTCAATTATGCAAAGGAAGAAATAATAAATATTTCATATTATTTCATCGTAATTTTTTGGCGATTCTACGTACGGAAACGTTAACCTTATAAGAGAACGAGTTACTTCATATTTTTTAAAAACTTCAATATCAGATAACGATGAGTGTTCAACTTGAATAAATTCTCAGATAAATTCTCCATGGAATAAAAAGATATCTAGAAATAAACTGTGAATATAATGAGAGAGATATACATACGTAATTCAAGTTAGCAACTCTATAATGAGAATACGCAGGAAATAAAATCGGTCATAGAAAAATGAAAGAATGGTGCGTATACGAAAGGAAATTGCTTGCTTCAGTCAAACGCGGAACCTAATTTTTTGAGGTCAAGGATCACTCGAGAAGGCTGAATTAACTGAGTTTTCACATTTCTCAAAGCAGACATACGGACGTCAGCTTTGACCAAACGATCTCTCAATCTCGTGATCTCTCTATTTTAATTCATTCTCGTCAAATGTTAAACCTGACAAGAAACATCTGATTGCTTTCCAAAGGAGTGTACAGTTCAGAAATTTTAAATATTCATTTTTCTGTGACGAATATAAAACAGGACAAAGAATAAATATAAATGGGAATAGCATATCTTAACTCGATGTCACAAAAATAATACTTCGCAATATGCTCATGCATATTTGGTATTTTTACATAAATTCTGTCAGAAAAGATTTTTCCGCTTTTTATTCAAACATACAAAATACTTATTTTCGAAATAGTTTACAGGATTCATTGAAGAATTCAGTTCACACTTTATTTACCGTAGCTACAATTTTGAACAATAAGTATTGTAGCATCACATAAATAAATATAAACATAAATCAAACATAAATAAATATTAAATATATTAAATAAATCGTTATCTTTGGTCTGTATTCGCCACACAACAAGCCCTACGGTTTTGTCTCGATAATGTAATTAAAGATTAAACCAAACTTACAGAATGAAGATTATAGATATCGTACCACCGTAAAATCGCATTTATGGCCAGAAAGTGAACCTATTCATCATCAGGCATGCCCGGAAATGAGCACGGATCGCATAGCGTCGAAACGATTCAACGCGAGGGCTTTTGTTGCGATGAATTCAGTCGAAGACATGAGCTAATTCTGGAACTGGCGTTCATTTTTTCATCTGGCAAACTATACGGCCACGCGAAAATTACTTTTTACGAGAACGAGCAGATATTTTAGAAAAATATACGCGATAATTTTAACAAATTTAGTGACAGCAATTATTATCTTTAATCACTGTATCGATATTTAATAGTAGTGAATAATAAAATAGCATTTGTTACCTCTAGTATCACACTTGATACTTTTAGAATTATAAAACACCTTACATTTTAATTAAACCTTGATGATTAAAATACAATTGATTTGTTTGGGGATAGTTATAAATTGTTGGAATTCTTATCGCAAAGCTTTTAAATAGTACGAGAGAGTCCTTACAATTAAAGAAATGTAAGAAGTTGTACTTGTTGTAGGAATAACTTTATTTTAATGAGTATGGAAAAGAGAATATTTAAATGATCTGGAATTTTATACGTGAAAATTTTATAGCAGAAGTAAGCGAATCTTAGATTTAATAAAATTGATTTATATCTAACATGATAAAATCAATTAAATAAGAAATTTTTGAAAATGTCTATTCATCGTATAATTTCTCTTAAATATTACTATATCTTCTCTACCAACCGTTGATACAGACACAATATCAATGAAAAGAACAAATCCAAAAAAAGCTCAAATAAGAATTCAAAATTTTTCTTCACTGCAATTTCTGCCTAACCATTTAACCCATTGCAAAAAGCACAAATATCCAAAAAACAAAATTTTCGCGCTATCGGCCGGAATTTTGGCGTCAATACTAATTTAATTAACCATAATCAACCCGGACGACGGATTGGGGATATCGTTAGTTCGTAAAGCCTCGCAAATGGAAAAAGAAGCCATTCACTGTAAGACACGTTTCACAAGCAGACAGCGTATATAAAGGATTGCGAAATTCTGGAAGCGACATTTAACGACGAAAAGCACAGAGGATTAGCCGTACAAGAGTAATTTTGCATTTCTTCCAGAGCCACGTATCACCGTCACAAACTACTGTGCAACACGCTTTATTTAAACGCGACGGAACCGGTCGAAAGTGAATCAAGCAATTTCCGCGTCGCACCTTGAAACTTCGTAAACCACTGAGCGCATAATACGTCTCAACTTCGGATTACAAGCTAACGATCTCTTATATAGAACAGTAAGCCATTTATTTCGTTCTATGAAAAGACACAAGGCATTAGGTTCAATCAGACAACGTTGACGAAGCCTCATTTAGGCATTTATCTTTCACACTCTGTTTCGCGTATTGTTTTGTAGAAAGATCAATTATAGAATAGTGAATTAAATACAATGGGTAAGTCTAGTAACTGGGACGAGTTATATTGCTCTGATGCTATCGCGGATATAACAAAATTGTACAGAAAAATTTTACATCGTTTATTAAACTCTGTCATATTGCGCAGTGCGATTTTGTTCGGAAGTGCATCGTCGATATTTCTTTTATTCGAAACCATTTAATGGAACGAAGAATCAATGAATGTAAAAATAATCGTAGAGTTTCATTTAGAAATAATAATGCGATCGAACTTTGCAAATACACCGATGCATTTCTGAATAAGATGGCACTTCACAATGATAGTCTGATATACGATGTAAAAGATTCCTTTGCGATTTTTTTATATCTGCAATAAAAATATACTTATTCTGTATGTTACAGAGTTGATAAAAATTATATTTATAGAAATTATAATTTTTTGTACTCCTGTGTACGTGTACGGTGGCGGCCGAGCAAAAGTTTGCAGAGTAAAACGAGAGAAACGCTGTAATTTTATAAATCTGAATTATGATTAACAAGAAGTATGAATGTATAACATTTTTTTTTACGTTAAATGTTCGTTTTAGGCGACAAAAAATGGAAAAAGGAGAAGGTTGTTATATATAAATAAAAATCCATAAATATTATGGATCTCGAAACATGGCTTTTCAGAAAGTTTTAAAACATAAGTGTGGTGAAATTACCAATCGTTTGGTTAAACGTATCGAAAAATTGTTGGAGTACGAAGCATTACAAATTTTTCATTGTTTAGAAATATTCCTATTTGAGCTTCAACTTTAAGAATATTTATTTGATATCTAATATTTGTTCAAGTAAGTATAAATATTAATAAATAACGCAAGGTACAAAAACCAAGAAAGTTTTTGCCTTATGAGTAACGTGTACACAGTCCGGAAATAACTTACAGTTACAAACTTCAATTGTTTTCAACTATTCATTCTTTTTTTAATATAGGTGCCTGATTTGTCGTGCTTCTGATTCAAGTAATTAATATTTTACTATATTCATTTTCAAATGAACAATAATAATACTGATAAAGTTAACAATAAGAAAATTTCATAAAGGTAACAAAATTCTTTTAAAAAGCGATCATGAAGAATACTTTTTCTCGCCATTACTTAATAAGGATATAAATTCAGTTTAACTGAAAATTATCTTTTTATTATACTTTTAAACTGAACACAAAAAATTATGTCCACGTATCAATTGCATATTTCCATTACTTGCAAGCGAAAATAAAGTTTAAACTTTTCTATGGGCATTTTTAATTTGAGAGTGTCCAAAGTAATAAATAAAATTTATGCATGTACGTAAATCTTTCGTCATGGGAACTTCGTAAAAATCATTTGCATGATAATAACGACACAATTCTGGAGGATAATAAAATAGACGCGTACTGAGTGCAATTAGTGCTAAGAGCAATTCCAGATTATATTACTGAAATTAGCTGTGGCGAGCAACTGTATCATCACATTGATTAAAATTTATGCTATACCTGATACTGTTACTAAACGCATACAACCACTCGAAACGACTACCGAGTTTGAAATGTAAAAAACGAAAGATATTTTTAATCTGACTAAAATCAAGTGGTTTTACTAATTTAAACGCAAGAACTGCTCTTTTCACGATAAACGATCTTTTTAATTATGATATATACTGTAAACTACATATAATATCGTGCTCCTTGTTTCTTTTTCTTTCTTTTTTGCTTATCCGTTTTAGTCAAACATTGAAAATTATACATAAAGAATTGGAATTTTATTGTTACTAGAATTAAACAGTACGTATGTTAATTATACTAAAACGTAACATTTTTTCAACGTTTAATAAATTTAGATGCAATGATCTGTAAGTTCGTATACTTCACACATCATTTTTATTGTACTGAAAATTAACTGATATACGAAGGGAAATAATTATATTATTTAGCTGCAGCAATTTAATTCTCTTATATGTAAAATTATGTAAAATTACAATATAAAATTGAAATTATATAAAGATTTTAAGATAATAGTGACTTTTCAAACTCTTAGGAAAATTCTTACGTATGATATACCGATGCAAAGAAACAATGAAAAGGTGCATAGCATTTGGCAACAGTCTGTGAAACAAAATGATGCAAATAACGTTAAACAAACTCGAGATTGATTCGTACCTAGCAGAATTACAGAACAAGGAACATGACGAAACAGAGAATAATTTACCTCTGTATTGACGCCGGAGGAACAGTTTATGCAGCAATTTTATTTTCGCTTCGAAAATGTTTCTCGGTACCCGAGGCGGATCGCCAAAATGATTCGTTCCCCTGAACAAACAAATAATAAAACGGAGGAAATCACGGCCGATACGTGGACAACGTGGAACTATATTCGTCGAGATGTTTTTGTTCACGAAACAAAAAATTTGACGGCTCAAGTATTCACGAGATGTTCCTCATTTTTCTAGGATAAATCAAACAACGTGAACGAACGAGGTGAACGCAATTGAAACTACAAAACCACGTCCATCAAGATCCACCGCAGGTGTAGTTGATGGGACGTTGAAATCTATATAAAGAAAGAAGAGAAAGATCGACGACAGAAAACACAGTTCTAAAAAACGTGGGTGAAAAAACGTTTTCTCGCTCGACGTGTCTATCAAATTTTAATTAAGTCTGACACGTAACAAACGGTTGCACGAGTACACCCTCGAATCGCTTTTACGCCGCTGGAAACGGGGCACGCTGCCAATTCTCAACCCTCGTGAACGATAAGCAAAAATTAATCATTTTTAGGCAAGTTAGATGCATTCGCTCGTTAACAGCGTGCAAGCGATGCAAGTGATAAATATCGAAAAAGAAAATGAGGAAAAAGGAAGAGAAACGGAAGAGTATGTTGCTTATGCAGAGATTTAAGAGTTATGAGTTCGTAACGTTACAATATTAGGATATTCCTTAAGTAATATCGTATTTACATAATATGTATCTTTAAAAGATTAAAACATTGAGTTTATCGTATTTATTAGTGAATGATTCTTATCCGTTGTCTACTAGAAACGTGTTTGTTTTCTCGCAATTTTTAAATTCCTCAGGAAAAAGTGATTATTTTGATAACTAATCTATTGTATAAATCATACAAAATATTTTGAAATTGTCACTAGTCCTGTTAAAAGACAAGACTGTCATTATTATATTGGTAAAATTTGAAACTCGTCTGAAAATATATAAAGAAATTACAAAATATTTGCTACAAACAACAACTACATAACAACCTGATTCCAGAAAATAACATTATTTCGCACCAATCAAAGTTTCACGATACTTAATACAGAAAAATGCTCTTAACAAGGAAGACAATTAAAAAGTGTACTGGGAAAGTTACCCAAGTGTGAACAAAGTCGTGAAGCATCATCGAACAGTGTGGCTAGTCGTTGAACGATCCTCGACTTGCCCAATCATGTTCGACTATCGTAGCTTCAACGTGTAAAGAGAAAATTGGATCTACAGGGCGCAACAGGCGTCGTGTCGCGCTATAAAAGCCAATGATTTTAGTCTGCTGGCATGGTCGAGGCCTATTCGCACAAGGCTTCTCGCAGACTCGCAGACTACCGAACGATCAGCTATAACAGGAACAGAAGGACGGACACACAGACAGGAGGAAGGAAGAAACTTTCCAAGATATTGTCGTGTGCGTTTGAGAGGATCAGATAGGTCTGATGAAGATAACAGCAGCTGAAAACTGTTGCTTCAACCGTGTCAGAAGATCGTCCAAAAAACAATAAATCCAGTTAAGAGATTAGAGAGGATTGTAGCTACATAACAATCGGTTCTTGCGATCATTTTGTCGTTGAACCTTTCCTATTGACGCGTAAGACGGTCTATTTAATATAACCGATAAGGTGAAGTCTATCGGATTCTAGGAATTTTTATTTTTAGTCATTTGAAAAGTAATCGTGCTAAGGCGAAGGAAATCCATCAGAGTCTACTTTTGTAACAATTTGAAAAATACGCATTTTGATACATTGTACGTACCATTGTACGTATTGTACATGAGACATTGCGTTAATCGTCTGTCTACTGCAAAATGATCGTCACACGAACTACAAACTGGTTTATCGTTTGCCACATTTTTTTCCTGTAAATAACTATTAAATTTATCCCGAAAGAAAAGAAATTCTTGCGTTATTGGGATAATTTTGCATAATAAATAAATTGGAGATATTGATGCATTCGTTGGAAATGTAAGAATGCACAGAATGTAGATATTACACAAAACGATATAAAATATTCAAGGATGATAATCGAAAGAGAAGGATCATCGCGAAAGAATTCTTCATCGAAAAAGGATTTTCATAAATATGGTATATTAACGAAGAAAATTCGATGGACAAGCAGAAAATGAAATTCATTCACGCTTCAATATTTTAAGCTTCGCGTTGAATATTTAATCGTATTCGGCATTTATAAAATATCGTTTGCTTGAGATTTAGTTTTATTGGAAGGTATATTTCGATAATATGACGATCAAGAGAAAAATAGTATGAAAGAAAAATGTCACAATAATAAAACAATAATAAAGAATATTTAATAATGTTATCCATCTATAGATCCATCTAATAGATAAATCTAAATTATTTAACTAGGAATCTAAATTACTTGACTCGAAAGGTGGATGAAATTTTAGCCAAAATTAAAAAATTCGATATGTGAACGATTAAAAAAGTTGCGAAATAACATAGAATTATTTCAATAGAATTCTACAAATATGGATTTATATAGCTTAGAAATAATCTGTAAACGTGATCTACACGTGAGTAGATGCTAGAATAAATGTAGCTGACATTTCCGCGTCGTTCCACATCTATTTTCGCACTGAACATGGTCATTATATTATTTTAGACAAAACCAGCCTTGTACCAGTACTTCAATTGTTATCAACGCTTATATAACTTAATAACGTTCACAAGCGAAGCTGCACTACGGAAACTTGCGTTCTTATTAATTAAGTCTCAATACCAATTGTAAGCACAGATAGGAAACGAAAGTTCGTTAGGCAAATAGAACAGACAGGAAGCACTCCCATACGAGTACCATCTTTTAGCGATAGTTTAGTTCAGAAGCATTGTAAGGCTGTACTAAAGATCTCTGAAGGAGAAATAAATAAATACATACTAAGCAGAGTTCTTTGTATCAAACAAAACTAACAGTATACAGGTTTGACAATTTTACCTTAAATAAGTACATTTCATTGTAACATTTATTTCATACTTATATACCTTAATATTGATTCTTTTCGTTTTCATTATTCATTAAACTTTATCCTATGAGCTATAAGCTAGTAATGAACACCGTGATAGTCACTTAAGATTAAATCGTTACACGATATGTGTGTGTAACAAAAATATAGATGAAAATTATTTGACTCTGAAATTGTTTATCATCGATTCTATCATCGGTTTCGTTAAATACATACGTAATATAAAATAATTACACGATCATTGTTAATCGTCCGATTCAAAAGTTTCTGCTTTTTAAAGAAACATATATTTTTATGTTCTTTTACCATCGATAGATAATCTTAACCAATTATATATCAAATATATAACATGATTCAAAAATTACAGTGAATAATTAATTTGATTAATTTGAGAGATATATCACGGAGAAACATTTTTAAAAAGTCGAAATCAAAATACTTTCGATACATTTATTTCGAACACGACACACGAGCGTAAATACTTGGGAACTAACACAGCAAATCGAATCAATACTCTTGAGCGACGTAACAATCAGATCGGTTTGTGAAAGTGCGTGATTTATTTATTCTACAGCAGAAAACTTGAAACGATCGCCTGACTAATCTAAATCAGGGACGCGACGAAACAAACGTAATTCAGGAAATAATTCTTGTAATTAATCTCGTAGTTGGATATTCGACCGCCACGCAAATTTTCACAGCATTTTTCCCGCCATTATTCTCGGTTAAACCACGTGTCTTCTAACCAGACATCGTGATCGATCGTGTAGTTTCATAGATACAGTAATAGAGATAATAAATTAAAAGATTCTCCGTGTACGATGGAAATTTTGATTCATCGATATTCATCACGACGCGTACTTTATCGCGTGAAAGCAAATTGCACGACCGTAAATCTGATTATGTCGTAAGTACTTAATTTTGCAAATTATTCTTCTGAAAATTAACACCGACTAGGAATTCCCCGTTATTGGAGCGATCGTACACAGTGGTTTTAGAATCTAAAATATGCTATAGCTACCTTCTGAATAATATAATATGCATACCTAATGCATTAAAATCATTTTATCTTTCAGCTGCTTTTTTATTTCAAACTATATTTTCTATGAAATTCTTATTTATGTTATAGGAGTTCCTTTAACATGTTATAATTAAGTATTTTATAAAATGTTTCTTATTCTTCTTTTTTGAAAGAAGTTTCTTCAAATTGTAATCTACCTTACTACCTTGTAATCTAACTTTACAAATATCATAGACTGATACAACATATAATATTTTTAAGTTTCGAATATCTGTTATAGATACACAAAGCTGTATATATGTACAAAATTCCACGCAACTAGGACAAGCCATATCCCCAAATAAATAAAATTAAACGGTATCCAATGTGAATGGCGTTTTGAATATTTAAAAATCACATCTATTTTTCCAAACAGAACGATAAATTCTTCTATATATTTATCGCTGGATTTCTGTATTCTCTCTATAAAGTCATTGAGACACTTAAATTCGAAAAATTTAATCGAAAATAATTCATTCAATAATTCGAAAATAATACACAACCATTCGCACGATGCTTGACAAGTATGTCGTTCGTTTTTATACGGCACACAAATACTCCATTAGTCTAATAAATCTATATTGTAAAATTTCAAAACCCATAACAATTATTTTTCTCCCTTTTGTACATCTGTGAAACAATGCATTTCTCCGTCAAGCAATATCCTACGCATTTAGGCAATAATTGCAAGGGAGAATGATCAAAAAATAATTCCAAGCAGATTAGAACTAATCAAGAAAAAATCTCAAAGAATTTCATCCTAAAATACTAGTTCTACCATTTCACTTTGCAAATATCGAGACGAATCCATTTCCACAACTCTCGCTGGTTTCGTCGCGAGACAGCGTCTTTTCTTCTTTTTTTTTTTTTCTTTTTAATGGCATTCACTCGATTCGAGTAGAATCGACAAACATCTGCGAGAAATTCGACAACATCTTCAATTTCGTTTCTCGGCAAGGTAATGGCGCATCGACTATAAAACAGGGGTCGGTCGTAAAAACGAATTGAAACCGTGCAAAGTAATCTTTCGCGCGTAGCGAACTGTGGAGTTCGTTTTTAGCGCGAAGATAACAAACGACCGCTGTACCACGTGTACCCAGACTTGTCTATTTTTCCACGGGGTTACACGGTGTTTTTCATCAGAATCACGAGGCACCCAACGTTTACTTGGTTCCATATTTCGCAACGCCTCGGAAGCCCATCGCACGAAACTTCCGTTCGTGGACGATGTTCCCTCCGCTATTATGCAAATCCTGATCGTTGCTTATTTTTCGTTATTTTCAGACTGGCGATCCGCCAATCCTTTCTGCTTGTCGTTGTGCCTCTTGAAAGACAGATGCATGCGTCTCGATTTGCATTAACTGTCTCCGGTACACGGCGTTCTTGCGTAATTGTTGCTGTCACTTTTGTTAGTGTGTATCGACATCTTTAGAATAATTAGACTAATCTTTTCGTAACGGAAAAATCGTGACAGGAATATCAGTTTTTAAATTTTAATATCACATTCTGATTAAAAAGTGATATTTTAGTATAAAATAGCTAAAGATGAAAAGAATTTGCTAGGTCCGAAAATATGGTTAACAAGGTCTTGCAACTACATAGGTATGATTTTAAAGTTAAGACAAGCAATATTTCAATAATACGACAAGCAATATTTCGGTAATATGACAAGCAATATTTTTAGAGTTATGAAGAATGTGGTAAAGTATATGGTTAGTCCCAAAATCAGGTATGTCGTTTGTAAACGTGGAATTAATTAATAACATACCGAACTTTAAACTACTTCCCTCTAAAATAGATGGACTATGTGATCATGTTTCTTTCCTGTAGTCTTCAAGCGTTCAAACTTCAAATAACAGCTAACTGAAGTTTCATGGATGTTGAACAGAGTCGACTTTCGTATAAAACAAGTGTGATAATAACTATAGGTAAAGTACAATATAGGAAGATAGGAAAAATGGGTTAAAATTATAAATTATGGGTTAAATATTTTTCACTCCAATCTTGGTTTCAAAAAAAACTCCAATTTAAGATAATTCATAAAATAAAGTATTGCTGATAAAATCTTCCTTTGTACTTTCTGAAAACTAATAACTTATCAAAGTTACGTAAATATTATATGGAGAAACAATAGTTCTTTTATTTATATTTCCTTGCCACATTCTCTGATAAGGTATTTACTACAATTACACGCATTCTATAAATACATAAGAAAAACAATAGCTCCATGAACAATATCTCAGTTATGCATGTATGTATATAGAAATGGTAACTGCGGTAAAAGTGGTATCACTTCAAAATATCTTTGAGTAGCCGATACTGACGCCGATGCCGATGCCGACGCAACGACGATTGAGTCATGACGTGACTCAATGTGAATGTGTGCGTGTGTGTATGTGTGTGCGCGAGCGCGCCCACCAACGAAAAAAGCAAAGGGTAGTTTTCGGCACGTGGCGCGCCAGGACAGCAGAAAGGAATGTACCATATTCTAACATTTTTTCTTATTATATTATATTTTAACACATCTCAGCATATTCCCTCCTTTCAACATATATGTCCAGAGCTCGGATGATAAATTGTATTCTACATTTCTAATCTATTTTCATATAAGAAATTACCTTCTGCTTGTACATTTTATTTTTGGTTGTAACTATATAGAACAATGAAGATGATCGCGAATAAAAGTTAAGTACAATCAAGCATCATATTGTATCTATTGACACGATACTTCAACTTCGTTTAAGATAGTTGTACTACAAGCACGATTAATATAGGCGAGAAACGAAGTATATAACACGAAAGTGACATATATATATAGGGCGAAACAAAATATTTTGAGAAGACTAATCGTAACTACGAATACAAATTCCATCGAAGTAGGATAAAGAAGTGAGGAAGATTTAAGGCTGGTTTATGCAAGCAAAAATATACTTCTTTCAAGATCAAAGTGATGTTAGGGAAAAGAATTTAAGATTTGCAGACCGGATAGTACGCATCAGATAGAATAACAAATGGACAATGAATTTATCACAGTTTCTAAAATCAATGTTATTAGAATGATTTGTTTCACAGTGGATTATGTGGTAAATAAAGCTATTTTACACCTTTATATATTAAGATAACGTTAGAAACAGAGAAATTTTTCCTGTAAATCTGGCATTGTTAACTTTTTGACCTAGATTCAGCTTAATTGGTCTTATCCATACTATGAGACTCTCGAATTCACCTCTTTTACCATACTGCATAATTTAACCTATAACTAAAGTAGGTAGTACAGTTCGATTTGTAATCGTGAAAGATGGAAAGTTTCAAGAAATACAAACTATCAAAGACAATCAATCGATACATCAACTATCACTATGTCGCTATTCATTAGTTCGTTAACTTTGCGAAGTTTCCAGTACTTGAAAAATAAATCATAGATCATAAATCATCGTCTAATTTTAGTTTTTAATAGCAAGGAGCCGTATACATATGAAATTAATAAAAAAAAAAAGCAGAACTCAATCTTATGAAGAACGAAAAATGATTTAAACAGTTTATAGCGCTTGACACGAAATTACATAGTATGTTTGTTTACTCACATTTGATTCACCGATAAATTTCATTGAGAATTCTATTTAAGTAGAAATAGAAATTTAAATAGAAATAGAAGTTTAAAAAGAAACGGTTTTTTTTTTAATGAAAAATACTCCGAAGCTTTCTCCGATTTTTTTATTGACTCGTATATTTCGTTACATCGCTTTGGAGATAGAAGTTACACAAACATTTTTGTAAATTATGTACCAAGATCATTCAGAATTGCATCGGCAGAAGAAATAGTAATCTAACATACTTCAAACATCTTTCGCAATGTATACTATTCACTAGAAGTAAAATATTCTTGGCTTGTAACTAATTTTTCTGGCAAACAAATACAGTAAATTATATGTAATACGATTTTTTATTTCATTATAAGGCTCCTTTGATGTAATATTGCTCGCTAACTGGACTTTCTTGACAAATTGGAACTAATATAAAATTTGTAAAGATAATTATACATATTCATCGACAAATACTCGCACAAATTTATTAAAATAATAATATCAAAATAATTAAAATAAACCTTGTAGTCTGAGCTACTTTTGAATCGTAAAATTTTTTAAAAAATAGAAATATAAGTGATAGAAAATGATTGATAGAAAATGGAGGAACCTCTCTTATTACTTTACAAAAATGAAAAATGAATCAAAATGGACGATCGGTGGCCAAGCCCGTGAAAGTAGTTGCTTTGAAATATTGTCCTCAGTGACACCGTGGATGACTGCTGCTGGCAACCTAATCTCTGCGATTCCACGAAGCGCGTTCTGAAAGAGTCTGGAGGGGAATTGCCCGACAGATTTTGAATCATCGACCACATAGAGATGAGATGTTGCCCGTCCTGCACTTGCCCCGTTCAGAATTTCGATCCCCTCCGCCGCCCGATTTTACTATTTCGTCCGCTTTATCGCTTTAGCTTGGGCGGCTCTGTTTTCTGGGTTCTTTTAGGCGTTAGAGGAAAGAATGTTTGACATCCTCCTAAAACGCGATTTTTTTTTGGTGGGCGGCGGCGGAGGATGTAGGTGGTTTTGTCCTTATAGGAAACGGAGGAGCCGCCTTTTTTCATTTCTCTGAATCCCTCTTCTTCGAAATTCCTTCCGTGAATATAAGCGCGCCTCGCGCTTCATGGCAGCCAAGTATCGGTGTAGTAGCCTAAAAAACGTCGGTTTAGTAGTAGTCGCCGCCTTCCTCCAATCCAGATGATCCCTAACGTCGACGATCCATGAAAGGCGTAAAAACTCGGTGCCAGGATTCGAACCCAGGTCCTAGGCGTTAGTAGCCAACTACATTAACCACGTCGCTACCGTCGTCCCTGTTCATCCAAACTCGTATAACCTTATTTATATCGCTCGAAACAAAATACTTTTTCATATTTTACATTTTTATCTAATTTAAGAAATGTCATTTTCGTGTTTCTACGTCCATTATCGATGAATCACTATGAATGATCGAACAGATATTAAACATTGTCAAATTTTAATAGGCAGTTAGTTAACCGTGTGATCATTTTTAACCAATTCACGCTATTCCATCCGTATGAAAATTCATCTCGCGTGGAGAAGCTGAATATGGGTCATGCGAATAACCTTTTCGATTTGGCAGCAATCGTCGTGGTCCTTCAAAATCGATTGCACTTGTATTAACGACAGATGAGCGTGAGTTTGAAATCGAGCATCTTGAAATTCACGCAATACACGCCGAAATACGTAGTTTAATAGATAACTGGCTTTGATTTCCACGAATTTTCGAGCCTGTCGAAATTTTTCCACGGAAAAGAGAATCTTTCTAAAATTAGTTGATTAACACGTTCTGCTGTAAATAAAATAAACGATATGAGTTGCGTACTAAAATAATAAAGAATATTGATTTATGGATAAATAGGAATTATATTAAGTGTCTTACGTTCGTTCCCTCGGTTCATAAATAAATAAATAAATAAGTTTTATAACAATTTTAATTAAGTATTGAATTGAGAAGTATGTAGAGCGAAAATTATCTTCCAAATGATAATTAGACACACTCGATTATATTAAAAACAGAGTACTCGTAATTTTTTATTGCTAAACGTTAATCTTATAAGACAAAAAAGCTACTTGTGTCAAAACATCCTAACAGGGCAGAATGTTTACTAACAATGTGTCTATTATCAAACATAACTTTAAATGTGTATTGTCCTAATGTCAAGCGCATAATTGATGTAAATCATTTCACATTAAATAAACGATTTAAATCCAGGAATTCCAATCGATCTGAATTTCGTTAACTGAGTTTCGTTTTTTACTTTTTCAACGAAATCAGTCGTTTTACACGTATTCCAATTTAGACGCGCGTCCCAATGATAAAATACAATTTCTGTATATTTTTTGTAGACATACATGCGTTCCTATATTCTGTATATTTAACACGTGATAGTTTATTTGATACACAATTGCCATCGTTTGATTTCCGATAAAATATTTATTCCGAACCTATAGAAAAATGAAAACCTTCGCGTCTCGACAAAAAAAACTGTTTAAAACAGTCCATAGAACCGATTGTATTCCAACTCAGCTTCGTTTCAACAACAATGCTACTTTTTATTTTGCCAACGCACATCTCAATTTTTTCCAATGCTAAAAAACGATTTCTTTATTTCTCTAACACGCGATAGCTCGTTCGATACACGATACACGATTGTCGCTAACAAAATATTTACATACATACAATGAACTTGTGAAGGAAGGACTGAAACTTTTTACGTTCAACACATATTTCGGCGACAAAATACTTAAATCAGTCCACGGAACCAACTGTATTTGATCTTCGTTTCTAAAATAATGTTAACTTTTATTGCTACAATAAGTTTCGATTCAAAGACTCGATTTCTTCATTTATCTTGACCAGCTGTTAGTAATAACATTAAGCGCTCGTCTTCATAGCGCTAATTTTGTATTTCGTCAATGCCCGTTCTGATTTCCTCCAATGCTAAAGCTAAAAACGATTTCTGTACAATTCGTTCAATGTACATTAGTTCATAAAATTATCCGAACCCTTACAATAGAAAATTACGTGTTGTACGAAACTGATCAACACTATGATAAGATATGACTGTTTGTAATTATATTGGTGCAATTTGGAATCAGTTGATGTAAATGTTCATAGAAGTTACGAGACAATCGTCGCTAACGTACACAAAACGTATATAAAGAATTAATACACAGCACGAATAGTGGTCTTAAACATAGAATAATAAATAGTTATAAATTGTTTCATTAAATGTTGTGGTTTACTGGTATATACGATCAATAATTTTCTGATCAAATACTCCGGTGATTTATATGAAGTGTATACTTGTAATAAATGTCTGCTAACTTCTATATACATCTTCAGAATAGAATTTTCCGACGACTCCGCGACATAAAGCGCTATACCTTCAGAGCGTAAGGCCGGCATGCCTAATGTACAATCGATATCCCTACGGTCTTTTCGCCGAATATTCGGAAGAACGCATACGCGGCAACCGTCACGAACATGTAACAAACGCGTGCGAAATGGGGATATCGAGGGGCAACAAAGAAAATAATCCGTTTGGTTTTGAACGAAAGATTCATTCCGTTTCGAACAGTGAAGTGCGAAGAGTCTAGTGTAACAGCGAAGCAAAGCGTAATTGTTAATTGTTAAATAAATCTTTTTTGTTGAACATCAAGAGTATTTACTGGCCACTTTCATCCAACGTCCACCTCATCTATAATCGTGACAATTTTGTCTCATTATGGTGCTAATCAAATTTCAGAATCTTTCCTATAAAATACGCGATATATTCGTAAAAGGTTTTTATAAGTGTTCAAATACTTTGGTGACTAGCTGTATCGTTATCGGCGTTTCCTTTCGAAGAAAATATTTGTTTTGAAATCCGTGGAAGGGTGAAACTCTTTGCATTCGTCGCGACGTATAGTATATTGCAGGGAAAAGATTGAAGGAGTCGATAGAACCGGTTCCGAGTCCCGTTTCTTTTGATCCCCGGATTCATCGTGTTTCATCGCGTCAACACGATGCATTTGACAAAAGAGGCACGAGCACCGAGATTCGCGGCTAACAGAGGACATACCATCAAATCAAACGAGACCGAGAGCTAGGTCGTGTACCGCGGCTAAAAACACCGAGGATACAGCGGAGGAGAAAGTTCGATCGCAACGAGAATGACGTGTGCTGAACACTCGACTTTCGACATCACGAACCTCTTTGGTTTAATCCAATAATCGCTTAATTTATCCGTCCGATTCTCAATTATTCATATTACTGCACGCTGGTTAGGAAGTTCATTTATAAGTAGACTATCGATTTTTATACAAAAATATTTAGGAATATAAGTAAAGAGATGAGAACCACAAAACGAAGATAAGGTAAGTATAATTTTCTTAATTTTCTGATTTTCATGTTATTTGATGTTTGAAAGTGTGTGGTTTATTTATTATGTTATTTTAGTTATTATTATTATTTCTATCTTTTATTACACGCCTGTATGTATAGGCTACAATAGGTTTAAAAAAACTTGTAATACCTAAATGTTTAAATTTATTTTCACTTTATGAACCGTTTTACTGCGTCAAACTGTATCAATCTAAATCATTATACAATTAATGGAATATTTCTTGCAGACAATTTAATGAAATGCTATTTTACAAGTCATAGTATCTCCTAGATATTACTTATGATTCATCCATAAAAGAGAACTATGATGTTTGATTGGAAACATCCAGAAGCTACTGTATTTCTACTTTTGAAAATCTTTTGTCGCCTATTTTTTATAAATAATGTATTAAGTGTCATACAAGAAGTCATATCAGAAAATCAGTCAACGTGGAAAATATCATAACCTGTGTAGTATGTTCTCGTTTTATAAATCTAGAAATGTAGAATTCGTAAAATAATAATAAAATATTCAACGTCAAGACGTAAAATGAAGGTTTTCTAAATATAAAATTGTTATAACGTTTTGCAAAATTTTTATATACCACAGATAGAAAGGAAAACAAAGGGAAGTTAAAATATACAAAGCAGAATAAAACTTAATACATATATTAAAACTTTGTATAATCACGATTCCTGTTGGCTATAAATTTTGATGCGATGCGCTGTATCGCACATTTTTCTAATTAAATATTCTTATTTTCAGCTAGAAAGGGGAAAGCACCGATGCATTGTATGCATAGTTAATTAAAGAATTCCGAGAGAATGACAAGACCCAACCATACTTCACACATTCGTCCCATAGTTTATACGGAATAAAGAAAATTGCGATCCCTAAGTGCAGGTTGCAGTACATTTTCGTTGCATTTATTAATTTATTTTACCCTCCTAACCAATTAAGCACATAAAACAATTATAATACGTTTAATTAATTTCGTATTATGCTACATCAAGTAAAATACCTTTTGCCAGATTTACTTTGCCAAGTTGCTACTACTAGAAATTTATGTTACGATTAGTAAAAATAAAATAAAATAAAAATCAAAATGTTACAATAAATAATAAACAAAAAACAAGAAATCACCAATCGTTTAACAAAAAAAACATAAGCGAAACAAGGTGAATAAAATGTTTCTGTTATTTTGTTTCACCCCGAGCAGTCATCGACCGAAGTAGTGTTTACGTATTCAGAGATCTTTAACCTACTCCTTATCTATGACCCTAAGAAAAAGAATAAAAAGAAGGATATGTGACGCTTGACAGCAATTTTATTTACCCATCGCATCAGAAATAGGGCACTTTAAATTTGATTTTGCTAAAGTAGAAGTAACTTCCTTGGGTGAAACAAATATCAAATGGTTTATCAATTTTATAGAGAACTTATTCCAATATTTGAAACACAACATACACATTTTTCTCATTAAAAAATTATTTCCTGGATAGAGTGCAATAAATTAATTATATTATATATAATAATATTTTAGAAAAGATGTTTTTTTATATATGATTAAAACAACCTGTTGCTTTAATGATATGTAGTATCTTTTTAAAAAATTTTTTTTAAAGAATCATCGATTTTATAGTTTTCTTTGTAAAGGATGTAAGGATACACTGATAACAAGGTCTTATATAATATTCTCATTTAATTAAATTATGTTACAGGTTAAATATCATTAAAAACTATTCATGATTTTTAATTATGTAGATAATGAGTTAAAAAATAATTCGAAATAATTAGATATTTTTATGTATCTTAGTAATTTCTAAAATCTTTTGGTTTAGTAATAGATCGGAAGAATGAAATGACATTCCCCGAACTTTCAATCTCTATAAAAATTGGTGGGTTCAAAGTATACAGGTAGCACGTAAGTCTAAAATATTTTTTGACCGACTCAATTATGTGAGATATATTGACAGATATTGTCTATTTACGGTTTGTAAATTGTTTTTGTATACTGTTTCTTTCGTTATTCGAACTCTACAAACATAACCTGTTGCGAAAATTCAAGATACAACATACTGCATGTATATACGAAATCTATATACTCCATATACGGACGCTACTCACAAGAAAGTCCAATAATCGATTAATAAATCATAATACTATTTCGAGTATTAGACAAATTTGTGTGACTCTGATCTTGTCTCGTTTCATTTTAAGCAGATATACGCTCTATTTATTAATATTAATTTTTCATATACATCTAATATATATATATATATGTATATGTATATATATGTATATATATGTAAAAATTCTGAATAAGTTTATAACAAGCATTAATACGAAATTGTAATGTATAAAGTATTTTGGCAAAAGTATTGAAATATAGCTGTAGTCGCTAGAATTAAGACATATCAGCGAAAGGTGAAAGGGGAGGCCAACGAAGTACTGCGTCGTACGTAGTAGTCAACCACGTAGTCGGGCGAAATTTTGCGCAAAACGCCAACTGTGACTATCACCACGACTTTTAAAAACTCATATAGTCGATATTCTTACTCATGCTCCTAATAGCCAATACGAAAAGCCGATATCAAATTACATCATCTTCTTTGAAAACATGAGTCTTCCTCAAATTGCAACAAACTTTCGTTCAAATACAATATAGCAAGTGATTTCGAGCGTTTGCCCGTCTATGCGAACAAACGAAAATGATCAAAGAAGCCGGCAGCGAGGCAAGAAAGCGAAGCAACTATGTAGATCGTAAATTCTCCGAGCGATTGATTACCCGATGAGCAAACGAAAACAGGAAGAAGGTATGTGCGTATCCACTTACCTGAGTTTTCTCGAGCTTCAGACTTCCGTGTAGAAATAGTTGGATGAACCAACCGATGCTTCACGCCATGGATCCCCTCTGCAAGATGCTTCACTCGCGAGCTGCGACGCGGGGAAAGGGATATCACCTCTTTCTCCCCTTCTGTCTAAACCAATTTTCCAGACAACCGGCCCCACTACTGAGATCGTTACATTTTCGCGTGCAAAACGACCCTATATCTAGCCTTCCTGGATACAGCGTCTCTGCTACTTGTGGGATTGGTACGTGGTGACCCGGCCGGACGCGAACGAGACCGCTCTCTCCTTTCTTCTCTCTTTATTTCGCTACGATGAGAGACGCGCACGCTCCAGCACGAAAGCTCGACAACGAATAAAAGCCCAACCGCGATCAGACGACGGAGCCAGGACGCGCCTTTCGAAAGCACCGCGCAAGCTCAAGCTATTCGTGCACAACCCGGTATTCGCGATCGTGTTAAGGGTCGTTTCTCCTCGGCTACGTTCGACCACCAATGGTAAACCCGACCTGCTAAGAATGTTGTGTGTGAGACTGACTCGTGCTTTGTTATGCTTAAAAATTACAAAAGCTTAGAAAAATGTTACTGAAATAACCTTTGTTTTAGCAACGTTGTATTGCTTTAATTTGTAAATGATATTTATAATTATGAACAAACGTTATTGGATGTGAATGTTCAATTTGTATTTGATATTCGTGTAATGAGTATTGAAATAATTTCGATGTTATATAGTGTATAGCTTCGTTAATTGGTAATGACTCGATGTATATGATAGATCCAATTATATGCAGTATACATATATATGTCTTAAATGATATTGAAAAATATTGATTTTCGATAGAGATTATAAAATTCTACGAATCACTGGCATTATAATACATTGGTTATTTGGTAATTGATGTAATGGTTGTTTTGTAGAAAATAAATTTTTTAAAACATACGGTAGTATATTGGACATGTAGAAACTAAAAAAAATTAGGATGTAATTATTGATTATAATTAATTTAAAAATAAGTAATTAATGTGAATAATAATTATTATGAAAATATATTTTAATAGCTACTTACGCTTTGGTATTACATTTAACGTTGATCTTTTTGATCAATGTTTCTTTTCCCGCAAATTTCAGACTATATATTTACTGATAATTATCAATCAAAGGTATGAAATCATAGACTTTTACGTATAAAATACAATGTTGAATATAATTATAAGACAAAAACTTTATTTATATATCCTGTCAAAGTTTTGAGTCTTCTTAAAATCGCAGTATGACTAGTACATAGACTTTGTAGGTTTCGATAGAACGTTTCTTTTCATATTATCGATAGTATTTGTCGAGTATCGATATGTAGGTACAGTACGGAATTATACGATATATCGATAGTTTCCCAATCAAATACAGGTACCAATAGTTGACAGTACCGTGCATTTAACTCTGTGGAGAAATAATAAAGTTAATTACAAATAAATTGATGTGAATGTCATTATATAGTAAAGTATACTTGGACTAATAGTTTCTTTCTCGTATTAAGTATGGACGAAAACTACAGTCCTCCTACAATCGTAAGTAATAAAACTTCGTGAACCACATGCATGCTTTGAATTAACACCTAACCTATATTTCTTTCGTTTAATGCAATTAATATTGTCCCGATCTTATAAAACTCATCTGGCATAATAAAATATTTACAATTTTATTGCACTATTTTTATTCTTATACGAGTTATTTAAAATGTATAAGGTTATATAGCTTACTCCATTTTAATATTATCATATTTTATATTTTAATTATATTTTACATTTATAAAAATATATTAAGAAAAATATTTTTTATTTGTAGGATATTCCAAATACTCCTAAACATCTATGTATTACTGGAAGTTGGGTAAATAGTAGCAGAATCAGTATATATATGAATAAAAGATTTCAAAGTTCAACTAAAAAAAGTTCAGAGAAATATGAGCCAACGGTACATATTTTAAAGCCAGAAGTAATTCTGTTTTCTCCACAATTACGTAAATTAGTAAACGAAAGTAATGGTGTCTTTCTATCCATTCAAAAAATAAAATCTTCTTCTGGAGATGTTAGACCAGAACTTTTAAAACATAGCAAGCAATACAGGTCTATTTTAAGAGCATGTATAGAAAGTTTGCAAGATATATGTGGAAAATGTTTGACTGATAAAAAAGAATCACTAGAAAATTTTCTGACCATTTTTTATCAAATAGAATGTATATGGCACTTGATCGAAATCCTTTATGTAGATATAGTACCAGGTAAATTATTTTGTTTTAATTATCTATTAAAAACAGAGAATGGCAAATATATATTGAAAAATCCTAATATATAATATTTTTAATTTAGGTGATGTAGTATTACCACAATTGTTAGAATGGATTAGATTTCATTTTCCATCTAGAGAACTTGTAGCAGTTAAAATATTAGCCCAGAAGACAATCGGTGCTGATTTGGAGTATCCAAATTATTGGGAAGCTGTAATAGGCTGTGCATTACATGGAAAGTTAGATTTAGTAAGAGCTTTATTAGCATTACATAGCAAAGCAGATCACCCTGCTTTTGTAATGGCAGAAAATATTCTTAAAACAATGCCCATCTATAATGTGTATGGTGGTTATTCTATAGATGGATTTACTACATGTTGGAAACGTTGGCAACTAGAGTTGTGTTCAAATTTAAATAGTAAAACTTTTATCGTTGATACTTATTTAGAAATGATTATGAAGGTATCTATATAAATATATACGTGTACAAATACAATAACATAATGTTACTTAAATTATTAAAAACATTTAATGCAGTTAATTGCAGGAGAACAAGATATATTGTGGCAATTTTCACAATATACAGATGCTTGGTATGAACTGTTGGCAGCAAAGTTATTTTATACTTCTCCATGTTGTAAGCAACCTGAACTTTCTCATCATGCTAATAGTATTTCCAAGAGATGGCAAGCTAATAGACCTTCTGATAATGCTATACGTGCTGTTATGGAAAGCGACTTACACCATGTTATTAAAGAAATACAATATATGGGTGATAATGGATGGTTTGCTACTCATTTGGTAGATCTATTATATGTTTGTGGAAAACTTAAAATATTGGATAGAGATCAAATAAAGTAAGTTAGTAGATAATTTATGTTATATAAAGTTTGCAAAATGAGAATTATTTTATTTTTTATCAGAGTTAGCAGTCAACTTCATGAATCTCTTATATTGGAATATGGGAACACATTAATGGCACATCATTCTTTGTGGCAATGTGGTGCAAGTTACTTAATACATTGTCCTATTCAAGGCTTAGCTAGACTAGAAATACTGTTACAGTCACTTCCAATGGGGTCAGAAGCAAGAGTAAATAAAATTCTTGATATAGCACGAGATAATAAGATGGATCATATAGGTTGATATTGTTTCTCAAATTATTATATACATATATATAATTCATTTTAATATAAAACATACTGACTATATTTAAAAACTCTCTTTGTTAGTTACTAGCATTTGTAAAATTCAAGGACTAAAATCTATGAGGCAAGGAAGATTGGGAAATGCACTTGCATGGGCATTAAAAGCGCAAGATAGTGGTTTTATAACATATATTGCAGATCAGTTTTTGAAGCGTTATGCAGAACACGGGGAATTGGATTGTCGTGACCTATTAGAAAATTTAGGTTTTTGTATGATGGCTAGTGATAGACTCACATTCTTAGGTAAATCAATTTTGGAGTTTGAGTTGAGAAACAAGCAAATTTTTATTAAGAAGTTGAATTTTTATTCGATTATAATTTTTATTGTTTTTTACAATAGGAAAGTATTGCGAATTTCATCAAATGTATGGCATTGGAGAATTTAAAGAAGCAGCAAGTTTATTAGTGTCCCTTTTAGTTTCAAATTTAACACCAAAATAGTAAGCTATCCATATGTCTACACCCAAACTTTAAATTGAAAAGCAATTTAATAGAAAAATTTTATTTCAGCTTTTGGTCGATTCTTTTGTCGGATGCTATTCCATTATTAGAAGCCAAAGATGTAATTTTATCTTCCAGTGATTGTTTTGAATTATTACGTTGTGTAGAAGCACATGGAGATGATCTAAAGTTTCAAAATAAAATTGAAATCTTCCGACTAGCCGTTGCTAGGAATCTAGCTCGAGCATTGAGTCTTGAAGGCTGCCAAGTGGAACATTAGAAGATTTATTATCAATTTATTATATTAAAGAATTTTTTAATTTTTTAATTAAAAAAGAGTTTCCATGCATAATCATCAATGTATTCCATTAAATCATAGTACATCTTCTTAATATTAAAAATATAACGATAAATTTTGTAAATAAATATTTTTACATATACGATTTTTACATACGATTAAAATTATTTATAACAATGACAGTGGACTTCATTAACATTTCAATCTCAAATATGATTCTTTTTTACTGTTATTAACACTATTTCGTTATGATAAACATCTAATAAGAAATAGATTTTTAATGGAATATATAAAATTCTAATAAAAAGTAAAAGTAAATTTCTAATAAAATGTAACTATATTAGTAGTAATTGTAGTAATAGAATACTATTATTAATATTTATTCATATGTATATAAGAAACTATAAAAATATTACATATAAAAATTCATTGGTTTTCACACATTTGATATTGGGACCAAGGTTTACTCTCACTTATAATTAACATACACAATATTGAATTAAATTTTAATACATACCAAATTACATTAATTCTTTAAGACGGATATAATTTCAAATAATCTTATAAAAATACAAATAATCTTATTATCTTAAAGTATAATATGCACTATTACAAAAAAAATTACATAAAAATTTGCAATTTGTGTATCTACAAAAAAAAGATTACATATTTTAACTTAAATAATCTATTCAATGGTAGTAAAAGTAATTGCATAGTGCTACCCATATAGTGCTATTATCATGCACTATATGTAATGTAATCAATTGATAAAAAAAGTCAGTAATCACGTTACGTAATATCAGACATAATACCACAAACGCGGTATACAGAGGTGTATCACTCAACATAGGTGTAATAATATAAGTGTTTCGAGGTTAATATAGCTTATATTATTTTTGTATAATTTTCAATGTTACCGATTTTTAACCTAGATTCCAACATTAGTAACAGATAGAATTAAAATTAAATCTGATCATAAAATAATACAAACAAGACATATATATATATACAGTACGTGTACATAAAAATTAATTAATTGATTCACGTAATTGTAAGCAGAAATGTAAAAAAAGTCCAAAAATCGTGTATTTTGTAGCTTTTTAGATAACTTATTTTTACAAATCTGGTTTTACAAATATTTACCTTGTGCATCCGAAATTTGAATAAATTTTACGTAAAAGAGGAACATGACCGCTTTTCTTTCGTATACATAAATTACTATGTCTTCCTTACTTTCCTAATTGTACGTAACTATTGCTACTTCAATATTATTTCCATTAATATATACTTCTTATTGTTTATATGATTAAAGTCATGTATGATGACACATTTATATTATTTATATTATTTATATTATTTTATTTTATTAAAAGAGAATCATCGCATTCGTCATAACAAATTTAAAAAGGTCCAATCTTAATTAAAGGTCATCAGTGAAAATTTGAATCTTTATGTTTTTCATAAAATCTTCGTGAAACTATTAGGAATAGATCGAAAAAAGATAGATAAGGTATTTCACGTGAAAATGTATCTAAACGCTATGTATCTTATTTGAATGGCGTTCCAAATGTTCGAATGTGCTTTTATATTTGAAAACTGTTTCGCTTTACGCGAACACTTTACGCAATGATTCTGGTAACAGCTATTTTGTAATTGTGAGGAAAGACTACATTAATTTTGACTTTTTAGATAAAAATCCTAATCTTTTTTACCGTTTTGTAGAAGAATGAATTCTTATTGTGAGTATATGTGAAATAGAATATAAATCTAAAAGTTGTAAATAGATAAGTATCACGAAATAATGTTGGGAATATTCTACAATTTACAGTATTAATATACATTGCTCGTTCAATGATCGTAATGTCTTCAATGTGAAATTTCCTCTTATAGAAAACATGTACTTATTGTTAGATGTGTGTCTAATTTATGGAGAAAGTAAAAAAAAAAATCGATTTAGGGTTTAAATTTTGTATGTACCATACTATATCAAAAATTAAACTATCATCGGTAAATTGCTAAAATTCTACGATATACACATACATATGTCTATGAATGTACTTATATATATCATAATATATAAACATTATATATATACATAATGTAATAGTATATATTATGATGATATGTATGATTAAAACGAGTTCAAATAAGGTCGCGTTTGAATTTATACTATCTTACAAATCTATTAATAATGTTCTCTTTACGCTGTATACAATAGGAAATATGAGAATGTAATTTTTCATTCATGAATGATTCATTACGTGTGGGGTGCAGTATGTCAACAGTTTACTATGGATCTAACTATACGATACAAAATTTTTACTCGTAGGTGCAACGGAAGACGTTTTTTTGCTACATTCACTGACTTTATCACTCGGTGATTGGACTGATTATATTTTCTAAATCCACCACTTTAAAGCATAGGAAACATAACGAAACCTCTAATTTTTGTTTCGGTATTTCATTTTGTGTGGCACAAAGTCCCATAAGACAATATATGTACTTTGTATTTCGTCTGTGGTAATGATATTTATTTAAATCGATCCGATGTTATTCATGCATAAAATTGTAGCTAAAGGTGTGTTAGGTGCGTACAGTCGATAAAGAGAACTGACAAAATGGCGGTCGCTAAGTATTATGTTTAATATCATTCTGGTTTTTTATTCCAAAGCTATCATAGAAAACAAGCTACTATTTTAATTGTCAGTCCAAAGGGAAACAATTAAAAATTATGAGAAGAAATTACGCATGTACAGTGAACAGTGAAAAATTTGAAAATATTAATCGAACATGATTTTTGTGAATATTTTTAAACCGTACTCCAATTGATATATTTTGACATATATGTGAGTTTTGTATTTATGCACTAAATTTTAAATTATAAACAAGGTTGTTATTTAATTACGAGAAGAAAGTAACAAGATTCGAAGATTCTATTTAAAATATATACAAATATTTATGTAAAAACACGTAAATAAATAATCGAAATTTTACAAATGTATGTAAACAACTTTAAATATTTAACTTCCACTTTAGACACAGTGGATCTAAAATTTATAAAGAATGGTGCAATTTTTTGCATACTAAATTATATTGAATATAAAACATTCAATTTTGATCAAATTGAGAATAAAAAATCATATGCAAAATATCACAAGAGAAGAGTATACAAACAATATCACTGCATAACTGATGATCAGATGAATTTATAATCATGTAATCAAGATATTTATATTCAAGATACAGATAGTAAGTATAAAATAATATTTTTGCAAGTAGAATGTATATTATAAAAATATGAATATAAGAATATAATGTAAATATTTATAGTTTACATCATGGAAGATTATACTCCTATTGATGAAGATTTTCCTGGTCGTCTGCTACACCAAGCTGCTTTGTGGGATAATGCAGAATTATTAGAAGATCTTCTAAGAGGAGAGCATGCACAGTACATAAATAGTCAAGATTCGTGGGGTAGAACACCATTACATGCTGCAGCTATTACCGAAAATTCAAGATGTTTGGATGTACTACTGTCTGCAGGGGCAAATCCAAATATTCCATGTGGGCCACGGGGTCATTACCGGACACCGTTACATATTTGTGCAGAACATGGACATAGTTCCAACATTGAAAAACTTTTAAAATTCGATGCAAATCTAATGATCCAAGACAATAATGGTGAAAGACCATTAGATGTGGCTGAGAAAGCTAAGCAAGATGTTAGCATAAATTTGCTCAAATCAGCAGCTGAAAAGTATGAATTGGAAAAACTCGCAGTACATGCTTCTTTGCGTGCAATCTGTATTCAAGGAGATGTTGTAGCAGCTAAAAATCTTATTCAAGGACATACTTCGGATTTGGAATGCATTATCAACATGGCACCAAATGGTGCAAATACTCTACTTTTTATAGCTTGCGAGATGGGTCACAAAGATATAGTTCGTTTGCTTCTGGATCATGGTGCAGATTGCAGAATGCATCCTGTTACCAAATACTGTCCATTATATATAGCTTGTTACAACGGTAAAGTAGAAATAGTGGAATTGCTTCTCCGACACTTTCCTAAACAAGTACAATCTTTAACTGTGGAAAAATGGTTACCAATTCATGTGGCAACTATAAATGGTCATCATTTAGTTATTGATTTACTATTGAAATTTGAATATCCACAAACTACGTATCAACGCTATAAAGACTCATCCGGAGAGTATGAATACGAAATGCCATTTGATATCAATACTCAGGACGTTACGGGACAAAATGTTCTTTATATATCTAGTATGCTTGGAAACATAAAAATCGTAGAATTACTACTAAATTATAAAGTAAAAGCAAGAAAAATCAAAGAAGAAGATATGGGGGTGGCGCAGCCACTCCCGATGTCGAAAAGGAAGATTTCGAGCGGTATACAAAGATTAATGTCTAGTTTAAATTTTAGAAGCAAAGCGTTCGATAAAAAAGATGACAATATGATATGTCCATTAAACTTAGATTTGTATTGCAACAATGTTACCGAAACTGCTTTACATGCGGCTGTAAAAGGCAAGCACACAGAAGTAGTTACCGCTTTATTATTGGCAGGTGCCGATCCTAATTTGCCTGTAAAAGTTCCTTATGATCAGAGTGATCCAGAAAGTAATTACTCTAGCGCGTTAATTATAGCTTGTCAACAACGTGACATAAAAATTGCAGATCTTTTACTGAAGCACAGTGCTGTAGATAATACATGCAAAGCAATCAAAATCGCCGCACAAAACAGAGACGAACCTCTCACGGCAAAACTTTTATCTATAAAAGCTTACCCTGATTCAGAATACAAAATTAACAAAAAAGCTATGACCGAATGTACCCAAACTTCTCACTTTTCTGCACTATCCTCTTTTGGAAACGTAACGTATTCGACGCTATTTCCAAATACACCAACGATGATTAATTGGCATGATCAACAATGTCATCTTTCACAAATACGTGCTCAGTGGTTGACAGATGCTGTATTACACGTAAACAAAAAGCTGAGTGCTAAAAATAACGACTTGGTGTTATATGCTATCACAAGGATAGATATCTCTCTTAATTCTATCACTTCTGTACCACCTATCATATTTTATTTACAAAGCCTGCGATACCTCAATATGGCTCAAAATAAAATAGACACTCTTACAGCTGAGCCAAAAAGTCCTAAAGATAAATTATGTCCAGTTTTGGAAGAGATGTATCTTCAGGACAATCGATTGGAACAATTGCCGGAATTCATAATGAATTTACCTGCATTGGAGATTATGGATGTTTCAAACAATAAATTGCAGTGTCTTCCAGATAATTTATGGCGAGCACCGAAATTAAAGGAATTGAACGCGTCGTTTAATCTGTTGAAGATTTTACCTAGTCAAGTTTCGCAAAATATTTCACGAAAAACACAAAGGGAGGATTGTTTAAACAATAGCCCTAGCAGTCGAAGTTTAGCATCGCAATTGGCTATATCACGTGAAGATTCCTTGGAGTTTGAGTCATTCACTAAAATAGCGAATGCACAAATTATCGAGATGGATCGCCCTCATGTTTGGACCAAATCCGTTCAAGTATCAGAAAAGGTTTCAGACGATAATGAAAGTGGAGCAAGGTCGGTGCTTACATCCCTGAACTTGGCGCATAATTTATTTAATAGTATTCCAGTAGCTTTGCCATGCTTAGCTGTTAATCTAGTGAGATTAAATATGGCTTATAATTCTCTTCGATCCATGAGCCATATAACATCATATCCGGCGAGTTTAAAACAGTTAGACTTATCCAATAATCAAATCTCTCGATGGCCCAGTTTACCACAAGTGGAGGGTGCTGACTTGATGGAACAAGCAAACACTGCGTGTTATTGTCCCGCAACAAATGTACAGTCACCAATCGTTCCAGGCAGTAACAGACAAACGGCTACATCATTACGCGATGTAGTTCTCATGTCGGTTTGCACGCATAGACGTCACTTACGCTTAGAGAATTTAAGAACATTGATTCTTGCTAACAATCTGTTGAGCAGAATTCAATTAACATCGATCGATGACGGGGAAATGCCAAATTTAGAAGAGGAGAATATAGACAGGGACACAAGAATCACTTATTCTGGCTCAAAATTGTATCTTCTGTTTCCTAATGTTAGTATGCTCGACGTTAGCAATAACAAATTGAAAGAAATTCCCCAAAACATTTACGAGCTTAATAATCTATCTGTTCTAAATATAAGCGGTAATCCGGAAATCATCGAATTGCCACCACAAATGGGTCTGCTTTCCCGTTTGTGGAATTTAAATACTCAAGGTTGTAGATTGCAAGAACCTTTGAAAACAATGATCGAATCGAAGAAATATAAAACAATGGACGTGATTGGGTATTTAAAATCAATTTTAGAGGACGCTAAACCGTATGCACGCATGAAGTTAATGATCGTAGGAATTCAAGGTATCGGTAAAACTAGCTTATTAGAACAGTTGAGACAAGAGGGTGAAGTTCCAAATAAAAAAAAAGCTGCAGAACACTGGGCAAAACGAATGGGTAATAAAAATATTAACGCGAAGACTGCCAGAGGAACAACGATATCTACCGTTGGCGTTGATATAGGAGACTGGATTTATGAAAAAAAAGTGAGAGGTCAGTCATCCCATGGCCCAGTTTATTTTAGAACATGGGATTTTGGTGGTCAGAGAGAATACTATGCAACACATCAATACTTTTTATCTAAACGAAGTCTATATTTGGTTGTATGGAGAATCATCGATGGTTTTAAAGGTGTATCTGAAATATTTCAATGGTTAGTAAATATTCAAAGCAGAGCTCCGAATTCTCCAGTAATCATTGTTGGGACTCATTATGATATATCGTACGAGCATAGCGAGGCGTTACAACAATATATCCGTGATAAGTTTATAAACGTGGTTGACGCTGAAAAATGTGGCTTACCAAAAGTCATGGAGACTATTGAAGTGAGCTGTAAAACGAAGCACAATATAAAAATGCTATGTAATTTGATATACGATGTTGTATTTAGTTTAAGATCACCCGGAAGCAAAGAATTATTGCTTGAACAAAAAGTTCCTGCCAGTTATCTTGCCTTGGAAGATGTGGTGATACAGCTTGCACATGATAGGAAATTGTCTGGTGCAGATCCGGTTTTAAAAGCTGATCAGTATTACACAGCAGTTAATAACGAGCTTCAAAAATTGCATAGATCATTTAGGGATCCTGCTGAACTACATCAAGCAACACTTTTTCTCCATGAAAATGGTATTATTTTACATTATGATGATGCTACGTTAAAGGATTTATACTTTCTTGATCCACAGTGGCTTTGCGATATGTTAGCACATGTAGTAACGATACGTGAAATTAATCCTTTTGCCAGGTGTGGTATAATGAAATTAGACGATATTCAACATGTTTTTAAATCCTCTACGATATCGTCTATAGATACCCAAGGATATATCGTTAGCTTGTTAAATAAGTTTGAAGTTGCGTTAACTTGGGATTATCGTACTCTATTGATTCCTTCTTTATTGCCAACTGAAGAAGATATTTTAAGAAATAACCAAATAATCAAAATTCCTGTAAAAACACGAAGCTGGCACATACGTTCTAAAAAGATTACATCTCCGATGATAACATTTCAAAATTGTACCGGAGAAAGTAAATCAAGTACAGAATGTGTACTAACGTCTAGGTCACAACCAGATTGTTCTGTCACGCGGCTGCTTTTAATGTCTTATTTTCCCAGTGGTTTTTGGTCGAGGCTCATAACTAGAATTTTAGCCGACGATGCTATTGTTGAGATTGTGATGTCATTTCTAGCGCCTTTCAAAGATTTCGTTGATGATAATATTTTTGTAAGCTTGTTAGATACACAAGCTGAGTGGGTACTCTGGCAAACAGGGATAGAGTTAAAATATTCTAATATTACTTTACTACGCCTCAAAGAAGTCAATTACAACTTAAAGAATTCGCCGTATGATTATAGACAGTTTAAATTTAAACTGAAACAAGATGGAATATGGTGTACAGTAGATTTGAAGAATTCGGCAATTTTAGAAATTTGGTTTCCAGTTGATACTTTAGTGATAAAACAACCTATTATGTCAGACTCAGCTGAAGAAGAACCAATGGGCTATCAAGCAATTGTAGTAGAACCTCGACCAGAAAGTATGCCACAATTATTGGCGCTAATAGTCGATCATATTGATATTTTATTAGAAGATTGGTATCCTACATTAGGAACACGTTTTGTGCATACATCCGAGGGTAAACTATTAGTCACACGATTAATACCGTGTCCACGCTGTTTATTAAATAATGGAGAAAACGAAAATGAAATTAGTGATACTGATCGTTTGACGGAAGATATTCAAAAATATTATATAAATAAAGAAAGACAAAGCCAGGATAGTTATAAATCTGATGGCGATAGCGGTGTAGGATATGATAGCTTAACATCCAGCAGAATGCCATCTTTAGAGGGTCATCCAGATATTATTAAACAAAGCACTCATTTTGAAGGTATTTTAGCATATTCCTGGATGGTTGAAGAATGCATTTTGTCTGCCTATAGTAATAAACCAATTAGTTGTCCTAAACACTCTGATATACCATTGTCACATGTAGCTCCAGATATTATTTTTATGGATCTAGGATCAAAACACTTAATAAAATCAGAAGATGTTAAATTGGGGAAATTATTAGGTCGTGGAGCATTTGGATTTGTATTTAAAGGTGTCTGTCGCTTACCAGGAACTTATCACAAAGTTGATGTTGCTATCAAAATGTTGCAACCAGTTCCACCAGGTCCAAATTCAAAACAATCTGCTATTCTTGCTTATAAAGCTGCACAAAGTAAATGGGATAGAGATCCTTTACAGTATGCTTGTAAAGCCTACTGTACTGCAAGACAAGAATTAAATATTTTGTTGACACTCAGACATACAAATATTGTACCTCTAATTGGAATAGTGGTTAGTCCACTAGCACTAGTACTAGATTTGGCACCAGAAGGTGCATTAGATAATGTATTGAAAAATTACAGACGTTCTGGTGCTAAATTAGATCCATACACATTACAAGCTATAATTCTCCAAGTAGCAAAAGCAGTAGAATATCTTCATCAACAACATGTGATTTATAGAGACTTAAAATCAGAAAATGTTTTAGTTTGGCAGATGCCTTTACCATTTCAAGATTACCCTGAACATCCTGTTCATGTTAAAGTAGCTGATTATGGCATATCCAGACTTACATTACCAACTGGTGCTAAAGGATTTGGAGGAACAGAAGGATTTATGGCACCTGAAATTATTAAATATAACGGCGAAGAAGAATATACTGAAAAAGTTGATTCCTTTTCATTTGGAATGTTTATATATGAATTGATCACTTTAAGACAACCATTTGAGGGCCATGAAGCAGTTAAAGAATGTATTTTGGAAGGTGGAAGACCACCATTAACATACAGGGAAACATTTCATCCTTGTTATGCTCTTGATTTAATGGTTATATGTTGGGCTCAAAATCCAAAAGATAGACCTACTGCAAGTCAAATAGTTTCCATTGCATCAGCACCTGAATTTACCCATCTTATAGATGTCATATTATTAACAGAAAGAACTCAAGTAACTGCTATTACTATGACAAATAGAACTATAGAAGAAAATTTAAGTGGAGATGAAATTTGGTTTGGACATAATAATGGTGAAGTTGATATGTTATTAGGAACTCAGAAAGGTTGGTTACAACATGTTAGGATTGAAACTCCTATAATACCATATGCAATGTGTGGAGTAGATGGATACATATGGATTGGTGATGATATAGGGCAAGTACATGTTTATTTAGGCAGTAATTTTGGTTGTGTTGCCAGTTATAATCTTGAACCTGATCATAGTATGGAATCTAAAATAGTAGGTCTAATTTATTTAGAACAAATAAAACAATTTGCAGTAGCACTGCATAGTGGTAAGACATTTCTATTGTCAAATTCTTTCACACAAATGAAAAAGATGGAAATTACAACTGATATTCAAGATAATATAAAGACATATTCCTTGGCAGCTGTTTATAAAAAGAAACGAATATTGGAGTTATGGGTGGGACAAAGTTTTGGTAAAGTATCAATTTATGTTTTAAAAGACAACAGTTTAATAGATACAGTACAACTTTCTCATGTAACTGGAGAAACAGCTATTAAAAATTTATTTGCTACGCATTTATTGAGTGCTGAAAATTCTGTGTTATCATACACATATCCTGGATGTATTGTGTATCAATGGGATGTGGATACTAGGCAAATAATAAATAAATTAGATATGTCTAAATTAGTACCTTGTTCAGAAAGTTTAAAGTCCATTTCTATAGAAGAAAATTTATCAACAGAAAAGTGCCAAGTAACAGCTTTGGAAGCTTGTAGGAATCAGTTATATATTGGTACTACTTGGGGATGTATTGTAGTAGCTGAATGTAACTCTCTTAGACCGATTACCGTTTTCAGACCTTTCGAAGGTAAGGTATGTCAAATAATATCATTTAAATCAACAGATGAAAAGAAATTAGTACTAGCAACTGTTGGCCAAGGTTACAGAAGTTTAATTTCACGATATACAGATTTTCTGATTGACAGTTTAGATGCAGAAGATCTTAAGCATAGTATGTATGCTCTCTTATGGAGATCTGAACATTGGTCAGCTGCTTAAATATAATGTTTTATGACAAGGTAAAGCCAAGTGTGCTTTATGGTGCAAAGATAAAAGTGATATAACTGGTTGAGAATTCTATACGTCCATGATATATTTTAGTCTGTAGACTTTAAGCTTTCTATCTTGCCTCATCTTGTATTTTTTGAGCTGAAGATAAAAATATTTATCTTTTAATATGTCCAAGCTAAATGGTGCTTGATTGATATATTCTCTGCAAATCTTCATTTACAAAATAATCATAATTTAAGCAGGATATTTTTATCTTTATGTGATGTATCACAGTATAGTTTTATAACTTATTATATAAGTACTTAGATTTTTAAAATAATGATATATTCATTTAATAAAAAGAAAGAAGTAGAAAAAGGGATTATTAGCCTCGCAACATATTTGAAAAATTATTTAATGATCTCTGAAATATCACAAAATATTTGTATATCGGATACTGTTTAGCATATGTGCTTTTAGTTGATGGAAAATCAGCAAACAGGTACAATTAATGTAGTACCAATGTAACATATTTGTATAATGTCTGCTTAAAAATCTTTCTTGATATAATCTAAGATTAATGAGTGATAAAAAGTAATGATTACAAGATGGTTTTATTACTAAAAAGATTATCAAATTAGTATAAAGCCAAATTTTATTATAATTATAAAAATGTGAAAGTGAATTTTTTAATAATAATTAACATTATTAATAATGTATAGCAGGGTGTGTGTTAAGAATGAAAGGTGAATGTTATGAGATACAATCTAATGCTGGTAGTTCTTCCATAGTTTCAATGTTATACTTAAGAATTAGGTCTTGACCTCGGTACAAAAAATATCCTCTGAATAATTCCCCTCGTAACATATAAGGGAACCAATATTCATCATCCGGCCACATTTGTTTGAAAGGAATATCTTTCAAATTATACCATTTTGGTCGCATTTCTGAACAAAAGAATATAAATATAATTACAGTGTATTTATTATATTTTTAAGTAGGTATACGTTAGATATTACAAAAAAAGTGTAATAGATATCTTTTTAAACTTTTTTATTTTGCTCAAACATATTCTAGTTTCTTTGTCCTTCTAATTGTTTTTATAGTTTGCATAGTTTAAACAAAAACATGCAATTTCATGATTATGATTAGATAGATATTATTGCAGTATGATTAAAATAAAGAAATATAGAGACATGGAATAATAACTAATATTGCACATAAAAATATACATAATTAATAATAAGAATAAATACTTGATAATAATGTAATATTAATTTTAGTTATAATATTAATGTTTGAAATTTAAATACCTTCAGATTCTATTATCTTTCCACAATACTCATATGTTTCAAAAACATGAACTTCTAATAGAACTTCATCTCCCTCAAATTCAAATTCTAAAATTCCAACTTTTTTTAATTTTTGTGCAGATAAACCACATTCTTCTTTTAATTCACTATAAAATTATACACTGATAATTTAAGAAGTATACACTTTAATTTTTATTTCGTTTATGTGTGATAGCAATATTCTAAAACATTACATGCAATAATCATATTATATTGCATACATTTTATTTTTAACTTATCTTAAATATCTTTTCTATTATTTTTACCAATTACTATCACAATTTTAATTTAAATGTAATATTTTGTATTTATTTAATTATTTAAAATTGTACCTGTGTATACATGATGATTCATGAAAAATATTTTAGAATTACCTTGTAAAGGTATTATGTGCAGAAATAGATTTAAATAGGATTAAATAAACAATGTAATGCCATATAACGTTTTTTAGATATATGGCGTTATTAGAAACCATAAATAAAAAATCTTGTGTATAACAATTTTGTTTCTATATTCTAAATAAAAAGATCTCTGATATTCATGAATATTTTTTCTTTAACTTTGTCAAATTTATATTATTATTATTTTCATGACTCATCCTGTATATAATTAAACAAAGTGATAAAAATCTTTGTTAAAATTCGTTGTTATTTAATGTATCAGTTATTATGAAATATAAGATATTGTTGAATATAATATTCTCAACTTATTACTAACAATAATTTCTCTTTTTAAAAGTTTATATTATTTAGTTCATATATAGTATAGTAGTACAGTGAAAATTTAAATTTACAACGTTTTTTTCGATTTACATGAGATAATTTCAGTCTGTTATTTAAAATTATTTACCGCACAGCTCCTTGAAAAATTGATTCTCCAGGCTCCACTTTACCGCCAAAACCGTTCCATTTATCTTTTCCGAATCCTCGTTTTTTGAAGCCCAATAAAATTTCTACTGTTTTTCTAATAAAGACTAACGAAAAAACTTTTTTTGTAGACATTTTGATCTATAAACTTATCTAGAAACTTGAAGTTTTATTCTATTTTGCGTGTGATAAAATTCTTTTGCAAAATTACAACAGTAATACATTCATATGGTACTAATTTTGTACAATTTAAAGTTGAAATTGATTTTTGGTTCTTTCTTTAAATAAAGGTTGAATTTGCAATAAGAGAGTTATTGTATAATATAAATTTTCACGCTTTAATTTGAAACGTAGTTGAACTGCTTGAAAGGTTATGCTGCTATTAGAATACTTAAAGTATACTAACAATAAGGGTAGTTTCTGAACGTACGTTTACACATATTTATTATATCCTCCGAAATGTTATCATAGAAAATTTTATGATGGTATACCTTCTATAATGAAATACGTACTTTTACCACCTAATTTATCTTGTATTACTAATTATATCTTAATATTTATAATAAATAAGCAGATTAGCACTTTTATTAAATTATTCATTTTTTTATTTCAATTGAACGCCACATCAATCACTTGTATGAGTTACTAGTGACTCAAGGGCTAGGTTTATAAATTTTTTTATACAGTTTGATATGTTTAGGTAGCATAGTAGCGTGTAAACTATTGTGTAGCAATGATATATTACAAAATTATATATACATTTAAAGTGATAAGGAAAATCCTTATATTTATTAACAACATATACAATATTAACAAAAACGGGATAGTATGCACAGTGAAGATTAAATACATGTTGCATCTAATTTAATATTATATTTTTCTCTATTCAGTATATTATTATAAATACAATATATACAAATTCTTATGTTTGTTGTTCTTTATCATGTTCAATATTTTTGTGTGGTGTGTGTGGCTCAAAAATTATTTTATAACTCTTCAATGCTTTCTCATACGCCTCTTCTTTTTTAACACCACCCTATAACAAGTAGAATAAATTTGTAATCTGATTGTCATATAATTAAATATGTTATATAGCATTATGTTTAATAGAATTTCTATTTTATGTTACCTGTAATAAACAATCATAAATAGTGAAAAAGATTTGAGTTTCGGTAATCTTATCTTTTTTCATATCTATAATAGGTAGTGATACATCTTTGTGAAATTTTCTACAAAATTACACATTTGAAATGTAAATGTATGTTAGAAGTACATGATGATGATAAATATATATTTTACAACTATTTACATATAATTTGAAATTTTACTTACGCTCTTATAAGATCTTCCTTATAAAATATTTTTTGCATATTCATTGTTGATGTTTTTCTACTAAAAGTTGGTTCATATTTTGGAGGATAGGCTTTGTATATCTCATACCATAGTGGTAAATTATCAGGACGTAATACATCTGCATGTAACAGTGACTTTACTCTAAAAATGATTTAGGAAAATAAAATTATCTTGAAATTCTAAAAAATTATTTTTTAGTATAGCTATAGTAATTGATTAAAATAAGTGCTTTCCTTAGGAAAATTGTTTATCTTGAGAACTTCAAGATAACTGAATTTTAACCTTTTATCGCATTTATCATTTTTAATAGAATGAAAATACTTTTATTTATTACCATTAATTTTGTACATAAATAGTAGCGTGTATAATATATGACGTCAAAAATAATCTATATGATAATAAACAATTTATCTAATGGCACAATTCATATAGAATATATTCCTTAAAATTTCATAAACATTTGTAAAATAATTTTACCTTGTAAATATTGTTCCGATTCTTTCTGTTCTACTCTGTGCCATATTTTAAATATAGCGTTATAATTCGTGAATTATAATTTTATGTGTATATTGTAGTATTTAATTGATGTACACTGTGTATACATATATCCTCTTATTTTTTCTGCGAAATTTTAACCATGTGACATTATTCAATTTGATACTTAACCTCAAATGTTTCTATATAACAGCAGTTTAGTACATATAATACTTTTTAGTTTAGAACTTATAAAAAGTGGCATCTATTGTAATTATAATGCAATAAATTTTATAAAACATTAGCAAATTTTATATTTTCAATTAATTTCATTAAGAACCTGAAAATATGTTGCAAGTAAATGAGAATCAAATATCTGCAATTGGTCGTGTCTTAAATGACCAAAATCGACCATTAAAAGAAAGATTTCGTGCTTTATTTACGTTAAAAAATATCGGTGGAGCTAAAGCTATTCAAGAAATTCATAATTGCTTTAATGATGAATCAGCTTTATTAAAGCACGAACTTGCATATTGTCTTGGTCAAATGCAAGATTCCCATGCTATACCAATTCTTATAGGAATATTAAAAGACGTTACACAAGAACCAATGGTCCGTCATGAAGCAGGTACTATATATTTATTTTTTATTCTATGTCAAATTCTGTATATTACATATAATAAGTAACATATTTCTTTATAATAGGTGAAGCTTTAGGTGCAATTGGAGATCCTACTGTAATACCAATATTAGAAGAATACAGTAAAGATTGTGTATCAGAGGTTGCAGAAACATGTGAATTAGCATTATGCAGATTGCAATGGTTAAAATTAAATAGCCATTCAACAAATTTGCAAAAAAGTCCTTATATGTCCGTGGACCCAGCACCACCAGCAGATATTGCTGATGTTAAGAAGTTAAAAGAGATTCTTTTAAATGAAAATGTTTCTTTGTTTGAAAGATACAGAGCCATGTTCTCTTTGAGAAATATATGTACTCCAGACAGTATTCTTGCTCTTAGCGAAGGTAAATAAAATAATAATGATCCTTTTCTCCTTTTTCAACTATATTTTTATAATTTATTGTTTTTATAATTTTAGGTTTAAAAGCAGGTAGTGCTTTGTTCAAACATGAGATAGCTTTTGTTCTTGGACAACTTCAGAAAGAGATTGCTGTCCCACATCTAGAAGCTTCTTTAAAGGACACAGAAGAAAATGAAATGGTGCGTCACGAATGTGCAGAAGCATTGGGTTCTATTGCTACTCCATATTGTTTTGATATTTTAAATAAGTATTTAAACGACAGTAAGAGAGTTGTACGAGAAAGTTGTGTAATTGCATTAGACATGTGCGAGTATGAGAATAGTACAGAATTTCAATATGCAGATACGTTAGGGAAAGTTGCTGCCTAAAATTGCATTTTTACACATCTATACTTATAAATACAATGTTAATGTAATAAATTGTGACTAAAATAAAATTATTCAATGTAGAAATTGCTAAATGTTGTAATTCATTATAAGCAATTATTGTATTAATTTTTAATGATTGTAGTTTACCTTCATTATCAAATGAAACCAGCGAAGGACATACAAATTTTCGATTGAATCGTGTTCTCGTTTGTTCAAATGAATTTCTTCCAAAAATGAAATTTTAGCATTAAAGTATAATAAGGAAATACGCATAGGACAACCTCTCTTTACATTTTTCTTAACATTAGAGAATCTTTCTATGTAAAGAGAATACAATTTGTTGAAATATACCCAAGATTCGTAGCAGTGTTAAACGCGATATTCAGTTTGTACGAATATTACACGCGTCACAATATGCCCATACCTTCGTGCATTTAAAATTCCAAAGAAATGGGAAATTTCCTTAATTATAAGTTTGCTGGTTTAAAACTGATTAAAGATTGCGATACGCAACTATGTGTTCAAGTCGAATGCGAAGATTTCAAGAAAGTAAAAGAAATTTGGTTGGCCGTGGAAAAGGATACGTCGCATTATGGATTTGCAATTTGTACTATGTAGTTATAAACTGTTTCAGTGTAATCTTTATAAATGCAAATACATACAAATTTATTGAATAGATAAAATATGAAATATACTAACTCACAGGTTTTTTAAAAATCACCCGCAATACGTAAAGTATTTCGAAGATGAATCAATTCCGGAATTCGTCCAAGAAGCTATAATTAAAAAAAAATTTATTACTATATGTGACATCATATGTGCCCTGTTTATAAATTATTACGATAAACCGTCTCGCAGAGATTATTTTCTTGGTTACATCGCAATGGTTCACAAGGACATGGGATTAACGTTTAAAGATCTCGCAGTTTGTTATATTCTGTGCATATAAAATAGGTGAAGAAATATTATATAATGTAAATTACGTTTCATTTATAGAATTTTATGTCAGATCTAATGGAAGCGTTAATTACCGAGTTACCGTACTTAATGACCGAGGAGTATATTGCGACGCAGACAAAATATTCTAACAATGTAATTGAGATAATGGTAGAACTTATGGACAATTATGTTGAAAGGATGTCACAAATACTACGTACGAGAAATGGAATAAGAAAAGTATATGTTTTAGAAAAAACTTCATTTCATTAATCTGTTGAATGATGGAATGTTAAACTTGTATAAAATTAAGAATAAATTTTAAATAGTGTTATGTGTGCAAACCTGATCCAGAGTCACAGATTGTATATGGTTTTCCATTGAAATATTGGATATATGGAAAACGATATTGGGAATATCGGAAAGCGATGTGGGCATCGATGGAAGCAGATATGTTGACAAATTCGACGGACGATACTAATGCAAGCAATTTTCAAAGAAAAGGTTTTCATCATAAGAAACAAATAAAACCGAAAACACCAAAAATAGCCATAAGTTCGGATAGTAACACGTTGTTGGATCAACCAAGACAAAGTAACGCAATATTCCAAGCTATGCAATTTTCCGCTGTACTATTGCTACTACTTAAGATTTAAGAGTACTGTTACACATATTGTTACGTATGTAATATATGAATATTAATCATAATTATGAATATACATATAATCAGTAAAGTAAATAGTTTTTAATTTTAGTTTTAAGAGGATTAAAAATGTTTTTCCAATCTTTTTCTTTTTCTTTTGATTATACTATTGGAAGGAAGAAGAAGCAGTCGCATCAGCCAGTCGACAAGAATCTCGTTGTTACTATCGAAACGAAACAAAGAAAGACAAGAAACTGAAAAAAACGTTAAATCCAAATTTTCTCCAATGGAATTTATTCTGGAGGTAGACAAATAATCTTTGCTTGTATTGCTTTTATTATAGAAATGATAGTTTATTATTTTGCATGTATAACACATTAATGTTAAAAATAGACACAGTATTGGTAATATCTTCTTCCTTAAGGTGGAAAGCGACCGTGATGGCAATAATGATCCGATAAATTTAAATGGAGCAACTACGCAGAACCCAAAACAATTTTCTGCGGAATTGCAGGAAAGTAAATATATATTATATATACATACATATATTCTTATATTTTATTTTCATATCTGATTTTCATATTTGATTTTCATATTTTCCCTTTTATTTCTTTATCAACTGATATAATCACGAGATAAAATTCTTACGTTATAGATACAAATGCAAAGATCGTGAACCAGACGGCAAGAGAACGTAAACGAATGCGTCACTATCTTACTCATTTCAGTGTTTGAAATTTAGCATTGGCATATAATAAAATGTTTTTTATTCTTTTTTCTTAATATTCTACTCATTTATTTCGTATTAACATTCCCAGAGGTTTGAAGAATTTGCATACATGAACGTATATGAGACGCTCACACTTTCCCGTGGTAATTGAACAGTTTGAAATAGGGTTCCAATGATGCAATGAAAATCACAGAAGAAGTTTAAATAAATAGAATGCATAGATTTTTTTATTTCGTTTCCTCTTCTCCGCCTTCCGTCTTATTCGAATGTTTAGCTGTGCTTTTATTTAAAATTTCCTGAATCTGACCGAAAGTCTTTCGTGATGTTTCCGGCATGACGACGGAAGCAGTGATAGCAATTATAAGTTCGATACTAGCAAAGACGAGAAATATTACGTGATTTCCAACATGATCTGATATGAGTTGGTAACCTTTGCCTACGATTATGCCGAGTACTGATCCGTAAATATTAGTGATCATGGTTGCCCAATTTTTCATGTCTATTGAGAAAATCTCCGAGGTGACGATCGCTGGAATCGAGCTTAGACCAAATGCGACGCTAACAATGTAAAATATGAGCGCGATTAATGGTATCAAAGAGAGGCTACGAACGTCCATATGTAATTTCTCAAGCAAGAAATACACTCCAATGACGATAAGACATAGCGAACTACCGTACGACGATATTAGGAAAACGGGTTTCCTACCGAGTTTGTCGACTATACACGAAGATATTAAGGATGTAATCATAGATATCGCACTTATTATCAGAAGAATTAAATTATCATCGAAATTTGTATGGAAACTTCGAACCAAAGTGCTGGCATAGGATAAAACGCCCATATATCCGGAAAATTGTTGACCAGCAAGTAATAATAACACGAGCAAAAGCGCTTTTCTGTGTGCTTTCACCGTGAATAATTCCTTGTAGCCACCCTGTCTTTCCACTTCTACCGATTTCTTCATCTCCTCTATCTCCTCATTATTGTCATTCTTACGCCTTAGCCATGTCATGGCTAGCGCGGCACATTTTTCCTTATTTTTCATTAAGTAATAATAAGGCGATTCCGGTAACCATATAGCAGTTAATAGAAATACAGCTGTTGGTATAATACTCATCAATGCGAACGTCTGAAACAAGTGTAAAATACGATATATATATATATATATATATATATATATATATATATATATATATATATATATTGTCTGGTTTGTGATTACTCTTAAGTTGAAATACGTAATATCTATCGATTTTTATCGTTTAGAATTTGATCACTAATTCTTTTCAACATTTTTATCAATGTTCATGAATACAAATTTACAAACATTATATTTCTCTCTTTCGTTATTTTCTGTACTCGTAGATTTTATCTACTTAAGACATATAGATAGACATATAGATAAAGTCATATTTTCGCGTGATTATTATTTTAACAATTTGTTTTGATTCCATAATGATTTCATAACCTTTTAGTGGAAAATCTGAAATAATTACCTCTTTATCCACTCGCGGACCAACTCCGTATACGAAAATATATCCCAAATGAAGCATCACAGGCATCATCGAGCTGCACACTCCTCTAATTTTTGTCTCTACCAGTTCTCCGATATACAGTGGGACTGCGGCGTATAAGATACCGATCGATATACCAGCGCAGAATCTTGCCATGAAAAGATACACCCAGGATTTTTCAAAATACGTGAGTATCCAACAGGCGATAAATGGGACGCTCGTTGCATAGATGAGCCATTTCCTGCCGATGCGATTTAGCAGTAATGCAGATAGAATAGGTCCGAAGACGGCACCAATATTCACCGCAGCAACTACCCAGCCTGCATTGTCGACATTTTTTAAGTCTTCGTATTGTTCTATAGCAATTGCTGACCAAGTGAAACATATTCCAGAAGCCAGTAGTGTTAGGTTAACTTAAAGAAAAGAAAAACAAAAGATATATATTATATTTCTCGATTACAGTCAGATTACACTAATTGAGAGGCTCAGTGGAAAAATGGTATAAGTGCATTGCTTTTTTTTCCAAAAGGAAGATAACAAGCAGAAAATAATACATAACAACCGTATTTATTCAAAGGATTTTATGCCTCTTTTTTTATTATGAGCTTCCAAGCCCTTATGACAACTAGCGTGTTTTAATACACAGTTTTGCCAAATTGAACATTTTATCACTCGTACCATTTTTCCTGCAAACCTCTCGATTATGCAAAAAATTATGTCCATTTGCATTTCTAGGTGATCTTCAAAGTATACTATAATTTTACACTAATTTTCATCAAGACCTTCATGGACTGTACGGATATATTTAAATGAATTAGAAATAAAGGAGGTCGAAGTTTTGAAGAATTTAACGAGATCGTTATTCTATCAATAGTTAATTCTTAACTATTATCTCATTCATTTGTGCTATTGAGAAATTTTGCGACATATTGTAGTGTATAATGATAATGATAATGACTATTATTAAGAAGCAAAGTTCGACAGGTTTTTCATGACATGATGTGATAAATAGTGTTTCTTTTGGCGTGATTAGAATCATCAGACACTACTTTTTCATAGAAATTGCTTCATATGCAAAATATATTCATAATTTGCACATATACAACAGAAAATTGGCACAACTTTAAGATCCAAGATTCGAAAATCTTCCGCAAGCTGCATATTTTCATCGTCTCTGATTGCTGAATAATATGAAATTAATGACAATATTACGATTGTATAGCTAAATGTATACCTATATTCACTATTATTATGTTAATAGACTATCATACAAGTACAAAAATTCTGTCGATATTTTTATTGATCCTTTATTGAATTCTATCGATGAACGATGATAATTGGTAACACTAAAGTGGAGAGAGATTTGCCGAATCATTTATTGCTTAAAATCGACAAAATTTTTCCACTCGTCTTATATGTTGTAATAGACGATATTTACCTACAATGCTTGATATTAATTGTAAATAAATTCTACTCTTGGCGGGTTTGACTTTCTTCTCGGCACCATCGTCTACTTTTTCTAAATCGACTTCTATATCCGTCATGCTCGTCGTTTCTGACTTTGTTTCCTTTTTCTGCAAAACAACACTTTTCATTATTTTATGCAACTTGAAATTCGATTCAATCGCTAGCAATATAAAACAGTACAAATCGACCGAATTGACGATTTTCCCTTGCATGAAAGGCAACATATTTCGAAATGATTATGTGGCACGTCTAGCTTGTATCTTTTTCTTACTATACGTGAATCTCATGCGAAACAATTAAAATGATGTCGCAATTTTGCCACCTGACAGGTGCACATCAATCCGTATTTGTCACGAGGAAGATGTTTATCAATCACAGCACGTTCCATCATAATAGGAGAAACAACGTAGCCAAGATTTATCATGTCGTTTTGAGAATCCTTAATTTCTTGTTTGTACTAGACATGCGTCAAAGGTTTAAACGAAACGATGATTTTTTAGCCTCTTGATTTTCCGACATTTGTCGAAATGTATAACTCTCTGCATCCTATATGGAAATCCTATGAGAGCTTTAAACGATTAGGTTTGTCTAATATAGTTCGTAGAGTGACGTCAGTGGGAAAAATTATGATCAGGATTATACAGGATCATCCACCTAAATTGGAAACCGCACACGTGAGAACAGATGAGAACGGCAACGGTGTAACATGTACATGTGATGATAGGCAGGAACACAAAGTGGTTTAGTTGTCGCCACATAACTTTAAATTTGACGTCAGAAGTGGTGTAGAAGACGATCGCCTTTCTCTATACTCTGTATCATAAAGAGAAGCGAGCATTCATCTCCCTGCGTGCTGGCGAAGCTTTCGTGTAAGCAAACGTCCCCACACCGTAACTTTTGATCTTCCTACTTCTTTCAGTATTTTTCATTGTTAACATATTAAATATTTTCTCCTATACGTTGCAACTTAAAGGTAACACTGACATTCGACAAGTTAGCCGCTGTTATCTGACTTTGGACCGTTCTGCTACGAATAGAAGCAAGGAAAGTAAGTAAGTCCTTTCAACAAAGGAAAGCGTACGACAAAACACCCCAGAGAATTCATATTTAGAGAAACTAGTTTTAAAACGGTTAAAGATTTTAGTTTAGAAATTAATTTGAATACAACTATGTTTATAACTCTATATTTCTAGCGACAGCTCATAGATGGCAGATGTATCGACACATGATTTGGTGGTGAGAGTACATGTTACATTGTTGCCATTCTTACCTGTTCTTGCGGGCGCAGGTTCCAAGTTAAATGAATCATGCCGCAGGAACCTGGGTCACTAACTTTCCGGCTCATCTTCATGTTTTTCTTTTTGTTTTATATTTTGTTATATTATGTTATGTTGTGCTATGTTATATATATAATTGGCTCGTTCTTAGACTGGCAATAAATCGCGTCTGTATCACAGAATAATATTCCTAATGAATTTTAAAGTACGTTATCTTGGTGTAGGTATTTCAAGTCGTTTGGAACGTTTCTGTGATAATTTCTTATGCTCGTAACTGTCATGTTTATCATTTTTCTGATCTCTTGTAACAAGCTTTCTGGTTTAAGTGTGTATGTGTATTCTGTTCCTCGACTTTTAATTTCTTAATTCTTTTTATTTATTTCTTCTGCCGTACCCTTAAGATATTCGTAATAAGTAGTGAATTTTCGTGCTAATTCACGTTTTTATTCGCAACCGAAAAAGCAGAACCTATATAGAGTTATAAAGAGTATTTTACTTAGGTCAGATAACTTTTCCTAGATAATAAAAAAGAAAAACGAATATCGATGAAAGGGATGCATTAAAAGCAGGGTAGAGATATCAAAGGCAAAAAGGATATAAAAAGCAAAAAGGAAGCGTGTACAAAGAACATTTATCTAGCGGAACAACTGGCGCATGTATCGTCGATGCATTGCGGCAACGTGTAGCGCAAGGTTAATCGATTAAAAGTAACGAGTTTACCATATCGAGATAACTCGATATGAATTAATTAACCGGATGCCGGTGGCACGATCGTAAATCAATTTAGGGGCTAACGAAGTAGGAACATTCGTCGCGGTTGTCGTCACCGAGCCACTTGCAGCAAGGATCGAACGATCGAACGTTATTGGTGTTCGGTGAACGAGCGAGGAGTTCAGTGACCATAAGCGTTAACTAGTCGAATCGGTTAACCGACTTAACCAGTTGGTTGCAGATCGTGTAAAGAGGTTTAATTCTTTAATCATTTAACCGCGTGGTATTAGTAGTACATAGCGACGATCAAGCGGAGGGGGTGGATTTAAAATAGCATTAGATACATAGGCAGTGCCGTCAGTCGGACTCGAAGAACGAGTAGTCGTCGTCCAACCGTGTCAGCGATTGAGCGAATTGAAACGACAGTACGTGGCACGTGACATATCATACAGAATTACGGTAATTGTGCACCGCTTGCACGCTGATAACCGGCGATTATGACGTGATCTAGACATCGAATCGATTTATTCAACGTGCATTCAGACCCTCTGTCACGTTCTTATTTTCATTTTTCATTCATCGCTCCTTAAACGAAATGTCATATCGTGGAACCGCGTACCATCTCACCACTTATACCAGTGGTTCCTTTCGATTCGGGAAACGAAAATCATTATCCTCTTTCTGCGAAGGGTTTCGTTCTTTTTCGACGATATCCGGCCACCGAACATGGGAACGTTCCTTCGTTTTTTTGGAATCTCGTCATCGGACGATAACAGAATCGATGAAGCTACAGGGTTGACGGAGAAACAGAAGAAATTAGTGCAGAACACGTGGGCCGTTATCAGAAAGGACGAGGTGGCTTCCGGGATTGCCGTGATGACCACGTAAGTGATATATATCTTTCAGTCAACTGTTGCGAAAAAGCGAAGAAGATACATTTCGGAAAATTACTGAATCGATAAAAAGATAGCTGAATAAATAGCGTGTTGACTATAGTTTATGGTTATCTGTAAGCCTGTTGCGTTCATATTTTTCTTCTTTTTGCTTTTTTTTTTTTTTAATTATCGATAATCTTCGTCAAGAGATAAACTATCAAAAATCTTCGCATTACGTCATTTCTTCCTTTTTCTCGTCTTAATTTCGATATAAAATATTTGTATAACTCTATTCTTTGTTCGAGTTAAGCGATTTTAACTTTCAGCTTGTTTGATCTGGCTTATCTTAAGGAATCCCAATGCTACGCATTTATTTTAGTTTTATTTCATCTCTTTAATTCCTGTTTTTCTTATAAAACTTTTTGCAATTTGTAACACTTGTTTTAATAAATGCAAACAAAAACCGGCGTTAATAACACGCTATTAGGATAATATGTTAATCCTCTGACATAAATAGCGATAAATTGTTTCTTCAAGCAGCAGATAAGTTCGACAGACATTTCTTTAAAATTACGAATGCAATAGGCGAGAAACGTAATAATTCACATCTGCCGCGTCTTATATAATATTCAATATGTTAGCAATCAATTTCATATCAAGAATGTCGTTGCACTTGTTTTTACCAATCTCCGGAACATAAAAAAGATATTAATAACTTTAGTTATACAGATTAATGTTAAATTAACGCAACAATTAAATTAATATCATTCGGTTGCTTACAAACTATCGATTTATCGCTTATTTTCGGGTTTATATTTTCGATTCTATTAGATTATTCTCCTTCTCAATTATTCCATATCGTAATGCTTCTTTTTAGCCATCAAGCGACATAAAGGTCGGGAAACCGATAAAAATGGATATGATAAATCTATCATATGTTTCGTATGTGATTTGCATATAGTGCTTATAAAATTTAACGTCGATTTGAACATCTTGACGATGACGAAACTCGACTTTTCGCTAATTCTTTTCAGATTCTTTAAAACATATCCAGAATATCAACGATACTTTAGCGCTTTCGCGGACGTTCCGTTCGACGAATTGCCGGCTAATAAACGGTTTCAAGCTCATTGTGTCAGCGTAATTACGGCCTTAAATAGTGTTATCGATTCCTTGCACGACCCAGGATTAATGGAGGCGAGCCTAATCAGCTTGGGCGAGAGGCATAAAAAACGTGGCCAAACGAAAGAAGAATTTGAGGTACGAGTACGAAAATAACAGTAAAAAATCCAACGCAGTTCTGCTCGTGTCGTTTAGGGGCGAAAAGAACTACTTATTGATTTTTATTACGATCGAAAACTTTCATTAAGATAGACGGAACATCCTTTCTTAACACGTTCACTGCCACGGTAATCGTCGGTGAATCACGTTAATAAATTTTTTACAATGATTAAAGTAAGATAAATTTCACGGAAATTAAAAAATTTTCAATAACGTGCACTACTTAGATAAGATTGTAAGGGAACAGACGCGTAGATACAATATCGTATTTTACGAAAACTGAATGTTACAAAGTAGTATATTTTAAACTATTGCGGTTCACACAGCCAGATACTGTATAAAATTCGCCTGGCGGTCAACGTGCTAATGATGAACGTTTCTCCCGATAGAAAACTCCGCTATACAATTCTTAGAACTGTAATTGTACGTGGCAAACGATAAACTGTTATTTATCGCTTATTAAAATTTTATTAGTAGAATAAATCTGATTTATAAAAATTTGTTGAAAAAAATCAACGAACGATAAAGACGATTTATCGTATGTTCGATTTCGATTTTTAGAATTTGAAAGGAGTAGTATTGAAAGTGCTTTCTCAAGCGCTAGGGAAACAATACACACCGGAAGTGGCCGAGGCATGGAGCAAAACCTTGGACTGGGTATTTTCGAAGATATATCAGATTTACGCTTCTTGAAGGACGAAACGATTGAACGTGCTCGAAAAACATGAATCTCGTATATAATTGACCCTAAATAACGAATCTCCGTAATAGTTGTTAAGAATTAAATGTTGTAAATAAAATGCACTGTTTTACATGTTTGCACAGTTACAATCACTAGAGATACGTTGGATGAAAATGGAAAAAAATGTTTCACAAATTATCCGCGAATATCGAACAGGAATATATACGTTTATATCTTCAACACTTAATAGATTTTTGCGCACACTAATGTTAACGTATCGTATAATGCATGTATATATGGACATGGTTTTATATTATTTTATTATTTTCGACCTCATGTAATGCATGTTGAACTATTGAATGTTTGAATTAAACTTGCACGTCAATTTATTAGACCAAAATGTATAAATCTTTTATTTTACTTTTTCTTCTTTCACATTTCTTTTGTCTTCGTTTTATTTTATCCGTTCACCCGATAGATATAATGCAATTGTACTTTTGTAAATTTAGGTATTATTTATGTTTTAAATTATAAAATTCTATTTGACACTAGGAGAATCATAATTTTTAGACTTTTGATTTCTCGAAGATTATAATTTTTTAAACACGCAACGATTCCAGAGGAAATATACAAGACATTTCTTTTTTTCTGTATCTCACGTTATGTACGATGACTGTACCTTCCGTGTTATCAAGTAATTTTCGGGGATTTGCAAGTATGTTTAGTACAATCTGTTATACCATTGAAGATCATGGAATTATCATCTTTCTCATTATCACGTCCAGAACATAGCCGTACTTCAATTTACGTCTCTTCTTCGGAGACAAGATTTATCGTTCGGTACCATCGGAGTAAGTCGTGTTTCTTCAATAAATATTTCAGAAAGAGCAATTCGATTAACGGGTGATTGAGCGTGGCCGATCATAGCGGAAGACAATTAAACTAAGTACGAATTGTGTCATAATACTTGTACGATGCCGATCTAACCAGGCGGGACGCGTATTTTTCGCGTGAAATCAAAAGCACTGAATTCCAGGATAAGTAGAGGGGTCAAGTGTCATCTAGAGTTCTATAGAAGACTATTCACATTTACATTACAAGCGAAGCGCACCGTTTGTAGAAGAGGAAGAAGAAGGTGGAACGCTGCACAAGTTTCACATCTGTCCGGCAGTGCAATTCAATATTAAACATTACAGAACGTAATGAAACGAAAATACTACTGGAAGTATACGAAACGCTATTGGAAGTATACGAAACGCTATTGGAAGTATACGAAACGTTATTGGAAGTATACGAAGAGACGCACGATCACTCCAAAATGTTAATGTAAGGAATAATTACTCACCTGCTACAAAATATCGTAAATAAAACAATATATAACTTGTTAAGGGTTGCAGAGACTGGTCACAATTAAAACATTGGTGTAATTCTGGGTCACGTTAAACTTCTGATACTAGCTGCTACGGTCTATCCACTTTATAAACTTTCTCGATTACTCAAAATCAGATAAGAATATTTTTTCACACAAGAAGCAGCGACGATCTTCGCACAGTTGTATATACGCGATATCAATTGGTTTCCCTTTTCCAGCGTTTACATCATTGTCTATAATATATATGATAGATATAATCGACAATAAAATTATCAATTACTTTTTGCCTAGATAATATTGTTTATTATAGTAGTATGCGCTGTTTCACTGTATCGTTATACTCAGTAGTATTATCAGTAATATTTTATATACTACGTTAATTTTTATATTAATAATCTATCATTATCTATTAGATATAATTCTTGGATAGATGACATCGTCTTCGATGTTAGACGTTTTTATCTCGAATGAAATCGCCTTAAGAACTATCATTCCCTAGGGTAATTCATCGACATGGGTAGTAATTTAATGAGACTTTTTATAAAGCGAGAATATTCCTTTTTGTTATTCTCCATAGGTAGGATTAATTATCAAGCAGAAAAGCTGTAAATATCGATAAAAGTTTGAAGAAATTGAAATATTTCACTGCTTTTCAATGGCGATTGTCGCGTCATAAATCATAAGCCTACATAATTTTACAAAATTAATTAATTTTGAAATTATATTCTTATAATAATTAGACATTTCCAGGTCAACCATATTAACTATTGTTATATATTCTTTTCCATTAGGTATATACAATATATCTTAAAAAGTTACGCCGAGATTTCTTGTTACTTGCTAACTTTATGCTTTTATAACTATAACTTCGTTCTTCCAAGTCAGGAAGACTTAAACGGAAAAATCAATATATACGTTTCAGCATAAAATTAGTGTACGTAATTCATTTGCTTGCAGATTTAAATAAAACCACTTCCTTATTCAGAAAGAATTACAGTTGAGTTTTCTGAACGTTCAATTTAATAATTGCTTAGATTGTGCTGCAGCTAAAAAAAGCATGATATTTATATTATTGGACAAGGCGTACTACTTTTACTCTATTATTAAGTATAATAGTATTAAGCAATACATCAGCGTCCTCAAAGCAGTTATTCTATTTGTACGTAGCATCGAAATTAATTTGGTTTAAAAAAATGTTATTTTATTTTATCTTTTCCTGATAGCGAAGTATAAGCAAATACAAAAAATTACTGAAACTGTTAATTTAGTTAATTGTAAGACCGTAATGAAATCAAAACACAATTCAGAGCATATAGAACATACATGTCGTTAACACTAGAATTTTGTTTTATTGATATTAATATTTGTTACATAATAGTATAGTTATATAATAATGTATTAAATTTGTTATGTAATAGGTATTAGAACGTTCACAATTATTAGGACTATCGCCAAATTATTATTATCGTTATATTTAGCACAATTTCATACAATACATTTATTTTATAAATTCCACGGGTACTTCGATAAATTTTAATATAATATTTTTTACATATAGTTTTAACAGTTCTTATACGTTTTCTATAAACGCTACAAACAGTCAATTATATTAAAAGAAATAGCTCTAAAGCTATTAGCTCTTAAGCTATTTTCTAAAATATTTCGGTATTCGCATAGAATAGCATTTTTCTTTGATGTGATTCCCTATTGGAAATTGGTACGTGCGAAACTGAAAGTTGGTTCCTGCTATTTTTACCTTTAACGATCATTATCAGTGGGCTAGTCCACTTAAAGCAACATGTACTTCAGCCCAAAGAACAGTCGTTTTCGAGTTACCGTTACGCAAGCAACTCTTCCAGTCATCAGTGGAAATAAACGACTACATATTATCAATATCTTCATCTATCTGCATAATCAAAGGCAAAAAAAAAAGACGAAGTAGTACGTTACTTGATTTTTATTAGCAGCTATTTATTGCTAACAATATTCCAGTCCATATACATGTGACACGTGTAGTGTATAGTATAGAATTTTGAAGGTACAATAAATACTCGCTATAATAAATCGATTATACTATAATAATGAAGTTATAATACAATAAATTCCGACTACAGTGTGTTGATAGAAAGATCGTAAACAGACTAAGTTGATAACAAAGAAAGTACGAGGCACCTTTTAAAATGGGTTCTATGCTAACCTATTTTCTCGGCAATCCAGACGATGATGTTGTAGATCCGAAACTTGGTTTGACCAATAAAGAAAAGAGGATTGTAAGAGAAACATGGGCTGTATTGCGTGCTAATTCGGTAAAAGTTGGCGTAGATATTATGATAAGGTAAAACAATATATATAAATACGTATTGCATCATTTTTTTTTTTTGGCGCTAATTATGTAATGTTGTAACGTTTTGCAATACTTGTCAGAGTCGAAATTCGATCACTATGTTAACGATGAGATAAAATATTGATCGTTGAAATATTAATACTACCATATAAGAGATAATGTGATACAATTTTAATATGGAAACTCTTGTGCGATGAAGCGTGTGTCACGTATAGGTATACGGGATTATTTTGTTTCAGTTACTTTAAAAGATTTCCTCAGCATCATAGAGCTTTCCCTCCGTTTAAGGATATTCCGGCAGATGATTTACTAGATAATAAAAAGTTTCATGCTCATTGTCAGGGCATTATGAGTACATTGAACGATGCGATCGATGCTTTGGATGATATTGACTTAGTGGACGCGATATTGCATACCACTGGCAAGAGACATGGACGACGTGGTCAGGGCAGACAAGAGTTTATTGTAAGTCTGTCTTATTTTTAACTACTATATGTCCGATTAAGCTTTTTATTCTTAATCTTGTTAACGTTACTTGTGTAACTTATGAATTTCCTCATTAATAATTTATTTATTAAATGTGATTGGTGAAATAGTTATCGTATTATTAAATTATTAAATTATTATTAAATTATTATTAAATAACATAGAGATTAACGCGTGACAATAACGTAGAATAAATTAAACTTTGAGGATAATGAAATAATTAAAATTATTCAAACAATTATTATCTTTGTGTAGAGTGTCCGTGTACTAAGATCAAAAACACAAATTTTTTGTTTAATTTACCTCTTGAACTTTTTAATAAACGCATGATATAGTGCAATGTACTATAAATATTTTTCTTGAGCTATACGTGTATCTTAATTCTAGTTCCAAATATATTGCCATTCAATATTGCGAAAATATTTATCTTACAATGTTATCGTTATGTATCAGATATAAAGACTCGATTAGATTAATTGCGCAAATTGATAGTCGTCGATGTTCCTTCGGTAGAGACAAAACTTTAAAGTCATCATTTATCTTTGAATATTGTGTGACATCATTATCGCTATACTTATACGTAACAGCAAAGGTATGGATGATGAATAGAAGATGATAGAATCAATCACGATTTGATTTATTCGTTGACATCAGCATTTTTTGTTAAAATTTTAATTTTGAGTTTGATTGACTTTTATCTTTGTCACGTAGGATGGAATATGGAATATGGAATAATTACTCTTTTTTTTATATAATAATTCTTCTTTCTTCTAAGTATATTCCTCATTTTGCTTTCTTTTTAAGTATGCAAGTCATTAACTATTAAAAACAAATTAGTCTATCGCTACATCGAAAAATTATAGAATATTATTACTATTAACTGTAAGAAATGGTAGGAAAATCGCGGACCCTACAATCCGCGCTATCGTTCGCTAAGACTGCTACTTTAAATGCATTGAAACTGAAACGACGCTGACGAAACATTTTTCTACAAGGTCAAAACTTGCAACCGGAAGTCTTGGATGGTTTTAACATGCATCAACGATAGCTTGCAGACTTCCGGATATTAAGATGTGACGAGCAAGGTTGTTCGCGTTGATAATGATAGCTTCAAGCCAAGACTGACGTTGTATCGACAACCGAAGTAAGATAGAACGTTAAGGGTTTTCAAATAGAAATAATTCAATATCGACTATTTCTTCAATCGTTTAATATTAATAATATAATATCATACATTAATACATCAATAAATTTTGTTATCGATAATTTTCTAATTATTAGGTACCATATCAATTATTTGATTAGATATCGAAGATTTTTAGATCGTACAAATCGATAATTGTTGTCAACGAATTTAATACTGTAGAGTATAAAAGGTGATAGGTTATTGGTAATACATTTAAGACGAAAGATATTGTCAATACTCTCGTCAAGGTTAACATAGCGAGGTTAACGTGTTTCAATCTTCAAGTATTATTATCTTCAAGTATTACAGAGTATTGCAATGATTCTTGAATTGCGTCAGTAAATATTGCAGTTTTTAGATAATAAGATTTGGTGATTTGAATCTTTATAATCGATGTGATATAACAAGCTTAGGGTTTAAAGTTTGATCTTTTCTTCAAACTGATTAACGATAAGAGCTATTTTCGACCTAATTGTATCTTTTTGTCGTTATCAAATTTAAGGTTAAGAAAAAAAAATGAAATGATTGTTATGTATATGCGTCAATATTTTGATAGAGATTCTACTAAAACATTAAACTTAATTAAAATTATTAAAATTATTAGAAATTAAATTTATTATACCTTAAAAAATCAAAAATTGAAATGACATCGTGATTCAGCCACAAAAATTTGAATAATATAGGGTATCGCCTTTACACTATCTTACAAATGAAATGTTTCGTACATGTTCTATATTATTATTATTTATTACTCGGTCGTTACATACTATCATTATGTTACATTTCAGGATTTGAAAGGAGTGGTGATGGACGCAATGAGGGGCGCGTTTGGATCGAAATTTACCACCGAAGTGGAAGTCGCTTGGGACAAAGCGATCGATGTCTTATTTTCAAAAATATTCGAGGGTGAAGATATGATATAGCAAGTGTATAACCACTAAACGATTTTTTTAATCAGCATCCGTATCGCTATCGCTATCTGGATGTATATAATCAGTAGCTACATTGCTTCTTTCAGTAGTGTATTTCTTCTTTCTTCTTTCCCTTTGTACTTTATATTCTTCGTCTTCACTTTCCTGTTGCTTTAATTTTCTGTAAATTAAGCACGGGTATATAAAGGGTGTATAAAAAAGAGCCGGGGAAAAGCTTTAGGAGCATACAATACTCGTGAAAACAAGGAAAAACGTCTTAATAAACTTGGGTTGAAAAACCATTCATTTCATAGTTATCGCTTAATGTATAAAAGTATAGTATATAAGTAAAAGATTAGAAAAATGGCAGGATTGTCGTGTACACAATTGTATGAAAAAATGTGCCTAAGTGTGTGTTGATTGAACGTAATGTCGAAAGTAATGTCTTATTGAGAAAAATATCTCGTAGCATTGAAATTAATAGTTATTACCCATATTTATTAAGACTTTTTTTGCTTGTTTCCATAAGTATTACACTATGTCAAAGTATTTTCCCCATTTTTTTGTACATCCTGCATATATATATATATTTGTGTAAAACGAAACACGAAACAAATAGACAATTTTTGTTATTGGTATCTATAACACGGCAAAAATATGCGGAAAATGATAATCGTACTTGTACTTGGTTTTACGAAAGTGCTGTCTGATCTTTTGCAATACTGTGTAACATATCAGTGTTAGTAGGGTTCCTAGTAGTCCTAATAAGGTTGCCATGAGAATAACATCAATTTGCAGCCAAGGATCTTCTTCTTCATGGCGTTTGAATGATTCAAGCGTTACTGGATAACTGTGAAATTTGAAACGATAAATGCAAATGTACCGACAATTAAGGCTGTTCATGGCTATGATGCTTTTATTTTCAAAGAAACATTACATTGTATTAAATAGATATAGAGGTGATGGCAATCCATATTTTTGGAGGATGATACACTAGAAGTTCAAGATTGTAAAAGAATGTATAATTGATACTCTCAAGTTGATTGTAAAATACGAAAATAATTTCGGAATAGTATCTACTTGAAATAAAGTATAAAACTACATTATGATAGTATTATAGAGAGGATTTCTCTTCGGTCTTATTAAATGGAATTTTTATTTAGATGAAGATAAAGAACTTCGTATTTATACTCTGTGAGACTTAAAGCGTGTTTTATTCTATCGAAAGAAAAATTTGTTAAACCGATATGTTATACTCAAACCGTATCGTTATTTAAACGGTAATCGAAAAATTTCATCAAGATTACTTACGGCAATTCCGTTTCTTCTTTGACGAGTTCATCGAACGTGTTTACCAGTGCCCTGTCGAGATCTTTCCCTATTTGCACGAACGAGGATTTTCCTAACCAATCTGCCAGATCATTTCGATTTATTTGACGAAGTCTGTGGGTTAAAATCTCATGAGTGTTTCCTTTGCCTTCAGCTGGAGAACTATTCCAATGCAAAAGATGGCGGATGCAAGGTATATCGTCGTCCACGTTACGTTCTTCCTCACAAGATTATCAATAGTATTATTAGCCATTAAAAACGAGTTATTATTTTTAATGGAAGAAGTATAACACATATAATATTATTATATTTAGCATAATTATAATACTAATATCATAATATATAGTAACATAGTAAATATAATAATTAATTACTATTAGTATTATAATATAATATTATATATACACAATATGCTGTTTTGAAGTAATCGTTATTGAAGTACTTTCAACTGACTCGAAATATAATTTAGAATTATCTCGGACTAAAACAAGCAGATAATTTATCGTAAATACGAACGTAGTCATAACTAGATTGCAGATGTTTACGCAAATTTACATCTTCATAAACACGACTAAAGAACTGAAACACAAGCCAGAAGTTTGTATCACTCGTTGAATATTATAGCGAACTAGACTATACTATATCTACTTTGGATATTTTAAATACAGGGTGTCTCATAGCATCGGGGACTTACTTCGGCGATAGATTCTGCACGTGAACAATAAAAAGAAGTTCGTATATCCCATTTGACCTACTTTTCGAGTTACGAGTTTTGACGAACTATATCTGCATATCTTCACAAAAGATGTTGAAAATACCCTTCTACCATTCGAACACAAGCCCAGCGACATTTTACCCATTGACTGTCTTACCCTTCCTATTTCTCCAGGTATCGTTTTAATTTTCTGGAAGCCTTGCTCGATTCTCTCGCGAAGTATTTCGACGCTGCCAACGGGCAAATTATTCCAACATAAAATTTGCTATAGTTCACAAACGCAGTCAAATAAAGCATGCGTTTATACGAACTCTTTTTATCGTTTTTACGTGTCCGATGCTACACGGGAGCATTCTCCGTATTTTTGAGTATTATGTACATTCTACGTGGTTTCATATACGTACAAAATAAATAAATATTCACTTCACGATCTAGTTATAACAATCTCCCGACTTGAATCCCACCCGGAAGCAATAGGAAGAATTGAAGAAGTTAATAAGTAAATTGAAATTATAGCTTATGTTTCTTGACGTGTCTATCAATCTCTTCATTATACCACTCGAGATGAATATACCTCAATTTTCCACTAATTTTACAATTACAATATATTTCTTCCAATAAAAAGAGCTGATATGGTCGCTATTGTATTCTATTCGATCATTGTCCGATTTACCAGCAGCTGCGAGATTGTTCGGTAGATCGTAAGTGATATAATGAAGCGCAGCTATCAAGCGTCGACACTCGAAAGGATTAAGGCGTGCGGCTAAATATTCCAGCTCGTTTAAATTGACGTCGATCGTGCCGAGGACATCGTATCGCAGCAGAATAACGATGAGGCTTAACCTTGTGGGCCATTCGTGCGTCCTTGATAATTCTTTCATTGTGAGGTTCACGAAACGAAACGTCTCGAAACGGCGACACAAAATGATCGTTCTTTGCTTTGTTTCGCGAGAAATTAACTTCGGCGAATTTCACGGCTGACGGACTTCTATGACTTTCAAATAACACGGGATCAACTCTGACGAATTTCGGATGGTTCGCTCATCATTCGGTAATTTGCGGTTGTTGGAGTTATACATGGTCGAATGGCAAAATATATTTTACGAAATAGACACACAATGACTCGTCGAAGTACCTGGATATTTAAAGAAACTTTTCATGGACATATTATACGAGTTGTACAAAAAAATTGTGAAATTTGGAATGTACCTGAAAATGTATAGATATAGAAGTTGCAAAATATTTGTTGCAAGTATACATTTCGTAAAGACCGTAGAAGTATTTAAAAGGTCAATTATTAATTATAATAGTAAACGACAGTATTCAATGAGACCATCTTTAGCATTAATCGTATATTTTATTAATTATTAAATTATTCTTGTTGTATGCTAAATTACTAAGTGTATGTTTGCAATAAATATCTTGTCGTCTCTACATATATTTTCTAACCAGCTCATATGACCGGTCTTTGTCCTGAACCTTAATATAATCGTTTTTAATAATATGGACGACGATTTTGTGAATTTCTATTGGCTCGGTAAACATTTCATAGTCCGTGAAACAATATCGTCGCGAAGCGGTTTCTGACATGCCATACGCTAAAAAGAAAAAGACGCTGCTTGGAGAGGGGGGATCGCATGACTTCGTTATATGTATAGTGGCAACGATTCTAAACAAAATACAATTCTAGCGTAGAAGGCCACCGTTGCGTTGCGAATGGCAGTAAATTGTCTCTGGTTTATAAATATTTTCGACTCCTGTTTCCTTTTGTCATAGGGTAACTTTTCACGAACCTAAATCTTACACGAGAAATGCTTTTTAAGAATGGTGAAAATCGCATGAAAATCCGTCCACTGGTTCTCGAGATCGTACTATGTGTATAAATTAGTTTCAAATTTGACCAATATTATAATTACGATTAAAATTTCAACAAATTACGTGTTGGTGAAAACTTGTTATGGTAAGCGTTCGTGAGCCAGTGTACGATCGTTGCAAAGAGAAATTACACGCGTGAACGTTTAATGAGAGCTTTATACAACCCATGCAGCAGTCTTTTCATGTTTATGTCTTAAATAATACATTTAATTACATGTTTCATCTCTTCGGTCTTTTGGTGCTTTTCTTCCGTTTCTTCTTGTAACATCTGTAACAAGCCATCGGCTCTGGTTCTTCCGGTTCCTGTGGTACAGATGGAGGTGGCGCGGAGTTTTGCGTGGCTGTGTGCACCAATTCGTACGACGGAGGTCGTTTCCTTTTTATTCGTGGCTTTCGAATGAAGTAACTTCTAGACACATCCTCTATGTCATCTCCGATTGCGATAAATTTACTGATCACAAAGCAATTATTATTCGATAAGTTCACTATGTAGAATATCTTCGAATAAGTGGTACAACTAGAGAAAGAGTAAATCTATATGAAAAAATAAATTCAAAATGTAGAGTAACAATTGTAGCTGCATAGGACTTTTCATTTTCGAATAAATCCACATTACGCGTTCATCGAGCATGCACGTCTTTGACAATAATTTGTTTGAATTATTAGAAAATATGCTACTACTATTATTATGTTACTACTTCGTAGTAGCCGCTATTATTATTAGTGATACGCGTTTCATTAGTCGCCAGCCAAAAGTTGCAGCTGCAGCAATTGAATTTTGTTTACTGTCTCGTCTCGTTGGTCAGACTATATGCTGTTACTTTTTAAACGAAGAAAATTTATTTCTTCAACAAGATAAATTATCACATCGCTACACTTTGATAAAAGCATTGAATAAGTTTAAAATAGTTGGAATAATTTGTTATTAAATTATTAAATATTTACTCGCGTTGAATCGTTTATAATGGTCAAATAGCTCAGTTATCATAATTTTCGGCCGTAAGTCTAATAGAATTTTCCTTGTGGTGACGCGTTAACTGTATGAATCAGAATAAGTTAACAAGAAAATACGTTCACAAAAATATCGTAAGCATGGTACAATAATGCTGGCAGAACAAAGGCGATCATTTCGAGCAATGTTTCCATTGACAAAGGGAAAAGATTCTTTGTCAAAGAATACTTCTATTTCGTTGCTCATTCTTTGCTATCTAATGCGATAAGTTCAAATACCAATGTTGATATGTAAGCACGAGTAATATCGTACGTTGTACAGAGTGAAATCGTATTTGACGAATCTTCAGCATCGATCTATTGAAAAGTTAAGTTTGGTATAAGAAAATGATGCTCTACATTTTTCATTTACCTTTTCATGTTCAGTGGATCGCGAAAGTATTTGAATATTTGTCATAGAAAACTCTGACGTGTATGTGTATTGTATGGATTACATAAAATATTGTGAAATATTAGCATTTTAATGCGACACGATTCTCATTATTGTACTGATAAAATTTAAGATCTAAATATGTACGTATACAGAAGTTACAAGTTATTTATTGCAAATGTACAAATATATTAGCATATGGCAATAGTATAGCAATAGCATAGCGTTAACAATCAGGTCTCGGATGTATAATTAGTGTTAAAGATAATGCCATTAAATATTAAGGCTTATTAACGTATAATCGATTGTTTAAATACTTTTGTAATCTTCGTGAAATATATTTGCATTAAATATCTTGCAGCTTCTACGCTACATTTTTAGAACTGTTCCAATCTTTACTACATAATCATGATGATTATAGGTTTTATTAGAGTAATAATTTTCAAAATATCTCGTATAACGCATAATAATAGATTTATAAAAGATTTTTACGAATGTTCTAATAGTTTCTTAGTATTTAGTATTACTTAGTATTGCCCGGAGCGTATCGGTTTGAAGAACAAATTAGAATAATTATAATCACCCTTTTTTCTTCTTCCCTCGTATTCTATCGAATAGTTTCATCAGTCTGTTCCTTATAAGTAAAGTACATAAACAAGATACGACTATGATCGAAGCGAGAACGATGCCTGCGCTGTGCAACGACAGTTTGATAGTAGTACGTCCTGCGAACGATCGTAATACATTAAGATTAAAGAGGAGTTATTACAGCCAAAATGTGACATTTATTACCACTGATCTTCTGAATCATCTGCTCCGAGAGTTGAGGTTCTGTATTACTATCTTTCTCTTTCAGCGTGGCTGTTGTCGCGACTCCTTCGTATTCGCTGAAGAATGTTACAGAATGAAAAAGACAGCGTGATACAATTAAACGAACGTCTGTATATCGTAGTATCGCAAAGGGTATTCTAAGAATGCGCGCAGTATTGTTTCTTGTAGTTTTATCGCCTGCGTCACGAGTATATTTAGAAAAAATTTCGAAATAATTTATCTGTAACGTGATAGGGATGGAGGACAAAATAAAAGATTTTTCGCGAAAAAAATATTATGGTATCGTTAGAATCGTTTAATTATCCATATATAATAATTATTGTCATATGACACGACGATAGACGATACGATGAAGAATGACAAATTTAAAAAGACACATTATATTCTCAGTTTTAGCATTCTTCCCCATTATGTATGTGCCAGCGATTATGAGAATGGACTAAGTTATATGTTCGAGATGTATCGTTTCGAGATATTTAAAGCTTTGCGTTTGACGTATGAGTTGAATTCTATTTAACGACGCAACAGCCAACTCAATGCAGTGGCTCGATATCTACTACTTTGCTAGGATGGTTTCAAATTATTGTAATGTAGGTAGACTCATCGCAAAAATAAACGATAAAATCACTTTTCTTAGATTCTTGAACGTAGGCTATTTCTATAATCATCGGCACCGTATATGTATGCGAATTTATATGGATATCGATTAGCATTCAGCAAAGAAAAATGATCAAGAAGATACAAATTTTTAAACGAGTATTTTTAAAGAAATTCCTTTTACGATTGAATTCTTCGTTTAAAAACAAAATCCAAGAACTCTTTCCTATATCTTCTAGTTTCCAAAATATTTCAAAAAATATGTTTTCAAATGCTAACTTTGAGAACTGTTTTCAACTCTTCCAAATAAACAACGAATTGTTCTTTTACTGCGTAAAACTTTCATTGCTGAAGTCTTATTAGCGTTGATCGTACACAGTTTGGGAAGTTATTTGAAAATCTATAATGATATCAGCAAACTTCTAATTGCTCGTGTGAACTCGTTTCTACTATTTACCAATTATCGGCGTTATTCGGCAAAAATTCAATTATCTGATAAAATTATATTTCATCGTTATAATCATTTATAAGATTATCGCTGTTACATTTTATCATCTATTCTTATTGATCATTTTCACGAATTAACGTTAAATATTAAGAGTTATTCAATATGAAGATTTCGAAATCACCGTTTGAGGAATTATAATGCATATCTTCTTAAAATCTATGCCTGAGTTATATCTAAAGCTTATTTTGTTTCTTAAACGACGATAACTCACTCCAAATCGTCCGCTTGAGCTTCGCGAATTACTTTCGGTGACTTGGAAGTTTTCATGCTGAGTTCTGCGAGACACGCGATTAAATCCCTCCTTCCGATGCGTTCAAGAAGACTGTTCAAGATCGGATACGTGTTCCTCGTAACCGTTCTTAACTGACAAACCCATTTCACTAGTCTTCGAAAGCAATTTTGTTCTCGAGCTAACTTTTGTATTTGTGCTTCCGATAGTTGAGCTGTTACAATATTTTATAACATCATCCGATACCTTTCCACACTATATTTTTAATCGTTTGAAAACCTTATGAATATTAGAAAAGAATTTTTTACAGCAAGTAATACGGACAAATTTAGTAATTAGGCAATCTTGATATTTGCTTATGATATTTACCAAAACCATATCGCTTTCACTAGCTAATATATTTTCCATGTTATTGTGTATATGTGTAAATATTTCTTGAAAATGTTTTAGCAAATTAATAGAAAAAAAATCGAGTATGGAACATTTATACGTAATATACGTATAGGCATAAGAAATTTCTGTACATTGGAAGCGATTTATTAGTTGCAATCATACAACAAAAATATTTTATACGTATGAGATATATGTTGGGATTGTAATTAATTACATTTAAAAATAAGAGTTACTATTATAATATTTCTACTCCTTGGAAAAATGTATAAAAAGGTATACAGGGTATAGCGTTAATTCGCGAATGTAATATTTACTTACTATTAGAATCTAAGGACACAAGTTTCACGCACTCTTCGGGCTTCAAATTTGACGCTAACAGCTGCAATTCTGGCACATCAACCTCGGTAATGATCTTTGCGAAGTAAAAAACAATACATTGTAGTTTTTGACAATCTCAACTGTGTTTGTACATCGTCCTGTATCATAATTGAAGAGTGGGAGTAAAAAAGGGTGTAAGTGCCATTTGAAAAAAAATTTTTTTCTGTCCTTAAAAGGCTCAGTAAATATGAAGAGAAACGTTATCGCCATAATTCGTTTTTAGCATTTCGTATACGTTGCACGGTCGGTTTCTTAAATTAGATTGTAAGATGCCATGTGCCAACGAGCTGCTTCCTCGTGCTTGAACGTATAAGCATTGCGTCTTTGATTCCGAAAAGACGTTATTATTATTTTCATCACTCGTCGCGGGTACTGGCGATCGTAGCCTTTTTAAGGGAGCTATACGATGGACTTACATTCCTTCTTAAAAAATAAACTTCCTTTTGTTGTTAATTAACAGATGTTTGAAATATTAAAATAGAAATATCGTGAAGTTATACAAAATAGAATAGTACATGTGATAAATAAGTTCTGTTATATTTTGTTAACAAGCAACATTTTGGCAAGCAAGACGTTGTTTTCCACAAAATTTTTGTTGTGGGACTTACGGCCTTATTGACTTTCACTCTTCGATCATTGTTTAAGACAAAATTATCATATTGATTAGTTTAAGAATAATTATAACAGACAACGAACGATTTACAGCATTTTAATTTTTTGATGAATATTTGGGAAAATGTTCTTCTTGGATTAACGGCGATAATGAGATCGAAAGACGATCAGATTGTATAATTCGATCGATCGTTTTAATTATCATTTTTCACATCAACAAAACGAAGATATGAATTTATAAAATTACAAAGTTATTTTTTCATTTCAATTAGAATTTTTGTTTGCGTTATAACATGTCTTATTTGAACAATTTACATGAAATACAACATACCTGGAGAAAGGAACAAGTAAGGTTGAGCAGAAGAAGAAACAGTGCATCTTTCAATACGTTTCTTAAATTCATCGAGAGTTTCGACGAATTAACACGGTTTCGTTACATGCTTTACGTTAATTCATTACAGTCTCCGGAAAAGTAATATCGATTGTATGATTTTTATGTTCAAGTCAAATCTTCTCAATATTCTGTAATAAGTAGAATTGATTGGTTAAGATAGCAGAAGGTGTGAGAAATAGCATTATCAAAGAACGAGGCAACACTGATGTAATAAAAGGGATGGAACCTTAGAAATGATATTTCTTTTAACAGACTATTCAACATAACTGACAATTCTATTTAGTAAAAGAGTGGTGCAGAATTGTCCTTAGTTTATTAACTATACAAGAACAGCGACACAGAACAAACAGAATACTCTGAAATATTTTTTACATCCAACTTCATGTTTCAAGTTAATGTGTCTCACAAACGCTCATACGTGTGCCATGAATATAGTGTTTAACGTTGCACGATTAAATAATTTGTCAAAGAGATCATCTTTCGAATTGATCCATTAAAACATTTGGAGCTGAAGAAAGATGCCATAGTCGCTTCGTAATCGATAGCATTGAAACGACTGTCGATTATGGATCTGTCGAAAAAAAAAAGAAAAAAATATTTTCTCGTCTGACAGCAAAATGTAATTCACCGATTCATAGTGGATTTCGCCTATGTTCATTTTACAATGAAACTTGTATGCTCGATTTACATTTTGATTGTGGTTTTAGCGGAGAACAAGGTGAGCATCTACGTAGAAGGAATTTGAAGGGTTTTGGAAGATTTAGTACAAATCAATATCTTATCTTATCATACAATGGAACGCGTTGACGATACACTGATAAAACAGTGTGAAGATAATCAAATGATTTTTCAACTGCACGATATCATGTTCGTGTCCTTTGAGAAATTTGCTTTTCTTAGAAGTCCAATATGTAATCTTCCCGATATTAGTTCTCTATTCTTATAAAAGCGTGCAAATCTTTTGGAAAAGAGAACAAATATATTAGCAAAATATTAATGCAAAATATTCGATAGTTTCCTTAGAAAGACTACTATAAAAATTACTTGCTTTTGAAATGCTTTTGTAATAAATATCCTTTAAAACGAGACGGTGTAAGATAGATAATATTGTTTTACAAGGACAAATTTTTGGTTCGATGTATCGCCAATATAAAAGAAAACGAGCTCGTCTACCTGTCACAGAAATTAAATCCCTTAGAATGTTTGCAACTTATACAAGCTATATACGAAATAACTCCAGTAAGAGCGGAACGTAACGTGAGAAAACACGAGATTCAACGTGAAGACTTAAGTCGCATGCCAATTACGTCGAAGGAATGTCTTCTTGACCTTGAACAATGGGACAATGTTTTTCCAAGTAAAACATAATAAATGGAATTAACTTAAATAATTAACCGATGAAGAATCTGTTATTAAACCGCTATTTTTATAGTATATTATTTGTTATGAGCATATCGTATGAAACTGTTTTATTCAATATATTTTTTATATTAAAGAAGCGCGGATATGATCCTCTCAGTTTCTATACAATATAAATCATATTTCTTTAAGTTTGATTACATTCGTGAAAAATATAATTAATCATCCTTCGTAGTACAATAACGAAGATTTTAGATATTTAAATTTGAATAATGAATGATGAAACGATAAATAATTTAAATTACGATATACGCATAATATTAATACTTTGCTTAAATTTCAAAGAATTCTTAAAAATAAAGTTTAAAAGGAAACGACATAGACAATGAAATTTTTCGTAGCAAATATGATACCTAATGGACGGGCAGCAATGGAAATGACGCTAAGATGGTTAGGACGACCCGATCTGGCTAAGTATGTGAGAGAAAATCCCAGATTGACTAAATCCCTGAACACAGGGGATTACGATACAGCAGATACGTTAGGATTTCTAGGACACAGATTGTCGCGAAGGCATACTTCGGAAACGGACAAAAATTTACGCAATCATGCAAAGAGGAAGAAAAAGAAAAAGAAAAAGAGAAAGAAAAAGAAAAAACGCGTGCGTCATGCACATAAAGAATGCGATCGAAATACACAAAATAAAAGAGTTCAAAAGGGAATGGTAGCAGCAGCACATACTGCGCTGTAAGAATTTCCAATTTAATTGTCTTTCTTTAGAATGATTAACCATATAATAAAATAATTGCCAACTATAATTCAGGAAACTACCTTACTTACTCAAGCCAACAAAATTAGTACAATCATTGGCAACAATTTTCTGTCGAGAACTTTTAATTAGTTTCTACTTTCAATCTATTATTTTGCAGTTAAATATATTTCGAACGTAATAAATGTTGTTCAAGCTTGTAATTTTCATTCCTTTTAGCGAGGAGAACCATAAATTAAAAAAGAAAGAAAATCATCGATCAAAGAAGACTAATTCCATCGCGCACACATCGGTCTGGTGTTTACTTTTGTTCATTCTATTCTTTATTATCATTTGCCTTGTCGCTGTCTACATCTATTACAAGCGAAATGTTCCGAAGGCACGCGGTACGCGATTCAAGTAATTATCGTAGAGAAACCTAAGCGTAATCTGATCGTACATTTTTGTCAACGTACATATTTTCCTTTATTATCAGGTTGGTCATTTCCTGATCTAACTGCAACTGCAGCAATTTACTTTGTATGTTCTTTTAATTTCGATGTACAAAACTTGTTAATCATTCTTGTATCGATACAATAATCAATTGAAACGAATTAATTTTAGAAAAAGCATACCTATCTATACCAATCTCATTAAAACATAGAGATAGTTCTACAAAATAAATAATTCTACATAATGCCAGAAATTGATTTAATGTGTGATATTCGGTTAATTTCAGTATGGTATTTTATAAATTCCTTTTATTTGTATATCCGGAATTCAGGTACATCTGGGACGAAAATAAAAAGGATAAGGATACTTTCACTGATTGCTTGGAATGGAACGACGAAGACGTATGTGCTTGTTCGGATATTGAGGAAGCTTGCACAGGAAAATGTGAAATATATGATCGAAATTATCAAACACATTACGTAGCGGATCATCGAATTTGTACCGACGATTCTATCAAAAGTGTGAGTTGTGTGCATGCACCGAAGAAGGAAGAAAAGAAAAGACAACGGTTCAGCTTCTTTCAGAGAAGCTGTCAAAAAAAGGAAAAGGATCAGGAAAATCGGGATAGGAAGTGCGTAAAAAGGAGGAATCCTGGTACGATAGAATTTGAATATAAGCAGGATGCATCACGATCGTTTATCCTAATAATCTTACTTAAAATAACGTGATGCATCTTGTTATAGAGTTATTAGTAACAATTCCTTTCATTCTGAATCAAGGAAAATTTTGGAGAACGTAGCCGAGAAGAAATGTGAAAAAATACCGCAAATTGTTCAAAAGGATCAATGTAAATGCTGTAGATGTACCTTGAATTCTAAAGGTAAATAGAATACGATTTTTATATTTAAACTCGTATTATGTATATTGTTATATTCAAGTTACGTGTGTACAGACAGAATATTACGTGAGAAGAGAGAAATACGCAAGTGGAAAGCAAGGAGAAAGAAGGAAGAAAAGAGAAGGAAGAAAGAAGAATCAAAGAGAGCAAAACAACTCGCAAATGTATGTTTCAAAGAGACATGTAAATAAATTACTATTGCATTTGTTATTTGAGTGCTTTAAATATTACTTAAGAACAAATATTTAAAATAGTCGAGGGGAAAAAAGAAGGAAATAATGAAATTTATTAGAGGAACGTCATAGAAATATTAAATTTCGATTAAATACTCTATAAAAATTAATAAAAGTAAAAATTTAGTATTACTTTAGTATTGCGCTAATATATTTTATTCCGATATTAATACTATCATATAATGTGTATTATTGCAGAAGTTAAACTATGTATAAATAATAGTCTATTAATCGTTAATCAGTTTCTGAAATTCTTTTTTGTTTTTAATTGTCTTATGTTCAACAAATGTAATATATAGATATATTTTTGTATATATAATCATTTTAGATTTTAATTGTTATGAAAGAAATACTGAAATCCCGCGTTTAAATCGAGTATCGTGTGATACCTTTTGAAGTCGAGAATATCGATCTTTCGATTATCGAAGGCGAATTCGCGCGCATTTCTGCACACCACTTCTGTAGTTCGTCTTTTTAGTAGTGAGTTCGTTACGTTATAAAATACCGTTCTGTGTAAAAAAGATTGTGATATTGCTGGTTACTATCGTCTTTACCAAAAATACTGTAGCATATAGCATCTATATAGGTAAGAGATAAAATTAAATTTTCTTAAAGAACGATAAGAGATAATATATTTAGTACTGTAAAACTGTAAATCAAACTTTACTTTTCATGCGACGTGGAGCATTTGTAAATGCACATTTAATATTTTAATTAATTATTCATAACATTGTGAAGAGAAATAGGCACTAATTAGTTAATTTCATTATTAAGTCATTTCAAATAATTTAGACATGATATATTCAGAAAAATTGATTTCGAATTTTTTTAAATAAATTTCATTACAAATTACGGTTGGTGAGCAAATACATTATGAAAAATAAATGTATTTTGCAAGAAATGCATTCGTTATTAGTTTACATACACATGTTTCTCATTTCCTTTATTTTATTTTCAATATTAGGCAATATCATGGTTTGTACATTATATTTTTTGTATAGTAGCAAATTTAATTTTTAGACATGTATTTAGAGCTCTTTGTTTTATACACTTGTTTAGAAAAATTTCTGGTTATAAAAATTCGGTCATAAAATATATCATTTATAATCATTTAACTATGCGATAATAAAGTTAGATATATTTTAATATTGACATCAAAACTATTTACAAAGAAATAAATGTTTATCAATATTAAGCTCTATACTGCATATATCAATATATGAGTAGAATATATCTGTTATTAGAATTGAAAATAATACTGCACAATGTAGGAACTGTATTGAACAATGTACTGTACTATATTGTACTGTACTGAAGGAAAATTGTATATCTTAGAAACTAAACAAAAACAAGAATAATACATATGAATTGCATATTAGTAACTAATATTTGGTAACATTAAATGCCTTTCAAAAAACTGATTATTTTATGTTAATGGATAAGTTTATAAGAATAGATAAAAATTACTCACTGATCTCTATTTCTACAAGTTATGTATGTCGCATTGTGAAACGTAATTAGAAATAAAAATATTTTTCAATTTCTCTCGCAAGTATACATACTTATTTAAAAATTGCAGTGTGATTGTTATTATTATTATCTTTCTTATTAATCAAATATCATGAAATTAAATGTTAGTTCGTTCAAATTACATTAACTATTTTCTTATATTTGAACTTTCGTGTTTAAATTCAAATTAATTTGATTGATTAAAAATAGTTATAAAATTACTTATTCAAATAAACTTATTTTTTAATTAGCAAAAATTATTGTTTATTAATTACGAAATTAATTCCGTAAAATTGCATGAAAATGTAATTTTGTGAATTATTGCAATTATATAAAAATGCAATTTAATTAATTATTTACTTAGTCTAGAGATCTCAGTAACAGCCTCATTTGTTTTTCTGTAATTGAAATAAGATTATGCAAGTAATTAAATGACGAAACATAAGAATAAAGAAAGTCAATGACTTAATTACTAAAATTTCTTTCTTCTCACAGTAAGCTATTTAACACTTTGGAAGTACCCTCTATGACAGGGTTATCCTGTTAAACATATTTAACTTAGAAGATATTTAATTATTCCATATCCTCTTAATTTAAAATATGTCATTTAGAAACGTATAATTTAAAAAGGACTTAAAAGCATAATCTTCAAATCAGATGCTGTTTCACTATTTTAATTCAGGCATCTTCAAATTGACCTTCCTCATAGCTTGATTGCCTAACTATAGCTCCACATTCTAACATCTTGCTAACTCGTGTCTGAACTCTGCTTTCGTGAAAGTCCGCAGGACGATATATTTCTTGATATGGTTGATAAAACGTCAACGGGGGATAATATCGTTTCTTTGGTTTTCTACATTCTGAAAATAAGATATATCGCTAATTTATATAATCTTTAGTCTCTTTGACACATGATTTATTCACGATATATAAATTTTTCATAAATTAATGAAAATGAAGTATACTTCTTTAAATGAAATTTCATACGTGTTTTAAAATGCATTCGGTTTAACAATCGATACATCCATACAATTTTAATTAAATTCTTATCATGCAAAAAGAATTATTAAGTTCATATAATTTTGTTTTACCGTGGGGATCAAATTCGTCGGCCGAATCTTCCGAAACATACCAACGTTTAGTATATATATCGTCTACTCTGAAATAAAAATAATATTTTAGTAGAAAGAAAATTCAATGTAATAATGTATGATTTATATGTTACTCAATAATTCACATATATCGCTAAGATTTCTGCAAATATTATTTTTAACTTACGAGTTCCAAGAACACTCTGAATTACTATCAGAAGAGCTCGGCAATGGGAAGGTGTTTGAATTATCCACAAGTATTTTCAATTTGTGTGCGCTGCGGGATCTACTACCAAGTATGGAATCCATCCAATAATTTCTCAAAACTGCTCTCATATTTTTGTAGCGAGGAAACCTAGGCTGCTATTGATTAAATTCATTAATATAGAAAACCCATAGTAATTTTTTGAAAATAAGTGAAGTCAACTGTTGAATTGATTTTAAATGAAATCTGGCTTCGTTTCACCTACAAAATTGTGTTTCTTTTATACTCTTACCAGTATATGTTCAGTTGAGAAGTAATTTTGTTCTAGATCCATTCCTTTCAAATTTCGAAAGAACAGTACTACTATTGGTAATACTTCAAATTCATTATTGTACAGATCTATATATTCCAGATTGTACAATGATTTCATACTCAAAGGTAATTTAACCAATTGATTGTGACATAGCTTTAACTCTCTTAGGGATGTTAATTTTCCAAAATTCTTAGGAAGAGTTTTCAAGTGGTTGTTGTCTATTATTAATGTAATCAAATTCTTCAAAGTACAAATTTCTTTAGGTAAAAAGAAAATATTATTACAGCTTAAGTTTAACTTAATTAGATTAAAAAATTTGTTTATTGTTTTGGGTACTTGTGGAAGCCCTGTGCTCTGTATGTCAAGTACTTTAAGACTACACAGACTTTCTTTTTTATTAATGGGTATAGTTGGGAAATAATTTTGGTAAAGCACTTTTGTATTTCCAAGTACTAACTCTTCAAGATTTATCATTCCAGCGATTATGAATTCAACAATCTTGCTATTGAGATCGCACTGTTTCATAAATAATTTTTTAACATAGCATCTGGATGTCCTCGTTGGCTGATGGTACGTTTTAAACCTTGTTTTATTCAGTGACACCGTTTCAAGCTTCTTGTAGCCGGAGCACAATATCCAGTTTGGAAATGAGGGACAGATATCATTTTCTTCTGCATAAAATGTGGTTAAATTAGTACTCTTGGGATAGACATCTAAGTTTACATAATTATTTTGTGAGAACTCAAGGATTTGCAAACTTTCCATTCCTTTGGCTATACAATTTGGAATCTTTTTAAATTTATTGGTGCTGAGATGACAAACTTTTAACTGATTTAATTTTGCATATGAATTTGGAAGATCCTTTAATTGATTTACACTTAAAGATAAAGTCTCTAATTTTGATAAATTTCCTAAATTACATGGAACATATTTGATTTTATTTCCAGAAGCCCATAATTTCTCGAGATTATACAATTCACAAATTACATTTGGGAGTGTTGAAAATTGATTACTATTTAAATTTAAAGATACCAGACTCTTTAGCATGTTAAGAGATTTTGGTAAACCACGAAGGCGACTATTGCTCAAATCTAGATCAACAAGTTTTGATACGTATTCAATAAATCCGTTAGGAAGACTGTGTAAGCTGTTTTGTGAGAAAGATACATTTTCAATAATTTCTTTTCCTGTCATATTTGTGATTTGATTATTAGTTTCTTGAGCCGATGATGTTTTTAATTCATCGTCAGAAGACGTTTCATTTGCTGCAGCACTGTCTTTTGACAAATCCATTGAGTCCACTGTTTCTGTATTACCTCTAACAAACAATTCAAAATAATATTTTATATACTTTATATTTATTGTGAACTGTAAACTTTATGTAAAATTATATTATTTACACTATATCTTTGTTACATAAAATTCAGTTAAAACATTTTAACAGGTCAAAATAAAGGTCAAGTGATGTGTATACAGAATTCTATAAGAAAGATATTAGGTTTTTATATATCAACATTTACCTTACCTTAATAGCTAAGTACCTAGTAATATTTCATTTAATTTTAATTCCTAACTGATGTTTCACATAAAAAAAGACACTAATAAACCGAAAATTATAATATACTAAATTGGTTAATATAGAAGAAGGAACAGATTTTTGTTATATTCAATATAAATATAACCTAATAGAAAGTAACACTTTCAATTACAAGTCTATATAGATTTCATGTTAATATTTCCAAAAAAATTCATTACTATTTAGATACTAATTAAAGCTTGTAATTAGAAAATAAATACTGAAATACCTAACTCAAAAAAATGTTGTTAGTAAGTTTACGAAATGACTAGTCAACAGTAAACAATATAACACGTTTTCACCATTAATTTCTACATATGTCAGGTTAATCACATAGATTACACAGAAAGGTTATTCAAAATTGAATTAACGATCATTTTTGTCATATTAGATAATATTTACGAATAACACACAGTTTTTTAAAAAGCATATGAATTCATTTCGCAAAAGTGTATAAATTTTATAAATGAGATATTAAACTCAAATATAATTTAAAACGATTAAATTGTAATGCTAAAAATAAAAACCAATATATGTATTTATATTGATATAAAATTTTATATTTCTGAATAAAAAGGCTACAAAATAAAAAGACATTTTTTTTACGTAAAACAGGGCTTGCAGAGGCCAGCTCATTTTATTTAGGAGGCTTATATTTCTGTTTTGTACACAATGTATACGTATATATATATATATATACATACATACATATATATATATACATATGTATATTTAATGCGCTGTATACAATCTTTAGAACGTCGTCAAAGTTTTTTTACGTAATATTTTGCCCATATATTCCATTTCGCGTTTCAGTGGTGAGATTTACATATTTATGTCAAACAAAATCGACGCTAGAAACTTCAAATTCTTTTCTTCATAGCTATTTCCAAGTTTCGTCAAAGTTTCTTTCGTCTGACTATAAAATAATCCTTTTCTTCTTCGTGTACAAAATCAAGGAAGTTCCATTTAGAACATTAAAAGATGAATACATGCCGTAGAAAATTGCACCCTGTTATTTTCAGAAATTAAGTACCTTAGTAATATTAACGAACGAGACTGATTCGCTTAAAAGTTCGTTTGCATACCGTTTTATATCGCAAGACATATGAGCGCGTATTTTATGCGTGTTGAAATGTTAGATGAATAGTGGTTGTTCGATCGAGGGAGAATATGTTTCGAAAAATTCCTTTAGTATCTACATACAAGTATATTATGCTTTGCGTGTAATATTCGATCAACGTATCATCTATTTGTTACCGTATTCACAAAATTTTCCCCTCGTTCGTCTATGTACGTACGCTAGTAAAATTCTGTAACTCGTTATCAGACCCGAACAAAATAGCATTCGGAATAGAAACAGGAAGAAATGACGGTCGATTCGTATGTTCAGTTACGATCAATTTTCAAGAAAATACGATGTATCGATTATCGAATGAGAAGCACAGGAAACTTTGCGCGTGATTACTTTCTATTGCAAATACTATTTTTACTCAGTTCCTTTCATTGTTAACGATAAATAATATCATGATCCATGTTCATCATGATACAAAGAGTTCGCGTATGTGCGCCGATCGACTCGAAATGACAAGAATTGTACTAACGTGACATTAAACTACAGCAATAAAATATTAATAATATTAATAATTATATTAATAATAATAATAATTAATAATAATAATACAAATCGTAGAGTAATCATAGCGATAACAATAATATGGTGCGCAATATAATCTAATATGTGGCATAGGAATATGTTTTTTTCTCTTGAATTACGCAATTCTGATCGTGAGTATGAAATTGTAATGGATGGTAAATGTGTATCACCGTTAGCTTCGATCGTTATATTCCTTCGAAAGAGCACAATTACATTTAGAGAACCATGAAAAATATGGCGTGGAACTTCTTCATACTTTCTATCGTTAACGTTAAATTCGGTTTTAAGATTGCACGATATACATATATATTGGTTCTTTCTGGGATTTTTTCAACGAACAAAAACGCAAGAAAGAAAGGAAGTAGAGAAGAGTTAGCATTCATACGTATCCTAAACGAAAAATATCAATTCGCGATAATTTCATTTTGTTTCTTACATACGAAAGGAAGTTCCCGCATTTGAGACTCATCATTGTAAGACAATATATTTCCGTTTCTCGCGACGTTCGTGTCCATTATTTAATCGTATGCTTATATACGTGTGCGCAAACTCTTCCTGCACGTACGTGCCTTTCTGTGTTTGTACATTACATCCGGATTAGTCGTACACATTCAATTATTTCTTAGATATCGTAGATATAACAAACATACTCGCGAGAGGAAAAACTTTCCAGTATGAAAATGTAACGATGAAATCGAACAATTTTTTTGATTATTAGCTGCCATCGATATTTTTCATTAATCTCATACAGTTTTTCAATCCTGAACAATTTTATGTAATCATTGATCCGTAAAATGTTAGTATCGCGTGAAGATTTATGCTAAATTAATTACATAGAGTGATAAATAATTTTTAGGTACTATTCTAATAGTATCTAATTTAATAGTCCCGATTTTAATGGCAATATCCATGCACGATCTAAATTATTTGAAATATCAAGTTAGTACACGTTGATTTGAGAATTGAATTCGTAGAGATTCTTTCTCTCCGAGTTTAAAGAGAAATTTAGATTTTTGGTAGTTTTGTAAGTATTGCGGTTATAGATGAACAAAGTAGAGGGAGAAGAAGAAGAAGAAGAGAGAGAGAGAGAGAGAGAGAAAGAGAGAGAAATTCGTTTTCGATTTCTTTCGACTATGACTAAATTTTTTCTCTTTAGATCCGATATCTGCAGATAACTATGATTACAATAAAAATGCAGATAGTTATTAAACGAGATAAAAGACTGACTCTTTAAGTCTATAGAAATTAAAAAAGAATATTAAATTTTCTACCGTTCTACTACTTTCATTTTTTAAATTAGATCTTCGATAAAACTTTTTATTCGGTAGACCAAGAAATAAGTGATTGTGCACTTTTGAATCGAATACAATGTACATAATATATACTCCGTTACATTTGTATACATATCTACATATGCATATATTGTTTCTTACGTTCTTTTTCTTTCGACGATACATGTACAAACGCACAACCGCTGTGCGTGTATACACACGACTGCACGCAAATGTGTATGCAGAATATGGTCACTTATAAAACTCTTTCGTTTAGAAAATATATTTTCATACATACATATATATATATATAATATAATTATATATAACATATATATATATATAATTATGTTATAGATAATTTTGCGTATGTGTGTACATATACATAATATATACTACATAGAAACATAACTCAAGTACCTATATATACATTCTTCTTTTTTATATTTACTCGTATTTTATGGTACTTAATCGCGTATATCCTTGAAAACCATTATTAAGTGGATATGATCGATGCTCTCGAAACGTATAATTTTTTCTATTATAGTTAAAAATGAGGAAAATCAAGGAAACAATATAAAAGTGGTGATGCGATACGATGAAATATTTAAACTATTTCTGCTTTTCTCTTTTCGAATGTTTCGTGCTCGGTCAATATGTTAAATGAAAATCATAGCGACACTATTAATTACTAAGGATTTAACATGCATATCACTTTCTTATATAGCAATCGTATATTACGTCAAACAGAGCTGGAAGCTTCACACACACAAATATAAAGTTCGTTTGTATTTAAATTTCGACAGAGCGATATCACTCTTTTATAACATTCTTTTGTGCATGATTTAGGCATCGTAATATGATCTATAGATCGAAGTACATACTATATCGTAACAATTAGAGTAGTCGCGTTTTCTTTTCCTTTACATCAGGAGAGCTATTAGTTTCGTAGAAAGTTAAGGAAGAAATATTTACGAAACTTTCGAATCAAGCATTAATAAAAGGAAGACGATCCGACAGTTTTAACGGTAGAAACAGTGAAATTTTTATCAGACACTGCTATAATTCTCTAATATATTCAGGCCATTCGAAACATCACAAATTTATATATTAAGTAGTTAAAACTGACACAAATTCTTAGACATATGTATGTAGCTTGATTTTCTTTTATACGAAGTAATGTCAACGTTTCACTCGAATTATATTCAACCTCGTCAGAGGTCCAAGAATGCAGTTTTAATTTGACAATCGGACCTCTGATCAGGTCAATTGGAATACTGACGAAACGTTCAAGTCATTTTACGAGAAGACGCAGCTCACGTTTGAAACTTTCTAACAGTTTTGAAAAATCCAGACTGCACGAGTCACGAGGACTATCTATAAATTTCTAATTCTTCTTTTCATTTTTTTCGGTAGAAACGCTGATTTCAGCGCAAGGCAAGTATCACAATTTTCAGACGTACGCGTAACATCCGGATTCTCGTTAAATTCGTTCACCTTCGCTAATTTTACTTTCACTTGGTCGTGAAACCTATTCGTTAACTTCAACGCATAGAATTCAGCTATGCACGACGACCACTTTACGCGCAATCGAACAGTAATCGTACGAAAAACGTCGAAAGGAAGCGACTGTTGGCGCTCGAATCGCTAAAAAAAAAAAGTAAGAAAAGGAGACAAGTACAAAAAAAAAAAAAAAATAAAAGAAAAAAGAGAAGGAAACATCCTCGAGTTTAAAGCGAAAGATGAAAATCGTGCGCGACTAGTTTCGTGCATCGACCGTGAACATTATCGATTAAATGCATCGCCCGCTCTTTTACCGAAGAGAGAAGCGCAAACTTCGTGGAGTCGATCGTACGAAGCTAGTCGAAGCGTGTGTATCTCGCCTTTCAGCGAGATCTGGTAACTTAAGTCGATGTCTCTGGTCCCCGTTCTCGAGATAATACAGTAAATTATTATATTATCACATTCGTGATTAATATACATCGCATTAATCACCAACGTGCTAATATCAACACACGTATATATTAATATATATATATGTAATATGTATATGTCTAAGGTACGCGTTATTTTTCGAAGTCCGTGTCTTCAGATATACTTACGCCCATTTCTTTCTACTCGATTCAGACATTAAACGGAGCCCTTTGCTTTTTCGTATATTATTTTCGTTACTATTCTCTTACTGTTACTACCACTAATATCATTCTCCTCTTGTCATTTTTATTTCTATTAACAATTTACCCACTTGCATAGTTATTGACACGAGAATCGCTTAAAATTTCTCATTTGGAATTTTTAAACGTCATTACGTTCCGATCAAAATCATTTGGCAGTAGTAACAGAGAGTTTTAAAGGAAATATTTTAACTTTCGAAGCGGTGCGTTCCGTTTGATGCGTAAACCGCGTTAAACGAACCGAATATATTTTTTTTTTTTTACCGCGGTCACTTCCATCTTTTTCGTTCGTTGTTGCTCTGCAGCGGTCAACGGCTGTCGTGTGTCGTCCTGTTTCGATCGTCTCTTCCGGAGATGGCTCGTTCCGGCCCGTTCCGGCCTGACGAACGTCCCCATCGGTTTCTATTCAACTTGCAGCCCGTAGACGATTACCACAAAGAAACAAAAAAGTATTTAGCACAGTGTCGCGTGCTGCACGATGTGCAACGAGGTTCTAATACGAAATTCTATCACAGTTTCTCACACTTTATATCTTTTTATTTTTCATCGAGTCGCAATCTGATCGTTTATCGTTGTCGATGCGATCCGATCTTACGGCGTCGACCTCGAAATCCTTCAAATTCCAGCCAAGCATCGTGCGAATCTTCCAATCTTCTCTCGAATTATCTTCTTTCAAACAATCGCGAATCTCAAGGAGAGCAGTAAGCTCGCTCCCTTTCTATTTCTTTCGATCGTTTCGAACCAACTAAACTATCTCGATGTTTGCTCGTTCCTCGTTTCTGTTCGGATACCTTTGGCACGTGATTAATACATTGAAAATGGGCACAACGATGGTACGGATCCGTGACAATCGATACAGTCTCAGCCACTTTGCATCGGTGTCGCTTGTGGTCGAAAGATCGAGGTGTTTCAAGGTAACGGGCCGATGTCACCGGAAAAAGGAGGAGAAAAAGTTCGCGACAAAGAGAAAAGAAAAAAAAAGAGACGAAGAAGCAGAGAATTCTGCAGCCGGACTGGCCGTGAAGTCAGTCTTTTTTTCTTTTTCTGTCATCCTCGCACCTTGTTGGCCTTCGAAAGATCTCCAGAGGTCGACCTTGGACGGATCATTTCGTAAAAGCCGAATTGCATCTTCTTCGATAAATCTCGAGTGGCTATTTAACACGATCGTTTCGACGACGATGATTCTCTCTTAGCTTTCCCGTTCCTCTTTTACTTAGGTTCGATGAAGCCTTCTTTTCTTTTCTTCTTTTTCTTTTTTTCTTTTCTTGTCACTGTCGTTATCTATGGATTTCTCTTTTCTTTTTTACTCCTTTTAATTTACGAAGCTTTAAGATTCATGGCCGATTCTCTTTTTCTTCACGGTTCGTTACCAGAAGACAGCCTTAAAACGAAGTTTAGCTTCATCGAACTGGGATTTGTCAACGAGGATCGATCATTTTCGCACGCAATTGGGCCAGCTACGGTATCCTGCGCTCTAAATCTTCATGAAGTAGGCTATTGTTGTTAGTTTCGTGCATCGATGCTGGAGATGCTTCTTCCGGTTGTTCACCGCCACTTAATTCTAATTGGCCTGTGCTGTCGCCGCTGCTAGAGCCACACTCGCCATCGACGAATCTGAAATTCAATTGTCTCGTGTTATTTTAATTGCTCTCTGTTTTCGTAACAGCCCCTTGCCCGCCAAAGGGATTTCCAGACAGAGCGTATGACGTACGATTGGAATGTAATTATCGACATAATACGATTGTTCTGTTGTAAATTTAGTTAACTCCATATCGAAGCTGGTATTTGTAATTGCTTTGCTAATTATCATTGTAGCTGTTATTGTTTCAATGTTATTTTTAAACTTGTTGCAATATTCTCGAATATTTTAATAACATCACAGCATATAATTATAGTATTTAAATAGTTCTCCGACATTTAATCACACGTTAGATATCAGAAGAATATAACGTACACTACCGTCTATAAATATCTAGCGCAAATCAATCAATAGGACGATATTCTCGATCGAAAAACATTTTCCTATTATTAATTCTTCCTTCTCTTCCCATCTATGGAATCAAACGTTCTGCAAAATTTAAATCGTAACCAGGAACATTTCTGTACTGTACAAGTTCTTTATGTATCTGTAACGAGTAGCTGATACTTTACAAAATCTATATAAATGTTTAGAAAATGGTTCGAGACACATATTTCAATTGTTCGAAGACCCAAATACCGTGCAAATCTATTTGATACGTCAACTTTCATAAATCTTCAATTATATCGCTCTTTCGTTTATATTAATTAATATTAACTGTTATTTCGATCAATATCTGCTAATTGTATATGATTGCTCGAGATAGGATCAAAGGTCAAAATTATATTAAAGAGTTCCATTTCAAGCGTATTTTATATCTTTGTAATAATTTGGAATTGTTCAAGTATTTATGGACGGTAGTGTATTCGATATAGCAATATTTTTTAACGACCAAAGAGCTGAATAGTTCTCTGTGAAATGCAAAACATTCGAGTGGGCGATCCTATTGATATTTCGAGTAGTGCGTGGCTAGTGGTACTAGCTAATTTACTTTCTATTTTACAGAGAAACAATTTAAACGCGTTCGCTAGTTTAAATGTCTCGTGTATGTACATATTTGCAGTTTTTGCGTTCAATCGATTGAGATATAAAGTTCATGGTCTTTCGAAGTCTCTAAAATGAATATCGTATACGCAGAGTGAATTATCAGAAACAAAATATTAAAATGTTTTATTTTCTTTATAAGAGATACAGGGAAATATTAAGAGCAACGTTTAAACGAAGCACAAAGTGTTCTTGCTTGCTTTCGAAAGGTCTATCTCTTTCAGACTAAAAAATAAACTAAACTATCGTCGATATTTTATTAGAAATAAAGTTATACTTTTTTTCTCACTTTTGTAAGAGAAAAATTGAACGTCTCACGATAATTATTAACACTTACTTCCTTTATTCGTTAAAAAGGGTAAACAGTGAAAATAATAACGTACTAAAGTAATAAATAAATAATAAGGAAAGTCAATAAAAAATAGTTGATTTAATCAGAAATAAAAGCTTTGAAATAAAATACTAGCGAAAAAAGTCGAAAGAAATAACATTTTACAAAGTTATTTAACTTTTATCTCAAGTACTTATTCGGATATCTTTAATACGACGAGAGATAATTATGCGTTTTATTTCTGGTGTATTATTCCGTGTATTTGCTACTCTCAGTCCGATAGATCTTGTAGCGTCTTAAAGGACATTTTAAAACATTTTCAGTAGACAGAACGCTAATCGAAAATTCGATGATATTTCCAACAATTTACGAATTACGAACAAGATTCGATAGCTTCGCATTGTGACAATATCTCTCCTCTCGGAATAGAACAATTTCATTAAATCGAATTATGTTTAAATCGTACTAAATTACTATTCCTAATTTGCGAGCATTATATATACCATATATAACGTATCTCATAGTTTATTAACGTTATTTGCATGTTACGATACGACGCTGCTTTCAGACGCAATGAATCACAATGCAATTAATTACCTTGGCCTTGTGACGCTCACACGAGAAAGAAAAAAAACGTAAGCATGAAAGAAACAGCATCGCGTCACTATCTTTTGTTTTCTTAGTCAATGTACCGTTGATGAGGCCTGTTTTTGTGGCAAAGACAGGCTGTTGGCTCTACTCCAACGACTGAGAGATAAATCGAGTTGTCGTGATTTAACGCGGTTACCGAAAACACTTTCGAATTTCTCTTCGTTAATTATTCCGGATTTGGGTACGAATTGTACGATGCTTGCGAGAGATGTCTTCTTTTATTGAACACGCGACAGAGGCAAGAGGAGGGGGGCGGCTCTGTAAATTATGGATGTTAAAAGAATCGAACTCGTTCTCGATTTCACGCTAAATATTTATTGGCGAATTTCTTTTAAACGGTCATCTTTTAAAATTGTGAAACGAAGTTTGTACATGTCGACCGACCAACTTTTGATATTTTCCAATATTTACTGACACTGCATTACAACCTCGATGCCTATGATGCAATTAAGCTGACACGATGCCACTATCTTGCCCGTTATCTTACAATGTTATCTTATAATTTCGATGTTGACCAAGTGTTTTCCCTCGCATCTTTCTCGCTTTTTCTTTTTCCTTTTTCGCCAACGATCGAACAAATCTTTGTGTCATCGCATCGAACAATGTCCTGAGCAATCCTGAGATTGTCGATGAAACATCGATCGATCATCCGAGGAAAGGAAGAGCAGAAAGTAAAACAGAGAAGCATTCGATTTTTGTATATTTGCAAAATCGATAAATTTCGCCGGAGAAGAATTTCAAAGTCAAAAATTAAGCAAAGCGTTAATCGGTGTTTAGTTTATTCGTGGCAGAAGGAAAGATAATGCCAGTAAGACGAGTATTCCGACAGCGGATAAAGCAAAGGTCGCCGATAAAATTGCTGTCTTTGCTTTCGAATGTCGATTCGATATCGGCGAATGTTAACGTTAATAAATAATAACGAATAATATTCTATTTATCTTGAACGTGGTCGGCTAGCAAATATATATATATATATATATATTTATATATATACAGGGTGGTTGGTAATTGGTGGTACAAGCGGAAAGGGGCTGATTCCACGCGAAAAAAGAAGTCGAAAATATAGAATACAAATTTTTCGTTTGAGGCTTTGTTTTCGAGAAAATCGACTTAGAATTTTCGCTCGGTACGCGTGCACTTTATCGCGTCTCGTTATAACGGATCTCACTGTAGATTTTTAAAAAAATTAAAAAAAAAAGAAATTTAAAAAATTGTTATTTTATATTTTCGACTTCTTTTTTCGCATAGAATCACCCCCTTTCCGCTTGTACCACCAGTTACCAACCACCCTGTATATATATACATACGGAACGTTCGAATTCGATAAAACGCGAATCCGATGTTAATGAAGACATTTCGATTGCACCATTTAGGGTTCAGCGAGCGCAATCGCCGTGAAATGTGAAATTTGTGGCAACGAGTCGCAGTACGATCGGAATATAAATGTTCATGTAACTAATTTGCTTGGTATGTACAGCTTCTATCGGAATTAACAACCACTGCTCGCTGTTCGTTTTGCAAGTAGAAGATAATGTCACGGCAACGGATATTTACAATCAATGAAAGAAGGTCGGGGGAATTCGGAGATTAACTGATAGAGAGGTTTGTAAAATCCTCATTCGTGTTGAGAAATCAGAATTTCCTGAATGCACTTGGAAAGACAGAAAGTTTGTGTCATTTTTATAACGAAATAAGCGAAATGAATATTTTTAATCGATTACTTAATGATTATCTTATTTGACCTTAATTGATTCATTTTTTATGGTAGAACTATAAATCGTAGCAATATAATTGTTCTTCATTTTGATCTTTATCTTCGTATTTATGAATATCTTTTGATATTCGAAACGATATTTTCGGCTGCGTCTTTATCGCTTTATAAAATGATGTAATGAATTTCATACATAACGTACACGCGTTAAGAAAAGTAATTCACCTGATTCGAATTTTTGACGAGTATTTTACGTGTTCGAATTTAACCGTATAAAATTCTTACTTTGATCTCTGTCTTTATACAGTCTTTCTATTTTTGATAACGATTAAATGACCATGTCAGATTCGAGTATTTGTAACACGGAATTAAGCCATTTAAATTTCGCTAGAATAATTCCTGTTTCATTACTCATCGAGAGCATACAACGGAAGTTTAATTTACCCAGAATAACTATTTATAATTTATAATTATTTACTTTACTTACAATTTACTGGATAGGTACTTATGTGTATTAAACTGTATCGTTAATTATTTATTCATAAGTTTTTAATAGAAAATTTGAAAATTAATTCTTACTGTATACGATCAAAACTTCCTACGGAAATTTCAATGAAAAACCATATGTATAATAATGTCACGAAGAAACTGATCGTGTCTTTGTTAATGCCGAGACTATATCGATACAAAAGATTTGACGTATCTGCTAATAATTTGTTAAATGGATTCAAAAGAAGAATGCTGTAACCCTATTTGAAATTATATCGTAGTCTTCGATTAGTGGGATGGAATGATAAACAGGAAAGGAGCAAGATATTTGGAAATATGTAAGTATGCGAGTGCAACGGACGAGAAAGCATCGAGGCGTTGAAAGAACGGTGAAAATAAAGAAAAAGCGGTGCATCTTTGACCGTTTAATGGCAATCGGACGTTGTACTCTAACTCGGTTACATCGACGTACACGACATTCGAAACGCCTCTTGCAAAAGTCGATTATTTAAAGAATTTCCAAATCTCACCCACCAACGTGTGATATTTGAAATTATCGTTGAACCCATCCTATCGAATTGCCCTAGATACAGAGAGTCTCGTTTTAAATTCCAGATTAAGGAAACTCTAAATAAAAGTGTCAACTGCTTTGATGACCACAGGTTTTCTTTCTTCTGAAAGACGCGATGTTACATAACAAGATCTAATCCTCGTAATATTTTCAATCTTTATTATCCTCACTGACTATACGCAATTGACGTGGTTAAAACATATAAAAAAAGAAAAAAAAAGGAAAAGAAATGTATGCATTAAAACCATGCCTTCGACTTGAACCGCGAAAATCCATTTAATAATTAATTGAAATATAAATGAAGTACATACATATAAAATACAGAATTCTTACGATATAACAAAGGAAGAGTACCAAAGAGAAATATTTTAACGACTGTTCTACTTTTTTTTCTAACGTATAGAATGTGTCCAACGTGACACACAAGCTGTCGTTACACTAGAAACTAGAAAATAAGTTATTACGCTTCGAGTGGCATTTTAAAATACGAAATTTGAATATCTCTACGGGCATTATCTTTATCAACAGGTTACGTTTACCGTGGATTAGCGCTCAGGTAAAACATAATCACGCGATAGTCTCGAAGTTAACCAAGTGTAATTGATTTGCCGCAGAGATGTCTTATTTTCTTTTATCGATAATCGCGATTCTGTCCTTCTGCTTTCATTTTTATCTTTTTTTTCTATTATTACGTACATTCCTTTTAAACGAACTCGCGTACGAATTGATAAAACTACTTACGTATACGGTTGCTCCTCGCCACGCATTTCACATATGACGTTTGTCAGGGCCATTATGTAATTCTTGGCCAACGTAAGCGTCTCTATTTTGCTGAGTTTCCTTTCCATTTTTACGTGTGGTATCACTTCGCGTAGTTGCTGAAAATGATAACATTATTCCCGATAAAGTCGACACTTCAATTACAATTGAAGTTGTGTATGCCAGAGAAGCCGTATTTATATCGCAGTGAAGATTTCAGAAAAGATTAATAAAATAAAGACACGAGTAAGAATTTATCCATAGAAACCATTTAAACATAGAAAAGTTCCTTGAATTTTTTTATTCTTACAGGGTGTTAATAAATAAATGACATTTGATAAGCTGTGATTTTAGACGATGAAGTAAGTTCACGTACAAAAATGTCGCTTCAAACCTATTTTTCAAATTACCATTCGATTTTACGTTAGAAGTATATTACTAAATAATTATCACGCAGGTTAATGAATCAGCTAACGAACTTTCTTCTCTATCTCACTCATAGTCCATGTTTTTCACTCTGAGGAAGTAAATGATAATTGGATTCCAACTGTCATCAAAGCGAGAAACGCGAAGTGCGAGTGAAATAGAGAGAAAGGTTCGTCAGCCGATTCCTTCCTTAGCTATCAGTATATTTCTGGCTCTAAAACTAAATTCTTTATAATTTGAAACGATAGTTTTGTACATGAACTTTTTTCATTCGTTCAATATTCTTCATATCTATAATCGTATTATAAATATTCAAAATGTTCTCAACACCCTGTACATGTCTACAAGTTTCTATGTCTTACGATATCCATATCTCGTTGTCTGTCTATTTCTCCTCGACCTCTTTGCGGAAAGATGACTTTTGCATAAGGCGATGCAACGAGCTACCATATGAAGTTTACAACTCTGGATTCCCTTATTTCACACCCCACCGCGCGTCTCCGCCCTTAAATAACATCTCAAGTACTACACGAATCGCCCACGCTCACGGCAGATCCGGCACTGACTGGCAACATCTCCTAGATATTACGCTTCTATTATTCCGTTGAACGGAGTATTGTGCGGAGCATGGAAGAAAAAGCCTTTGGGGATATGAAATAATAAGATCGTATTGGAACGAGGTATTCGAAAGGATAAAGTTAGCGCGTTCAATACGTGGTTTGAAAAATGAAATTTCCTATCGACTTAAGTAACTGTGCTTTATTATATTGGAAATAGAAGCTGAAGATTTTGTAGTTTGATAATATCGCGAATTGACGTGTAATTTTTTTCAAGATAAAAAGATACGAATTCAAAGATTGAATTGAATTTGAGTACTTTTCAATATATAGCGTCTCATTGTTGTGAACGTATTATGTGCGTTGTAATATATCATGAATATAACTATTCGTTAGAATCGACACAATATATATATATACAATAAAATAAATAAATAAATATATATATATTTATAATATATTATAAATACATTATTTTCATCATAATCAACGATTACGCTATAATTGTAAAAGATTTTGATAACGAGTATTCAAATATATAATATCTTTGTGAGTTAGTGTAAATTCAGATTTTCAGATTTCCTACGATTAACTTTCAAACGAGTAAATTTACCGTGGACATTTATTGTTTTTTTTAGAACGATCGAAGTGTGTCGTGAAAAGCTGCTCACGAATCGTAGCTATTTTGTAACGCGTGGAAAATTACCTCGAAAGCGTCATTTAGGGAATGCATTCTCATTCTTTCTCTCTCGTTGCTCTCGAGCCTCCTCAGGTTCCTTTCCCGCGCAGAAATTCCACTTTTTCGTCTTCTCGTCGTCGGTGGTCCTCCGCGATTTCTTCTTTTCGCTTGTTTCGGGCTCCTCTCGCTGCCACTACTGTCACTCTCCTCACCCACCTTTTTAATCGTTTCGAAAAGACTCATTAACTTATGTTCGCTCCTTCCACTATTCTAATTACTTCGCTAATTATTTCTCTTTCTTGTTCCTAAATTAGCAGGGAACAATTCCCCCGGATTGACTACGAGTATTCCAACGACGAAAGCAAACTTACGAAAGGTTTATGGAATTTACATGTACGATCGATCGATGGAAGAAGATGTTAGAGAAAAATTAATTTTATTTGGAATATTCCTCTGAAGTGACCTCTGTTTACTTTTAGTAAGAAACGCTGATTACAATGCCGATTAATGAAACTGTGTTCTCCATTTTTTTTTCCAAGACGTATCAGAGGCGAAACTTCTCGCATTGATCCTCGCATTTCATCGATGTACTTTCATTATGTACGATATAATCACGGAATTATATAACGAGTCGTATTCTAATATCCTCTGGAAATTCAAGTTACTCGTAATGTAACAGATAAGATTAAGATTGCTCTGATATCTATAATATAATTTTATTTGCTGCTACACTTACACGTATATTCTCTGTACAAACTACGATGATACGTAATTAGATTCTCGCTTGGAGTCCTTTTTTCGAAAAAGGCAATCGATAGATACATTTACTGGTGATATTTCTTGCGAGTATAGCAATCCACGTATCGTTTCAATATTTCATTTACAAGTTAATTGTCTTATCGTTATTTATAAAGAATAAGTACACGAGTACTTATTTCCGTATATCAGCTACGTTAATTGAATTGGAACTACAACAAACGTTATCTCTAATCAATCAAAAGAAGATAACACAAAGTTGCTGCACCTGTACGGCTCTTCTTGGAAACAAAATTATTGTGAAATTGTAGAAACTATGTTGTACGTACCGAATCTTAATCGATGATAATGAGAAATATTTGCAATTTTAGATTTCACTTGAATATATATTATTCTAAATATATCCTCCTTGTTATCTCTGTATATGTTGTATGCTTCTACAAGAACTAAAATAACCTGTTCAGAGCGTTTACAAAGCTCAGTACGTGATAACTTTATCTTTGTATTTTCTTTCACGCGTAACTCTCACATGTATGCGGTGATCATAGTTTAACTGCATAATATACATATGTATTATTTTAATGGTACAGACATATTAATAATTGACAATTTATCTTCGTATATTATTCATCTTATCCTGCTGTCGTCGACGAAAAATCTGTTCATTTTTATGAATGACTTTCCATATAACAAGCGAGGTAAAGTTCTTGAATTTGTAATTAATCTCGAACCTCAAAGACTCGATACTTACTTGATAAACTTTATCAATCGATGCTGTAACTACATTAAGGTAAATCAATCCGTATAAATTATTAAATTTCATACTGTAACAAATCATACCAAGAAAATATGATATACACCATGTGAGAATTTTTATTCATTATGCTTTCTTCACAGAATTTTATCGTGTCCTTATGTTTACTCTTGCACAGTACCTTGGAAAAAACTTAAAAATATTGGAAAACACGATTTATGCCGATGTTTTTAATCATCAATGTACATGTATAATTTGTTGTGTACATTCATACAACTTTTTCACGTATTCTCGCATTTTTACTCCTGCACAGTGCCATAAGAAGTGCCCAAGCGCAAAGGAACGAGTAACACAGGCTATTTTAGTTTGAGTAGAATTTAATTTATCTGGCCTCGAAGTGCCTCCGCTAGCACGTCGGACTTAATTACACCGAAAATAGAAGAAAAGTCCTTACCTCCGCGCCAACGACATGGTGGCGACTTCGTTTTCCGGTAAGCGAATCGACGGAAGCGTCGTCTAGGTCGATATACATCTCCTGATCGCAGTCTTGATCGCTACCCGATAACCTCTCCAGGCTTCGCATTATCCTGAGGAAAGTTACGCTTTGGACCCCCTGCAATCGTACACGGATCTAACATTAATCTCCGTTTAACGTTTCAAAATATTTAAATACCGCTAATTCCATCATTGATATTCACCGATTCATCGTCACTAGAGTTTCAGACGTCCGTTTCTCCGATTGTGTTCCGGTAGTATTCGTAGAAAGTATCGCGAAAGGAATCGATAATTTTGTCGTGCAATTACGTTGCTAATTGCTGTGTCTAAGTAAGTCGTCAGTTGTTAGTCATTAAGAAATTCGTTCGACTACATTGGATTTCAGGTGAATCAATTCATCTTCTTGACTTATAGCAGGTCATTGTCTTTTTTTCTATGTAATCGTATAAGCGGTTTAACAGAGCAATAAATGATCTTCTCGTGTATGTTGCTGTATAATGGCTAAGCGTTTGAGCAAGTCGACTGTTGTTAGTCATTAATCCTATGGTGCACACGTGGACAAAAATCATATCAGTGCACACGTGAAGAAAAATCACATCAGTGCACCGTTGGGCCCGTCGACAGGCCTATTACCCCTACCTCTTTAGCTTAATATTATTCTATAAGTTTTCATGTGGAAAATAATCGTAAAGATTCAAGGGTATATATATTTATTTTATTAATATCAACAGTCCAAAATATCTTGGAAAAAGAATATAGTTAAAAAAATGTATACTTTATAACGTGACATATAGCATAGGCGGCCTCTTAACCTCAAGGTTTGTTCTATAAGGTTAAGAAATATTCGTTGGGCTACATCGGATTTCAGGAGAATCGATTCGTCAGATAGCAGGATCTCAACCTTTTTCTACACAGTATGACACGAAAATATTTGGATATTTATATAAAACATTTTGAAATTTCATTAGCGCTATAATAAGACATAATTATCACGGTTTATTTGGTAATATTTGAAACTTTGAAGATGCACAGGAATTAGAATTGTAATTTATACTTTTAGTAATGTATATTAGGTCTTTTGTATTTTGATTTATTTAGGTTTGCAGTAAGCAATTTGTAACTTCTATACACATTTTCAGACTGGTGTGAAATTTTACCAATCCACGTATATACATAATCACCATAGACTGTTTCATTACGGTGCTAATAAAATTTCAGACAGTTTCATATAACACGTGTAATAGTAACATTCCTAAAAAATTTTCGTCGATAAGTGTTCAAATATTTTCGTAAACCATCGTAAGTAGTTTAACAGTTCGACGCGTAACCGTGTTAACTCGATATCAATTATGAAGTGGGTAAAGCTAACTGTGAATTCCTGTAAGTTACGAGAAGACAAAGGTACTCAGTAAGAATTTCGATAATTCGTTGTTGCAATAGCCACCGATCCGTAGTGTCAACTAAAGGCAAGCACGGTAAATGTGCAACGATATTGCGCGCATATTAACAGTTTCTAAAGAGAAATTCTAATTTCGGTATCAAGCATTCGTCGAATTCCAAGCGTACCGAAATTCTAAACTGTCTGTCTATCTTTTTGATCGATCGAAAACGCATGGAAAGCTACATAGAAAAATTTGAAAGGTCTACAATGTCGAACTTTTAGAAGGAGATCAATGGGGAAGTACAAATGTAAACAGTGGAAGATTGCCATAGCAAACAGATAAACAAACTGGGGAATCTCCCGATAATTTGAACGGATGTATGTATAAACATTTCAGGACAATCAAGAACCACTCGCACGAGAGACGTGCACGCAAACCGAGAGATAATCGAACTGGGATATCCCGTTTTCCCTGACTCTGCTTGATTCAATGCCAAGAATTCTTCGCACACAATTACGTCGTTCGCTGTGCTCTACGATCTGCGATTAAGTAATTGTGTGTATCAACGCGACGACCCGGCGCGACGTATGGATAGTTATAGGTCGAGGAATTATCAACAAAAGAAAATAATGTAATCACGATTTTTACCATTTTTTAATTATTATTCTCGATGTTCATAATGTTGTTTGATTTTTCATTCTTCTCTATTTTTTCTGTGTGCTTGAATCGGGAAAGATGGTTTTCAAATGGTATTTTTATTATTATTATTAATACGATATATATACATGTACGTATTTCGATAGACTGTTATTATCGGGTTTATATTATTTAATTAATACGTCATATCTAATTATACTATGATAAGAGCGATCGACAAATTAAATTTAAAATTCATTGATATCATTATGTTTAATTCTAGTATTTAATAGATATATATATTACAAGAATTTATTAAAAATATCGTGCATTGGTATAAATGCATATTGTACATAGTACGACATACATACGAATGATTATTTTATCGAACACAAACGACGAGTTTACAAAATCCAAAAGAAAAATATACGTAGATATATATAGAAACTGAAATAACGTTGTACAAGTATTATCAAAACACAGTCGTAATTAAAATTCCTAGTGTATATATGTATAGAATTGAAGAAATAGACAAGTTCTAACGTTTGTTAAGTTCGAGTATTACTTTGAAGAGAAAAAGCAGCGAAGAAAATATGGAGAGAAAGCCTGTTGCGACTGATGCTTTCTTCTGGATTGGCCAGTTCGATTTTCTCGTTGGGGAAACTGACTCGTAATAATTCTGCGTTTTTATACTCTTCGCTGAATATTCCCAACTACGTATTTAACACTGAACAGAGTTAACGCTAACGGAGTTTTAACATTTCATACGATAATTTTTAAACGTTTTACATAGGATAAACGGAGCTAATAAATAATTACGGCAGTAAGTTACGAAATAATATACTGGCGAAATTCATGACTGTCGATGTTGTTACGTTAGCGAGTTACTTACGATCATGTGAAAATAATTATACATTGCACATTATAATCTGTTATCGTAATTGTTTCTAATGTACTGGCTGGTGTAGCGTTCCATACTGGTACGGTGCAATAAAAATTTGCAGAAGGCACCTATTATTTCCATAGAATCTAGTGTAGAAGCATAATTGCACAGGCTACGTACATATTGACACAGAGAACGTGGATTCCAGCTAGCCAGGAAGTGGAATATTGCGAATCCTTTTTTCTCAGTGAAATATTCTTGCTCGAGAAAGGTTAACCGTGTGAAAGATGGAAAGGAAAAGAGCTGTCATTCAGAAGGAAAATTACCTTGTGGCTGGTTGAAATTTTATTTAGAAAGGATTTCGTCGCTCCATTTCTTGAAAAATCCCATGAAAATTTCAACTTTACAATTTTCTTTTTAAAAGTATGACAATTTCGTGATATCCTAGAGTTTTATTTTTTACAAATTCAAACATTCTCTCTCACGAACGATATCGTAAGTTTGCTCAAGTGGTTTAAAAATACCACTCATTAGACAGGAAACTATTTCTTAACTAGATTAACGTGAATTAATCTATACAACATTAATGACTCGATAATAAACCAACGTAAATTATTTACTATTTCGTAAATCAGTCTCGAATCCTTTTTTTTTCTATATATACACATATCACTCGATTATCCCGTACAAGATAATTTCACAATACTATGAAAGTCACACATAATAGAAAACTACAACACCAAATAAAAGTCTAACACGATGTCATCATCTCCCATCGAAATGTCTGGAAGCGATTTCCGAATGAACATGCAAGATTCCTCGTTTAAAAACACGTTTGCAGAGAGCCACCGAGCATCGAGCATCGTTACACGCGAAAAAGGCAATTAAACTCGGCGAGTCTTACACGCTTTATCGAGTGTCACAATAAGATCTTCAGCGTGCACTTCAACTGAGACATCAACTTGACTCGATGGCTCGATTCGCGAGATGCCTTCGAGCATCCTTCGATATTAATCTTCGTCGAATCTATTGGTAATACATCCTTCTGTTCGTTGAACACCATCGGCGCTGGATGAATTGCGGCTCGGTCGAATCGAAAGAAAGAGAGAAAGAAATTCCTCTGCGATATTCCCATTGACATTATAAACGTCATTTCTTTACGGTCAAAGAAAATGATTACTCTTCTCTCGTCGTCGTTACTTTTTATCTTCTCTTCGCTTTTTTCTTACCCTCTGTTTTTTTTTTCTTTTCTTTTCTTTTTTTGCGCCGTCATCGACCTCAGACCGCAGCGGTTCTGTTGACGACATTCACAGAAGCATTCTTGCTCACGGCCGAGTACATGCTCGAAGCTCGCGTATAATGGCACCCAATGCGAATACATTCTGCGACTTCATTAATGACGGGGACACGGTGTATCACGTGGGACCATTACACCGAACACACACGACTCTGTTGTGTGAACGTTACGTTACCGGAGTTATCTAAGTCGCGCCGCGTGTCAAGTCCTTCGGAGTTGGACGTGTGTCTATTCATTAGCGATATAATGCACCGGATCACATTATTATCTGCACACCAGGAATCATTTGTATATATATTATTGGTGAAACATGTCGGGATATTTATCCGTGTTGTATATGTAGCCGGTATATTGGCGAAACAAGTCGGGAAAAAGAAACTGGCTGGTTCAAACTGGCTCGAAAATTCAGCGAACTCGTGGGACTTGATCCACTTTTTGCGATGTTTCGTATGCCGGCGATATAATACGGTCGTGTAGCGTTTTAAAAACACGTAAAATTAATGGCATATGATGGGACATCAGCTAGGTGGTATATACATATAGAAGTTTTTCGTGGAACATTGCTTGCGTGTAGGTGAGTGTTTACTAATAGGCTAGATGTTTGTATATGTATGAGAAATGTTTATGTGCAAAGATATGTAGGTTTTGTATGCACAAATGTTATAAAACATCCGAAGTTAGACCTATTAAATATCATTATGAGTATGTAAGTTTACGATTGTCTGTAATTAATCATAAGTTGACTAAGACTGTCAGAATCCTCGATGATAATGTTTCGCATGCTCCATTGGATATTCCTAGAAAGTAAATTGCAGATGTTTACGCAAATTCGTATTTCTATGGATACGATTATAAAAGTGGAACGTAAACAGACGTATTAAATATTATCATGAATACCTGATTGTGTTTCATTTTTATAATTGTGTTCGTGGAAAAATTGTCGTGAATGATTCTGCAAGTCTTAGTCAACTACGATTAATTACAGAAAATGTTATCTTTAACTTGATTCTCGATAACTTTTAAATGCGATTTGTAAATTTCGTACAAGCAAACTCTCAAAGTATGTATATCATATCAGTGTGATATTCTTTTAATTTCTCAACTTAGAAAGGCGAGTGAACTCGTTCAGATTACCATAATCTTGGTGTAATAATTTTTTACTCATCTATTCGCTTATTTACCGTTTGATGCACTGTGTCGTTCCCGATAAGAATAAATTGTATCCTTCTCGCATCTCCACGAAATAAAATCGACGAAGGTAACTTTGTCTTTATTAATTTTTAATTTCATTGTTATGATTAAGTTAGCTAGTTAAAAATGAAATTTCTTTCGCGTACTATAGTATTTACTTAAGCCTCGTTATTTCGAATCTCTTCGAGGAACGTACTTGTCCGTATAGCGATGCCTCGTCTCGACAAATTGCAGACATTACGATATCATATCCGCGTAGAAACGTAAAATTTCAATGTGAGATTAGCAATGATTTCGAGAGTATCGTTCCTACCTCACTTCCTGGGAGTGGGAATTCTCGACGTCACATGCCTTTGTTTTTCTTTGGTTGCGACTTTTAAATCCAGTTTGTAAATATTATTCTGCTTGTGTACGATTGAATCGTATATGACTACGTCTAAATATCTATAAATAATTAAGAACAACAGATTCCTTAGCAAGTATTAGGTTGTCCGAAAAGTTTCTTTCGTTTCATAAGGTGATAATAGATGAACAACAATTTCGGTTTTGTAGTATTTTATTGAATTAAGTATGATCCATTTCGTTCTATTTCTATTACTATATTCGTGCATAATTCAATGAACTAATGTAAAACAGAAAATATTGTGCGTCTATTATTTCCTTATAAAACGAAAGAAACATTTCGGACAACCTAATACATCAGCTATCCAGCGACAAACTAGTTTTATAAAGTTTATCAATTACAAACGTCTGTTTTATTGTTTCATATTGTCGTTCGAAAGTCCAAATTTAATTTAATATCCTGTTCTATGCAGCTACATACTATGATTACAAAGAATAATATTCATTGCAGTTTGATTTATATTTATTATTAATTATTTATTATTATTTCTTTGATAATTATATAAATATTTATACGTATACATTATTAAATTATTATTTATTATTAAAGTACACAGTTTCGAAAAAATAAATAAGTATTAGGATAGTTCTGAACTGTAGTGTACAAACTAATCGAAAGAGAAATGTTTCTTGGAATGTTACACAGTAGCTTGCAATTATCTGGCATTTTCATTTTTCTTATCTTGCGTATAAATAAAACCTTTCAATTATTTTCTAGACGATATTTGTCAATAGAATTTTGTAATGCTGCGGAGATAACATCGAACGAATTTCTGAACTTGAATATCTTTGAATCGTTGCTTGAGATTCTCAACATATTTTAGAATCGGATAGCATCTCTAATAATATATTACGTTTCTGAATACGTAGTTTCGACAATATCTGTGCACAGTTATTTGGATAATTCTTAGCATCGTAAGTGGAATTTTAGAAAGCACCATGTTCACAATGCGAAACTGTTCCGAACACGACACGCCTGAAGAAACAGCTACTAAAACGCAAATGTTTCGACGAGTCGAATATTTTATGAAAATATCGTCGAAGGAACTCGAATTTATTTAAAATAAGGAATAGAAATAGTCAGAAAATTAGCTAGATATTCAGTGTTATCGATCGGATGACGTTTTTTTCTTTTTTTTTTTTTCACTAAAAACATATTTTCGCTGACAGGAAATAATAGTGGTTTTTCTCACCTCAAAGATCCGGTTTGTGAGTTCATTCACGTGGAATGTTACCGAAGTTCTTCTTCCAAATATTTAATACTCTCTTTTGAAAAAATTCCATACGTCGAAGACGAATATTATAATTTCACGCAGAACTGAATCTCGCTGGATTATAAAAAACTTTTCTTGAAATACAGTTTCATTCTATGGTATACGGCTCTTCACATTCTAATCTCTGCTCCAGTAGTTTTCCAGCCAGAAAAATGTAAGATTTTCGTTATTAATATACAACGATCGTCACGATTTTAAATAACGAAAGAAATTACGATAGCTAAAAGGATTGTTTAATAAAGAAAACATAAAGGTTCCGTTTAATAAATGAACGAATATTATATATTTGGAGACAATCCAGAAACACTGCGTTAAGGACTTTTTCAATAAATGGATTATTTTCAGCTTTGATCAATATCGTCAAAGATAACGTCACGCTGATAAAAACACGACACACTCAACGAGTTAACCATTAAGTGTACAGAGCACACGGAACAGCGAACCAAAGAATGTCACATCCGCTTGCTTCTAGAATTCCTTTATCTTCATAAACATCATTTTATTTCATTGTTCGCTGCACTGCGAATATTTAGCTACCTATAAGTTTTTTCTTGTGAGAGATTTTACTACATTTTATTGGCGTGAAACGAATTTAAAGAGTACACGTCTACCGAAAAGAAGAATATTAAATTTGAAACGTCTGTTTTCATTTTCATATGTCGAATTAATAATATAAATCAGTAAGTATATTTGCATAAAATTTTATTTGTAATTCCAACAGGTTTACAAAAAATATAAATTATTATATGCTATATCGTAGACTAATAATATATTATTAAATTAATATAATTATACAATTATAATTATTATATATTTTTTTAATTTCCAAAATAATTTAAATTTGACTATTTCCCTTTCGGAAAAATCCATTTTGCCTCCAATAATTGCGGAATTTTGTACATTTAATGAAATACGGAAGAAGTATTTTTGGAATCGAATGCCATTTTAGCCAACAAGCTTCCATTTTTAATCACCGAATACTGTTCGACGCGGTATTCAGTTGTTAAGGAAAAAATAGCCAATCGTCAAGTAGATGTAATTTTACACGCTAGTTTTTAATTTAAAATTATCAATTATATCTCGCTTATACCAACAACTTCCAAACTTACAACACAGAACAATAATGTTCCAAGAAAAGACTTCAATAATAAAATTTTCACTATATTTAAAGAAGATTATAAACAAGTTATAAAATTCCTTACTTTCTCGACAAACTGTATAAGATAATACTTATAGTATCAATTTGTTATTTTAGGTAATAAGATCAGTTATCAGATAAGGCAATAATAGTATCAATTTATTATTCTCCGCTAATTTAATCATAGCGAATGACCTAAATGGGTTCCCATCAAAAATTCTCAACGTGTACTCGAATCAACCGGAACGACGTGGCGCGTCGAAAAAACCATTCATTTATTCTCGTTTTAACGACGTCAAAATTCCACGAATCGCCGTGAAGATTTTATTCGCTGCAAGCAAATCGTTCGTGAAAGCGGACGAGTCGACGACGGTCGTGGAATGAATTTCAACTTTCGGTCGAAATTCAAGCACGCCCTCCTTCCTCTTGGTCGCATTTCGACAAATGATTTTAAGGAAGCAGAACGATGGAAGATATTATCAGGCCGCGCGGTTTCCTGACTACGGGCCTAGACTCTCGTTATTATTATGACACTCGGCGACACGAAAGTATTTTAAAACCGGCCGGAGTCCGTGACTTACTCTACACATATTGCTAAAGCGCGTTGCAGTTAATTATTGTCATAATTAGTGGCTTGTAGATATAGAACGACGAAGTACACTAACGCGTGTTCATCATTTTTTTAAAGTAGGAAATTTGTTCGACGATGACGTTCACGTGCCACGACGAGGTATCAGTAATCCGAGCAACGACGAGTGTCGCTTCAATCGGAGTGACGGAACCGAGTGAAACGATAAGAGAAAGTGTGATGACCGCGGAATTATTAAAACACGAAATGTTACTAATATAACGGATAGAACGGACGCTATTGAGACTGCGGTTATATTTGGGTCAGAAGGATATTTGAGTCGAGCTGAGTGATTCGTGTTGTAATTCGACAAATTCGGTTATGAATCACTTTTAAGCGATCTACGTTTAAAAGCCAGACTATTTTAACTCGTCATTAATCGCGTGCTAAACAATGAAATATATCTTGTATTTATATTTACAGTCTGACAAAGATATATATATATATATAATTATTTTTTTTATATTTATTTCTACGAGAATATAACTTTTGCTCGTGTAAAGGAAAACTCGTTCAATTGAAATTAATATTCTCGATTGTATTATAGTTATCAATTCAGTGTGTATGTCACTTTATTTCTGGAGGTTATTTATTTTTACCTTCAACTTTATCGTAGGGTTATTCGTGTCATTTTCTGGCTTTTGATGCTTCTTCTCGCTATATTTAAAGTAGACGATATCTTCTTTCGTTTTTACGATATATTAAAGATTAATATGTATATAAGATAGATAGGATAATATATGTTAAAGGTTAACATATTATATCGGCGTTTCATAATACACATGCAAGTTTGATTATACTGAGCAAAGTTGAAGATCGAATGTTAAGGTGTAGAAGCTTAGGTGACTTAAAAATAACTCTATCTTACTAGATTTTGTCCTCCTTAGTTAAAATGCCCTATGATTTCAAAACTGGAGATAACTGAAATTTTATCATCTTCTCCGTGCTACCTTCCACCTTCAATTTCAGCTTGAAATACTTAGTCATTATTTCGTAACAAACTGTACAATAGAATTTTTCTTAAAAGATAAAATATTCGGAGAAACGAGTTGATAAAAGTTACTTTGCTTTTAAGCACCGTGTAATTTTTAAACGTTTGCTCATATAAAAATAGAAGTGCAGATGTGTATTGAAGAATGTAAATAGGACGACATCAGTAATTGTATCGACAGGTAACTATTGTTTAAGCATTAGAGTGGTTACGTAGTTGTAACAATAATATGTAATAACTATTTCGTCTGATAAACAAAAATAGGAATTTTATATATATAATTACGTTCGTAATTTGTTGTAATCATGTGAATTGCACATACTCCTTCCTATTGTTCATGCATAAGTTTGTTACTCTCATTGCTATATTTCTTTTATGTTCAAAATAATTCATACATCATGATATTAAAATTCAACTAAATTTTAATAAATAAATTTACATTACCTAATATAAACTTGTATAGATTTTGATAAAAGCTTTGCTATATTGAAATTTTCAAAAATAATTTTTCAAACTGAACAACTTAAACTTAGCTCTCACGGTGTTTGATCAAACGAAATGGAATTTTAGTAAACAGTAAATTACGATGTTTAACAGCGTGTATTGAAATACGAACGTTTTCTTTTCAAGTGTACACTCGTCTCGTTTGGTACCTCGAACCGGCGCGAAGGAATAGCCTCTATATGCAAATCCCTGGGGACTAATCTGAGCCAAAAGTCGTTTCCTGTGTACGTTTTAATGGGTTGGTCGTGTTCTAATATCGATAGTGAATACTATCCGAGTGATAGTATACTTCGAAAGCCTATTTGACTTTTCTTACGTGCTACTTAGTTGCTCTTGTTTGTACAAACAGTTGGGTTTTTGCGATAACGATAACAATTCCACATAAAAACGATAACACAAGCTACTAAACAAAAAACTTTCCTTTTACCTTCTGCTTGTTTTCGCGATAATACAATGCGGGGAAACAGTTTCCAATGACGTGTGTCAATTTAATTAAATCATGTTCCACGAGAATGCATATTCGGATTCTTTACAGGGAGTAATTCTCACAAGTGTGTTAATCGATGTAAACTTCCTTATTCAATGGGAATCTTATTGTTTGTATTATCACTGACTAGCATTTGAACATTAAGTAGATTTGATTTTTTTTTAATTCCTCTTTAATTGTGATTATAATAATATGATGTTTTGCAATAGAAGAAATCGAGGGCATTAAAATGGAGCAATAAGAAAGCTTATCGATAATTAATGATTGTACGTATTAAAGTACTCGAATTCAGTGGCAATTTTCTATCTACATATATCAGCTGTCGGATAATAAATAGTCTTGAGTTTATTAAATAATAAATAATATTTAATTTCGTTAAATATTTATTGACGAAGAAAAGGAAGATAATATTTCAATAATTATTTTTTTGTCGTTATATAAGATATAAATAAAATGATACTAATGTAAGAAAATACGTGAACAAATAAAATATAAATTTCGAGAATCTCGTGTTAGGTTTTAAACGTATGATAATATAGTTAACAATAACAGCGTTATGTTTACGGAAACATTCGATAACTTATGTTGGAAGAATAACCCATTTTGTTCTCCAGATATTTTCCAATCTGAGCATACCTATTTCCTTATCATTGTGGATAATACAAGAAGTTTAACATTGACAGTATGCCATCTTTAGAAATACTATATTAGTCACCAAGCAAAGAAAAGAATTGCCAATAATTGTGGATTCCAAAACCGTACTTCAACAACGAAACTCCTCGTTATAGAATTATTTTTATATGAACAGAGTGCGCAATACACGAAACGAAATGATCATCGTCCAAGTGTTTATTGAAAACGAATTATAGCACTTCGTTATTAACGATATTTTATAATTCCAAATCTTATGTTATTTTATAGTTATAGTATATATATATCTATATATATAAATATATCATTTCATCCACGTTTCTCTTTTTTTACCTACAAAAGTCCTGTTACGCTATTCTAAAGATCATTTTGCAGAAGAATACGAATATATGAAACCACTTTTCATACGAATATACTCAAAATATGCACTGGCTCACGCAAGTACACAAACATCCGCAGTGACATAGAAGATTTTAATCAACGTATCACGCGTGTTATATGAAAGTTTCTGAAATTTCATTAACGCTATAAGGAAGCACGTCTATCGTGATTATGTTGATAGAATTTGAAATCAATCCGGAAACGTATATAAAAGACACAAACATACATGTAAGATTAATAAAAAATTAATATACAGCGTACATAGAAGTTTCAAACATATAATTAATCTCACTAAATATCGTAGTTTACTAATATAATTAGTAATTGTCCGTTTAAATATCTCGATGATCTTTGCAAAGTACAGTGTCTACAAGAATTACTTGCACGTGTTCTCATTTTTCAATGAAACACTTTTCCGTTATCAAGCTAATAATATAAAAATAGTAAAATAGTAAGTATGATAACTATGATCGCTATGTAAATACAGTGTTGCGCAAACATTTTTTGTAGCCGTTGTATAAGCTTGTAACGCTTGGTATATATATCCTGTAACTTCTATGTTATGTTGAACTTTTCCAATGTAATCGTGATAGTGTACTCTCATAACAGTGCTAATGAAATTTCAAAATGTTCCCTACGACGCACATAATATATTCGTAAAAAATTTCTACAAGCGTTCAAGTACTTTCGTGAGCCGTCGTATTCTGTACCTGTATAAGTAATGTGTCCCGTTTTCTGAATTTCTAACGCGAGTCTCCGCGTAACAAATTCCGTCGCTCATCTAAGCCGCTCCGCTGCGGAGAAAGTCGAGCAGATTGCAGGCACGGCAAGGCGACGCGAGCCGATTTTTCGAAACGTCAGATACACCGGAAAACAGCGGGGCAACGTGCAATCGTTCCCGTAAACACCGCTTCGTTCGCGAAACGAAAGTTCGCTCGTTGGCTTGATCGCTGGCTCGCTTAATTTCAGAAAGAACCAACGGATAGTAACACAGAGGGAAAGAAAGAGAAAGAGAGAGAGAGAGAGAGAGAGAGAGAGAGAGATAGACGGAGAGAGAAAATGTTCCGAGGACATTCTCGTGCAAGGTTTTACGAGACGCGGTTAATGAATGATCGAACTGCCGCCGATAGTAATTACCAAACGAACGATAACCTTCGATTGAACGGCGAACTTATCAAGAAACCGCGTAATCTTGCTTTTATATTTCATTGTAACGCCGTGACAAATCGAGAATAAAAGTATGTATAAATGTTTGGCGACAACGGTAGGATGGAAAGCGAGTTCGATCGACTCGTGTAACGAAATCGTTACGTTCGTTGTCAACGAAGGAATAATGTCGTATCATGGCAATATACGTCATTTACATTTCGCTATACGCGAGCAAAAAGAAAACCTGACGCATGCACACGTTGCCTTTTTCTCTTTCTCACTCGATTCTTCGCTCTTTCTTCGTTCTGTTTCTCTGTCTCTCTTTTTTCTCTCGTCGCCGAGACACTGGCGCTCGCGCACGGCCGCGATGCAAAAATGCGCATTGCTATGCAAACGTAGGTGAATGCACGCACGCACCGGTATTTCTGCTCGATCAGAAGAAACGCGTGGGCATTAAAGGTGAAACAGAAAGACGGGAAAACAGGTGCTATATTTACCTTGGATGTCGGCGGTCCTGGCTGAGGTGCGTTCGATTATCTTCGACGCGCGTCCATGGAAGAAACCAGCTCTTGTTCTCTACGACACTCGAATTCGATGAAAATCGATGCTTTCTCCTTCGACGAACTCGAAGAATCCGTTTATTATTCCGTTTGCTAATCTTCTTAAATATATCAATTCTATTATATTCCTATTTCCACGCAGAACAATCGACACTTTCCAATTGACACTTTATATAAATTCTCGATTATTCTTGCGTTTCCTTTTAATTACGTTTTCTTCTTTCACGAAAAAATAATATTTCCTCTTTGCTTCTTATTCGCTCCAAATTGTTTTAACACACGACACTTTTCCTTCTCGCTTCGACCGACACAAGTTTTATCCCGTCATTCAGGTTCCTCCGTCCAACGAATCCTTCTCCTCCTCTTCTGCCTGTCGCTTGCGGCCAGAGTTGATCAATAACTCGTGCTTCGAGTTTCTTTCGGGGATTCCCAGCTGGATCTCTCGGGCATCCGATGAAATTACCTTCGATTGCCAGCGGAGGAAGGCACTATCTGCGCAACACGTGGAAATTATATTGGCTGACGAGGTGAAAGTCGCGTATTATCGCGTATTATGATGGAAGAAAAGAAGACTTGCACGGCTTATCTCGCAGCCGCGAGAACGAAACGACAGAAAATTGACAATTCTTTCGTTCGGATGGGAGACCTGTTGCGCGTTCACTCGATTCGCTCGATTTTGCATCGCCAACGTTTAGCAATCCACGTTCAAACTCGTTTAAACGGGATTTATTTCTCTCTTGTTTGAAAGTTTTCGACGGCGTAACGATCACGGGCAAGATATTTTTATGCAAACAGTCGTCGTGAGAAGAAATTTACGCGCGCCGTGCCTGCTATCGAATTTGAGCTTCAGCCATGCAAAACAACGGATCAAAGAATATCTTTCAGAACTCAGAATGTTATCGTCCTTCTTTTAACGTAAGAGCTATCGTCTTTAATATGTACCTAAATACGTTATACAGGAAGGCTAAAGGGGAAGAGTAGAGGAGTAGCATTTTCTGTCTTTCACGGAGAAGCAGTTTCGAAATTCACTGCGTTTTTGATCGATAATAAAAATTCGATAAAATCACGTTTCTATCTTGGTAAAAGTAAATATTAATATTATCGAAAAGAAAAAATCCGATAGCAGTCGTGTTGATTGGTTTGATAGTTCTAATGTTAATGCTTTCTAACGTTATGTGAGTTGAAAGTTATACGCTTTATTTATGTATCTATTAGATGCAAAAAAAATTCGGTGCTTCAGTCTTATATTTAGTTTTATATTATGGCTTGTGCCTCCCTTAACGTATCCTTTAATATTCTAATTCTGACATAATTAAAAAAATAATTGCAAATATAATTGTCTCTGATAAAATGTGTATTTATGAGTATATTCTTCCTGCAGTTATCTATCGAAGTTGTAAGAACGATATACTTCGTTGGCGATGATACTGATAGATAATATAACATACACGAAACAATATCGGGGATTATTTAAACAAGATTTTGAGTAAAATCTTTTGCTCGTCAAATCCTTCGTACATCGCGTTCTAATGATCGTAAAAGGTTCGAGATGCAGAAACAGCTGGGTCAAAACGACCGAAAGAATGGAAAAGAAAACATTGAAATAATCAGAAGATAAGAAATAATTTTAATTTTTAAGAATTGGAAAGTACATTTTGCTCACAAAAGAACATGAAATTAAAGGTACAGAATTTTTCTTCTACGCCTAATATACATAAACATTGTGTTATTTTTAATTTAGTCGTTTCTATACCAAGGATAAGATTAAGAACGAAAGACACAAAAATCGTAGAACAACATAAAGCTAAAAGCACAGAATTTTTTTCACATCTGATATCAACGTTATCATGTTACTTCTATTTTACACATACATTTGTATATATATTTCTTTTATTATTATTATACTCTCGTATTTCCATCAAATAATTTACGTGCAACTTTTTACTTTTTTTCTTTTATCAACGTGGAAAACTATAACCAACTATGCAATTATAGAGGGTTAATTTCTCTCTCAGCGATCGTAAATAAGGTGGTGAATCGATATCGCGCGACGGAATACGTTTTCGCGTATACGCGACCGTAGCAACACAACACCGCGAGTTGTTATTGTCGATTCGAATTTATGAATGGAAGAAGAACCTCCGTTGGAGACGAGCAAAGAAACGAGTTGTACGACTAGCGGGATTTTCCTCCTTTCTCCCTGCCATCATTGCTTCCTTTCGCTTTTTTTCATCCTTATTGTGGCATCTGTAGAATTATCGTGTAACTGAACGAACGTTTCAACATTTTTAGTTATATAGTTGCGTGATCGAGCCGCACCTTTGAAATATCGGTGGATCGTTTAAAAGACTTTTAACATCGTGTGATAGTTGGAACCATCGAATTCATTATTTCAATTTATTCTTCGTATTCTAGATAACACTGTGAAACCGGAAATCTGATCTAAATGTTGTTCACATCGTTTCTATGCATATTCGTACAATTCTTTTTGTTTATATTTAGAAAAAGATCGGCGAGTAGTATCGCATCCACGAAATCTAGCTTTCGCGCGTCGAATAAAGAACAGCTCCGATCGAATTTAACGATGACGACACGAGCCGAATGGGAATTTAGAGTTTGACGTTAGATTCAAGTTCAACAATGTAACGCGAGAGGTGATTTTCTCTTCTCACCGCGTTACTAGTCGTTTCCTCTTTCTCTAAGCCTCTTAAATCGGCGACTATCATTCTCACCCTAAATACAAATAACATCGTGTTATGTTCTAATTTATCCCTGAGAATCTTCCTTTCTCTTTTTCTCAAAATGCTCTAACTGTGGAAACTCGAACGATATAACGAAAGTATTAAAATTCGATAGGTTTGTAAGATAGAAATAATGCATTGGATTTTCAAGAACGATGCTCGGAGATAACGAGTTTGGTAAAGCTATTCCGAGTCACGTGTATGGAATTTCGCGAACGTTGGTTGCGTGAACGAAACTCGTTCCCATGAGCCTGAACGCTTTTCAGGGAATTCCTGTTTCTTGCGGTACGCAACGTACATTGAGTCAGCGTATTTGTTTGGCGAGCGCGTAGGACGCGCAGAACGAGGAAAGAAAAGAAAAATGCAGCACGCGACGGAAACGCTCGCTACGAGGCGGATTATCTCCGCGTGTGCGTTTTCATTTCCCATTTCCATCGTGATCGTCTCGAAGTCCTCGCCGAGTGTTACGAGGTCACATCCGCGTACGAGAGTGACCGTATTCGTTCGCGTGCGTTCTTACGCGCATCGAGGCGTCGCTTTTCTCGCGGATGTCGCGCGTTCGATACAAAAGAAATTCGTCGAAACAAATTGAGGAATCGAATTGGCGAGCGAAAGAGTATAGTCGTTTGCTCGAATCGTTCGTTCGTTTACTCGTCGTGCAATACGATTGAGAAATATTTCTCGCGCTCTCCGATTGGTTATCGATCCGGAATGTTCTGACGATCTATCTGATAAAGACGACGGGAAGATTGTTTCTCTTTTACGTTGCGTACAGACTAAATAAACGTACGAGAAGAAAGTTAGAACGGGACGATTCATCGGGAAACTCTCACGATCGGTATGAGACGAGGCAGGCAAGGCAGTGATAGTCGCGCGAGATCGAAACGCGAAAAGAATCGAACTGGAAGGTAAAAAGAAACGCGAACGACGGGCCGATATACGTGCACCCGTATCCAATTAATCGTGCACAATGAACCCACGAACGATGACGTACACATATTCACGGCGCTGTCGTTTCGTCCACGCGGATCTTCCTTTCCGCCAGTCTGGTATATACCGTTAATTGTGCTCGATTCGATTTCGTCAAGTTTCACAGAGGGTTTCGGTGGTCCAGGTTGAACTCGTTCGTTTGAAAAAAAGTTGCACGGCCACACGGTGCAACTGTAGCGATATCGTCGAGGCCGAGAATGAACGTACGATCCTTGGATAAGAACGATGCTCGTTGCGTGGCCAAAGTAGAGAAACGTCGACAGGGGTGGGCAGACTACGACGACGACGACGACGACGACGACGGTGATGACGACGACGACGACGACGACGACGACGACACTTCACTCTTAAACTCTCTCGTCTCGATGCGATCGCGCGTGTATGCGCATATAAGCGACGTCGCGTTTAATACACCGGCTCGACAAATCGGAATCGATTGTGGAGCTTAACGCTTGGCACAAGTAGTCTCGGCTGACCGAACGCCCGATCCGGACTGACTATAACTGTAAACCATCACTTGTCGCTGCCAAGCTTGCCCCCACCGGCTGCCACGAAACGGATCGTTCCCCACTTCGCCAACTGCCATGCCACGCCGTGCCGTGCCGCGTCGCGTCGCGCCACGCCGCCGCGCCGCCGAGCTCCCGCTCCAAACCAGTTTTCGATGCGCTTCGCCACTTCCACCTTCGTCGGCTCCGCTTCAGAAGCGTTTCCACCTGCTGCCGTCGCCGCCGCCGCCACCGCCGCCGCCACCGATACTGCGCCCGCCCGAATCCAAACAGAGCAAACGCGCAACATGGTCTTTCCACCTTGAACCGGCTCTGGCCGAAATACGCCGGCTCTGGTTCCTCTGCTCTTTCAATTCAGCGTACGAGATCGCGCGTCTTAGCCCTGGCGCGGATCCCTGCCATGCACAGTGTTTTAACATGACTGCCTAACAGCGAAAAAGTTATAATTCTGATCGTTTTCAGTTACTCTACTTTTGCGCTTTTTGTATTTCTAAATCTGTAAGGATCTTTCATTAGAATTAAATAAAAGCTATTTGCTTATAAAGACGTGTACGTAGAAGTCTTTGTTGTCTTAGAGAATACCACTTATCTTTGGAATTGTCTTATGTATTACATGTATATGTAGAGAAAAGCGCATACTTAAGATTTGTAATGAAGAGATTACAAAAATTTGACGACGCTTCTGAATAGACACGCTCAAAGACAGTCGTTTTTGAAACGAATATTTGAAATTCGGTTTTTAAAATAAAGCTACCTGGATTGATGCGAATTGCTCAAAATTGCACAGCTATTTGGTGGTTTCAGTGCTTAGACTCTTGTAAAAATAAAGTGCTAGTTTTTGCGACCCTTTTTCCGTATCTATTTCAGTTACTAGGTTATGTTATATCTTTAGAATATCTATGGCCTATACAAAGCTACCCATAACAAGGTAATTTTACCTGAAGAAATAAATACAATAACTCAAACTCAAGCGTCAGGCAATATTAGTCTGCGCACGGTGCGATGACTCTGTTGCGGCCAAACAGGCAGCCGCACGTTGAAACATATCAAACATAGACTTGTTCTTTTTCCTAAGGCAACTGAAATGTGCTACTTTCCGTAATGCACGCCGAGTGATTCGACGTCGTTACGATTTCGATACGATTTCGTTGCAATGACCGTGTACGATTCGCCAGATTTATGTTTCTAGCCATGAAATAGACGCGCTAATAGTATCGCTAATTTTCATAAAACGGTGTTCTGCGTTTGCTGTTACGCAAAATTTATTATATTCTTTCGAGCGATGAAAACGTATCGTGGCAAAGAATAAGATCACGAAATAATTTATTAGGAAATTAAAGGGACGACGTTCGAGCACGTGACTAAATTCAAATTCCAATGATCTTGACTTATATCGCTACGATCTTCAGCGCTCTAAATGATAGAACGTGCGATTTTCTTACGGTAGGATTCTACTTATTTGAAATTGTCGGAGGAGAGAGCAGTTTATGTAATAGGAAATCCTTTTCCGTTCCGTTATCGATGATTTGTCGTTTAAATAATAGTTTCGTGTTCAGATAACTGGATCGATAAGCGTTCTATTAATCAGGTATTAGGTAATTAAAGGATGTTAGAAAAAAGTCAAAAGCTGAGTAACTTGGATATGTGATATTAATATTAAAAATGTTATTGAAAATGATAAAAAAAAAAGCAGATAAAGAGGAAGCAAGCAAGCGCTCACGGGGCAAAAAGTTGGCAATATACACGTGAATATAATATTTTGTAGATAGAAGCCTATGTTTACATCATATTACATAAAAAAATCTGCCAAAATATATGTTGTGCGTTGTATTTGTTCCTAAGTGCAAGTGATTTTTGTTAGGTGACTACACTTTGCACTCGATCAACGTTGAACGTTGACGCGAGTCAAATAACCCTTTCCGAGCAATTTTAACATAACCGAATGGAAGTAGGTTAGGGTTGGTTCGTGATTGGCTGCAGCGATTTATGCGTCGGGGAAAGTAAGGATTACGTTTGAGACGTAAGCATTAAGACGGAAGGTTTATGTAGTTCACTGGAACAGCAAAGACTTAGGTTATTGGCCCGGTTTGGTGCGCATAGACGAGACCGGTTTCAAGGATGTATGAAATGATGCTGAATTGTTTGCGGTTGCAGAAGTTAAGTGGGTTTGAATATCGTGTACGAATTTAAATACCGTTCCTCAACCCTTCCGGTACGGTATTCTTAGAACCAAAGACGTTTCTGGAATATTTATATATATAGGTCAAAGCACAAAAATACACGCGAATATCATCTAAATACTTTGTACTGAATAATAATTAATTACGATGTAATATAGTGTACAAGAGAATAAAAACGATTTTATGTTGTAGTAAACGTATACATGTGCTTTTTCAGCAAATGATCGTATTTGAAGTTGTATATTTTATTCCAGATTTAATAAATCCGTCAAACGACGAGTTTCAGAGTTTCTATTTCTTCAATTAACTGAAATATGCTTAAAAAGTGCTTATGGAAAAATTATTGTTGAGTTTCATTGCAGTAGAATCGCGATTATGTAAATAATATGTATTTATATTCGACATAATTATATATTTAATATACTTCATAATTATATGTCAGTCGTATTAAATCAATTAAGCCACTCTGGAGAAGTTAAAGCACCGAGCAATTAAAAAGAAAAAATTTGATAAAATAAAATATTAGAAAAAAGTAGAAAGGGTTCATAGAAATTTAATATGGCACGAAAAGCAAAATTTTGTATTCACCGGAATAAGAAACGCTTTTCCAACAATTTCTAAATTAATAAAATTTATTGTGCGTGAAGAAATTGTTTTATCGTGCGTTCCTCGTTACTCAATACAGTAAACACAAATACGTAGAGATATTAGTCTACGATAGGATCATCAAGTCTAGACAGAGGGTAGTTAAATGCATACGTATTCAACAGATAGCGCGTAATTTTGTCACAAACAAATGAAAAAATGTTATTCTATATCTTTAGCTTCTTTTGTCGTATGATGTCATATTATTTTTCGATTGTATAATCATTTATAAAATATTGTCTATATTTACGTACTTTTCGTAGTAGATTTCATAGAAAATACTAGCTTTGAGTGTCATTTTAAACGAAATTGTTTTTGACAGGCAATGTAATTTTGAATTAAAATATTCTGATAAATTTAGATGTTAGATTTGACAGTAACTAAAAGTTTTCAATAAACCTATATCTTTGTTTCTCGAAACAAACCCATTTTGAATGAAAGATTTGCGATACATTTAGATTTTAGATCTGGGAACAACAAAACACTGTTTCAATGAATTTATGTCTTCGGTTTTTAAGAAACATAATTTTCTGTCCATAGACTTCGTTTGTGCTTCTTAAATTTGAAAAACAACTCAAAACTTTCAATAAACTTACGTCTTTGTTTTGAGAAGCAGCATATAATTTCCAGCTAAGGACCATTGCTAAATTAAAATCTTCAATTTGACAATATCAAATATTGATATTTTGAGCGAACGTTCTCGATAAACTTAGATCTTCTAGCTGGACAACTATACAAATAAATTTACAAATGTAAAGAGTTTATAAACATTATGAAAAACAAATAAAAATATAACGTTTAAAAACAGGTATAAATACCTTTAGCAACTGTGGTAAGTTATTATACAAGTAAACTTCCGTATAATGTTGGTTAATGAGATTCAATATAATTGATATCTTAGCTAATTAAATAGCGTAATTTTATCTGTTACTGTTTTAATTTATGTTACGTACGATTATCAATTGTATAATATTAGACGGAAACATGTTATGGTGCGTTAAACTTAACTGTAGTCTCTATTGAACTAGTACCAGTTTCTGGCTACTCATGATGTAATAGATACGATCAACAAACTATCTGAAACACATCATTATGATGGTTTTTTGTTGTTAGAGTTTTTGCTTGGTTCTGGCTGCATTAACCTATTAATATTTTAAAAGCAACAAAATGAAACCTACTTGTTCTGTCCTCAAAAGCCATATGAGTACGTAACATTAAATAATCGTAAAGAAACATAGTTCCCACAATTACGTTAACCCATTAAGGATGAAGCAATAAAATATTATGTAAAAGTTGAATAAATGTCGTATTATTGGAAAATAGAAATAAAATAATCTACAGATTATTTTATCAAAGTGCGAAAAAATTATTAGAATAATAGATATTTTATAGGAACCCATTATAAGGATTAGAAGCGTAAAGTGGAATTTCTATGATTTAAAGAAGATCGTTTTCACGTTACTATTACGCTGAGTTTCATAAATAATTCATATAATTGCAGCATCTAGATGGAGGAAGGAATAGCGACGATAAAAAGTATTAAGCAAATCTTTGGAATTCCCTTTCGTAACCGTGATATCATAAAGCAGAATGTAATAATATAAAATGACCGAAAAGTTGAAAACAATATTTTGAGCTAGCGTAACGTTAACGCTTACCGAGTGACCCGATTCTACCAACTAAATTTATAGTTACATTATAATGTAATTACGATCATTATCAACGAACAAAAGATACATTAATAGAATTTAAATAAAATTTCCTAATCCAACGTCGAACAAAGTTGTTTTCGTTTCGCAACAGAAAAATATCATTCATCCGTTCTTTCAAAAATAAATTCGTCATCTCGAACAACAATCGTACGACGGGAGCTAATTCGGAATCCATTATCGTCCCAATAATTATGTCTGATATTGTGCGTATATTTTTCGGTGATTTATCGAACATTATCGTTGCTCTCTACCCGATTAGTCTACGACTAAATAAAGATGTTCCTTATCGATGTTTAGTTTCCTTTAATTTCTTTCAGTTTCATCCTTAGTATTTAGTTTTTTTCTTTTAGTTTTTAGATTTAGATGTTTCAGTTTCAAATGTTGTTGTATCGTTACATACAGCTGTATGTTTTTTCCTCGTTCGTCGAGCGACGTTTTTCACGTCGATGAAACTCACTTTGATGTGTATATATGTACGTACGAACGAGATCGTGAGAAGCACTCTGGGAAAGGAGAATGCCTGTGGCAGGCTGATTTCTGAGAGGGTTAAATAAAGTCGCGCGTTAACGTTCGTTTTTCGCCTATAATTAGCAAGATAGACAAATCAGGAGTTCTTTGTTTCGGATCGAAAGTTTGTCAAGATGCTCGTTAACAATAATACAGCTAGATCGCGCTAAAGACTGTTTGTTCTTTTAGAGTTCATTTACAAATCTTCTTTATAATTGCCATGCGGTCGGCGAGATAAGCGGGTTACTCGATGTGTTTCGTTTTCTTCACGAACAATGAGGACTTGTATTTTCTTTGAAATTGCTATTGTCAAGCATCGACCAAGCGATACGTATGAAAACTATTTCTTAAAAGTCCGTCAGTCTCTGCTGTCTCGTTGCTTTGAATAAACCTCCAGATAAGGTTATCGTATTGGAAACACGAATCGCATTGTCTGTTGTGACGTTTGGTCATTCAGCGGCTTGAAATTAACTGTATCAATTATGGAAACGTGTTTAAGTACGTTTATGTAGTGCAGGCTACTATTTCTGTCTAGAGATAACCTTCCGTAATCTATCGCTGAATTATTACTTTTAATCTTTTCGTATATATATTCTAACGCCTCGCGAGTCGCATATTATAATTTGTCGCCATTTAGCGTGACGAAATTATTTGTATACCATGTAGAATTTTTATCTTATGCGTTACGCTCTTTATTTTGCCTTGTTTTTATTACAGTTCCATTACTCTGACCGATTGCTGGTTTATCGAAGCACAGAATCGTTTTGATCGTCTGCAACAAATTCGCTGCAACGAAATGGTCGACGAGTTTCGTAAAATTGTACGGTTTGCTTTTGCATTTTGTATCTCATTACTGAAAATGAATACGCCTTAATGCTCGTCCAAACGAGAACTTGTCTTATTGTGAGTATTCTTGTCGTACGACTAAGTGATTCAGGATTTAATAATAGCGGTAACGGACAAAATTCCTATTATTTCAGGCCACGTCGTATATTTACTCGCGTCAAACAAATTTAAAGTAGAATTCTATCCACTGATCGTAGCGAAGAACCTAGTTGTACGTCATTACCTTAATGCAGTAAATTACTATCATAACAGATTCTACCTCTGTGGGTTTTAAATTATTTTCAATTAATAGTTTTGTTACTGTAAACTCTGTAGTAGAGAAATTGTAGAACCAGTTACGTACTGTGCGTCGTATGATAAACAATTTCGTTAGGAAATGTAATATTGTCAAATGGAAATTATTAACTGGACTTTATTCGTCGGTGCAATTCTTTTGGACTGTTTTATTGCCTCCTTTTTACACATTTTAAAAACGTGGATGTCGTTAAATCCATCTCCAAAGGAAACTGCATTTAACCGAGCTGACTGTATAAACTGCACTTCAAATCGGAAATTCGAATTTCTTCAGACGTTGACAAACACGTTTTATGAATTATTAATATTAATATTAATCATCGAGATGAATGTGATATTTCCTCAAATACATTCATAATACTTTTAAACATCATTATAAGAAAGAGAATTATGAGTAAGACACGAGAATTCTTAAGAATTACAACTACTTTCACATTTTTAATCTAATATGTGCAATAATAAAATATATTAGGTTTCTCGGAAAATTCATAGAGAAACCTAACGAAGATATAAATACAACAGTTAGACGTTTTGTCATTTATAATTTTATGAATCATTTCTTGTTAAATTTCTCCACCTCTTCTTTAATGAATTCCTTCAGATAGTTCTTACAAGCTTTCAGAAAATTACATTTTTTATCTCCGTTTTCCGAATAAACTTTACAAAAATTACAGCAAATAAAAATTTCTCATACATATAAAGTTCGACATTGTATCATTGGGAAAAAGAAATCTGCTCTGTTAACGAAATTTAGATATCTTTTCTTAGCTGTCCTTGGTATCCAATTAGGTACTGTATTTGTTTGAATATTTTATTATTACGTAGAAATTCATACCAAAAAGGTTAGGAATTTTTCGAATAACCCAATACATTGAAAGTATGGAGCATTACGTAGCGACGAACGAACGTAGTCGCAAGATTAAGTTTCCCTATTGCAAAAAAAGGTATTGCTTTAAAAAGTTGGATAGACCGTTGGAAATGCAATTTTACTAGAATTAATTGGAAATTCATGTTCTTTAAAAATTGCTCAATGCACGCTTTCATGCAACGTAGTTGTCGAAACATCTTCATCAAGTCAATTTTTATCTTTCGTGCATTGAAAAATCTAATCGACTTTCACAATTTCACTGTGTATTAACTGTAGAACGTTGATTCCTCGCGAGATTTGCATTTAACGTTGTAATCAAGAAATATGCTTTTTCTAATTAAGGCCAACAATTATTTGCCGGTAAACGCGGTTACTGGCCACCGTTCTAAATGCGCCATATACATACGTACAATACATACATACGCGTCTGAATCCGATTTCGCATGCAATGTCAATTAACGCGCAGTTGTTGTACGTCGATTCTGATTATCCAATTCAATTTACCCGTTCGTTAAGGATATTAAGCGCAAACGATAGTGTCTTCTGCTGAATTCTATGTCTGTAGTTTCTACATCACGCAGTTGTTAGTTTAATGTACATATCTTGGAGTTCCTTCGTAGAACAAGGATACACGGTAAGAGGTAAATATTAAGAGTTGATGTTAAAATTGAACTTTACAGAATTTCTATCGACTATTGCCCTGTCATAATTTACTATAAGTTTAATTTATGGATACATTTACGTATAAATTGTAGAATCATTACAAACGTCTGTCTCTAATCTTCGAATTAGATACCGTTGGTTATTTCGCTTCTTTAAATATTTTTCTTAGTATGTTTTTTATTCTGATATGTAGATACTACTATACGCTGAATAAATTTTTATTATGTAATAATAATGTCCCCCTGCTATGTAAGATGAGATCCTGTAATTATTTTGAACGATGTTTCTGCAACTTCTTACATTTTGTACATCATGTTCTATCTTATACAACGTTATGTTTTATATGTATATATATACAGGGTGGTTGGTAACTGGTGGTACAAGCGGAAAGGGGGTGATTCTACGCGAAAAAGGAAGTCGAAAATATAGAATAAAAATTTAAAAAAAAATTTTTTTTTAATTTTTCCATCGAGAGAACGATCTACAATGAGATCCGTTATAACGTACCTCGTGCGTACCCATCGAAAATTCAAAGTCGATTTTCTCGAAAACAAAGCCTCAAGCGAACAATTTTTATTCTATATTTTCGACTTCTTTTTTCGCGTAGAATCACCCCCTCTCCACTTGTACCACCAGTTACCAACCACCCTGTATATTATATTTCTTAACATAATACGTAACACAATTAAGACGATAATAATGCAGCTCGTGATTAACTTGGTATAGAACACATCAACTTTACGCTTGAATTGAATGAAATTTTGAAGCATTTTATTTAACCCCTTAACCTACGACTTACGTTCGAGAATGCCCGTAATATTTACGTTTGGCCCGATCATCGTACTACAGGCTGTGCCTGTAGTTGTAGGTTAAGGGATTAAAATACAAATTTCCTGGATGACTGTCTACAATAAATAATAAATAATATTATACGTATTATTAATTTTTTTATACAAATTCGTAAACTATTGTACGAAATAGTTTCGTATCTCAGTGTTATATACTTGGTGTATTATACTTTGAAATATAGTACTTTAACAAGGATTGAGCAATTCATTTCCGCTTAAAAGATTGTTAAGGGCAAGAAAATGGCAGTGGTTAAATCGTTTGATGGTTAACACTTTTGGCCTTGCCTACATTATAAAAAACACAATAAATGATATTGGTAATAACAGACTAGTATTCAAAGTTGTTCGCGTACCTGTCGATGCCAGTCGACTTTAATGTTAGCGTAGGTGGTTGCAGGTGAACGTATGAAATTGGTAATTGTTAAGTGACGTGAATTCTTAACGCGGTCGCGAGCATAGTTAACTCGTGAGCAATGTTTCTGAAAACAATATTCACCTTTCACGGGTCATCTCCCGTTGTAAGAAATAGATACTACTAGTCGCGATACGCTAGCTTTAAAATAATTTATTATTCTAGATAAGAAGCGAATTTAAAAAGTTACATTTACATATCTGAAGTCGACTATTCATAAAAGGATATCATGAATGATTATATAATTACAATAAATTTAACGAATCGTTAAGCATTCATGAATCTGTTGCAACTGAATATTTTGTCTAAATCGGAGAAATTTTTATTACCATTTTCAACGATGTTAAGCAAATAAGAATCTTGTCTTTCATAACTGTGCTAGCATAATGTAGCGTTTCATACATTCAAACATATTAAGTCGAACAAGTGCGTTGATTTTCCTTATCATTGATATATATTTAAATTTATTATACTGAAAATAGGTACACGTTGTTATATATTATAAATGTAACATATCCAAAGTACAGAGAAAGAGAGATTCAATTGTTTGCAGTTTCGTTAACTGCGAACTATACGCGTTCAAAGACGATGATTTAGATTTGGAAATTAGAAATCGTAAAATTCATCTTATTTTCATTATGTCGTCAAATGTAAGTAATTAAGCAATAAACTATTAATTACCAAATAAAAGTAATATTATTTTCACTAATTTTTAAATATCACACTTAAACACATTATGACTTGCAATTTGTCAAACTGCACACAGTTAAATTGATTATCGTTTGCAACTCACCTGTTAAATAAATTATTCTTAGCAGTTCGTCAAACATAGGTGGCATAAATATTCCAGTAACTTTTCACTCCGTTATATACACCTACATATCTGCACACATAAACAAATTAAATTAACGAATCTATAGAAGAGAAATCGTTCGTCCCGTTAAATCAAAATCATTCGGTACAACGCGTACGAGTTGAAAAGGATAATCAATGACGGAGTTTTGTTGGCAGTGACCACAAACGTGATCGCTGATAAAATAGACGATTCGATAACAATTACGGGGGCAAACAGAATCGTCGATTTATAAATACTCTGCGAAGCTATAACCGCATATAATAACAGGGTCTCGAATTATTCAAGTATCGAGCGCATAATTATCCAATCGTTCAACTCTAGCCCCATTCAAAATCACCAGAGCAGCACGACAAGCAATAACTTTTCACTTTGGATTCTGCGGCTACGACGCGACGCCCCATATTTTACGATTACAACGTCCACGTAGGAGAGCGTGATTGTCTGGCGCGACGCTATTTTATAGTCTGATAGAATAACGATCAGAACAAGAGCGCTTCGAGCGATGGAAATCTAGCAATGAATCATCGAGATCGCTTGATTTCGGTAAAAGTACAACGCGTGTTGATTCTCCTGCGGTATTTTTGCTTTTTATTATTAAAATTATTTCCTTGGATTTCCTTGGATTTTTTACCAATTAACGCAAATGCCCGTGACGTATACGAACACGAATTGTTTTTAGTTTAGCCAATTATTTTAGATATTGATCTTTATGGAGCCAGAAGCTACGATTGATATATATACATTTTATGAAAAATAAATCGTATGTCTGCGTCGTAAATTGTTTTCTATTATAAAAAAAAAAAAAAAATTGTGCGTTGAGGGATTCGAAAAAGCGTGAATGGGAAACTTGTTTTGCTATCGGCATATCCTTTTATTTCTAAAAAAATCATCTTAAGTTTACGAAACAGTGTCGGCAAAATTTGCTTGATTCTCGATAATTTGATTTTGATAAAATATATTTCTGTTCTATTCCCTTCTTAATCTCTTCTAGAAATTTTCAAAAAGTTGTCTCTTATCGAGTCAATTTTTATTTTCCGTATACTCGCAATTAACCGTACAGAAAGTTCAATAAATATACGAACAAGTAGCAGACCTGCATTTCTTTCGATAATTTAATCTTCACAGATATCATAGAAAGAATTGATCTCAACTTCAACGTATTCAATTTTCACTTCTTCCAATAAATACTACACGATCGCTCGGTATGTTAGACTTTTATCTCCAACAATATCCACTTCCCTGTTTCTCCAAGCCTTGTCAAATTCACAAAAATAATTATCCGTCAAAAGGATCATCCCATGATCGCGTTACGAACGCGTCGTTAACAGTTCTCTGTGGAATCATTAAAAACGTCTTCTTCGATCGTCATGCGTCTGTATCAATGCTTATCGAAACGCATCTCTTCCGCCCTTCTAATTTTAAAATCCCCTTTATAGAACGGAGGAAAGTGCACGGTTGGCCGGGTATACCGGCTCACGGGTGCAATTATTCAATCGCGGGAACGATAGCGACGCTCGAATACAACGAGACAGCGGGGATAAGTAATAAGTTTTCGTTGGGTTGGTTGCACCGGACAAAAAGCGACGTGGCGTGCGTTATATGGGAACGATAAGAGGGAAACTTTTGCGAATGGTCGAGCGCGTGCAGAACTCGAAGGAGCATGTTCGTCGAAGGACGCGTGAAAGTCCTGGCCTGTGGTCCCCGGGCTTGTGTCGTTGTTATCGACTCTGCTATGCCACATTTCACTCGGGGCCTCCGCCTCAGCCCGGTATCGGCATTCAATGCTTTTTACCGAACGACGTGAACCAGATCTTTTTGCGGCGGCGCGGCGCGCACCGTAAAGTTACTTTTAAACGACGGCCAACGCCTCGCGACTTTCTGCTGCCTGTCCATTTGCGGCGCTTTGCTATGTCAATGCAAATGTTCTTCCTGACAATGTAACGACGCCGCTCTACGAGGAAATGCCTCTCCCAGGCTGGGAAAAGTAGTTGCTGGGCTCCGGGGATTCGGCCTGGGAAAATACGTCTGACCTCGTCTCGGGATAAAATTCCTCGACGATCACCGGAATTTCTTTCTCGACCGTCATAGAATCTCCTACTTCAAAATGGATCAAAGTGGATGATTAGCTTCAATTTTTCTTTTTGCGAGAAATTACGTCTTTTTTTTACTATTGCCGCTTTGTAGGTGAAACGCGTGAAAGTATACGCTTACGGAAGTTACATATAAACGTGTATGTTACGTTGAAGATTTTGCAAAAGACGATACGGTTATGTATCGTGATTATATTGGCGATGTTTGACGAACAAATATAAAGACGTATGTATTAGATTGTCCGAAAAGTTTCTTTTGTTTCATAAGGTGATAATAGATGAACAATAATTTCTGTTTCATATTATTTTATTGAATTACGTATGATGCATTTCGTTCTATTTCTATTATTACGTCCGTGCATAATTCGATAAACTAATATAAAACAAAAAACATTGTGCATCTATTATTTCCTTATAAAACAAAGGAAACTTTTCGAACAACCTAATATATATAGAAATGACAAGATTTTTATTACACACATATGCAAAGCGTTTCACAACATGCGGGGCAAAGATGTTCGTATAAATACGTGTCCTATTTGATCTTGATTCGATGTTATAGCCACTTTTGTGTTTCGTTAATCCGCAACTATTTGTTTACCTTCGTAGAAGGCGCTCGAAACTTCGAGCCGGCTATTCTCGGTCTGTATCATTCGACGTACATCTGGAATTTCTGGAAGATTGCGAAGTTCCTTGACACGACGACAGCAAGCTTGTATACAAACCGAGGATTGTCATTTCGAACATCTTTTACGAATATCAAAGTACGAAGTTGAATCAAAAATATCAATTTTCAATTGTCTTTTTTCAGATTACATATACGCATAAACGTCGATCGACAGGAGTAATCATTTCAATATATTCTTGATCGCTTATCTCGTAACAAATTACTCAACCACTGTTTCGTGTAATCATTAACAACACGGTGTAATATCGTTCCCTATACATTACGTGAGAACCTAAATAGTAATTTGAAAATAATGATATATACATATAATTATAGCCATCTTGTTGTTATAACAGTCTGAATCTTTGCATATGTATAATCTGTCTGCATATTTTATTTCATAACGTGCAATAACGAAACGACTGCCTCACTTTTTTCCCGATATACTTCGATTCTTTTCTCATTGGTAATTGGACGTATTTTACATCTGTCATTTGCAACGGTCTCGAAACGAATCCAGGACAACGTGGAAGCTTTGCATCATTAAGCGTTTACCTGGCAACTTTCGTTCAGACATTTTTATTCATGGTGCGGACAGTGTGGTATCGTGTTGGACGTTTACGTCGATCGGTATCGGTGGCCAGCGGAAACAAAACGGTTTCGCGGCAGAAGCGGGTGCCTAGTGAAATGGAAAATCATTCTCGTTTTCTTTCGTCTAGTTTCCTTTTCCTTTTCCTTTTTTCGATGAAATACGAGCAACTCGTGAAACCTTAACGATCGTTGTGCAACCGCACAATTATCGCGTGCTGAGCCTGTCGGCAATTCCTAACTTATACATTTCGTACCTCGTTGCCGTGGCTAAAGTAGGCAAAAAATACGGCTAATCGTAATAATTATTTGAACCTGTTGTCAGCCTCTCCACTTTTCACGTATTGTACAGTCGTTCAATGTATCGGACATGTACGCTCGTTCGATGTACACGACAAATACGCGTCTACTGACTCGAGAAGCGATCGTGTGCAAAATAATTGTGTACAATTATTTCAATTTATCGATGAAAAAGACGTACAAGTGAATTTTTCGACAAAAATAAGATAAACATGGAAAATGATACGTGAAATCCGCGTTTATATAAAGGAGTTATGAATTTCTTGGTTTATATGAATTATTTCATTTATATTCGTTTAATTCTAGTTACAGTCTTTCTTCAGATTTAAGTATTTTTCGCTTGTGACATATTTTCTCTGATTCTTTCATTTGACGTGGATTACATGTTTGGATAATATGGGAATGTAACGCGCTAAATACCAAAATATAAGATACGCAGGTGTTTCGAAAATAATTCCTGCAATTTTCAATCAGGTTAATTGGAAAGATTTCAGAGATTTTAGTGTAACGTAATTATCTTGAAGAGAAGGTATCGTCTAAAATCACATACATAGTATCGTATCAAGCTTTCAAAGCAATTTTCGTGATTTATTATAGTAATTCGTAATTGGAAGATTTGTAGTTAGGTTTCGGTATAAAGATATCTTCAAAATTGATCCAAATTTTACACGAGATCTTTTAAACGCTAATTTGCAAATTAAACTAGCGTGGTAAAGGACCGAGAATCTTTTGCCCATTTCGTATCTGAATATTCTTATTATAACAAGTACTTGCGTTATTCGTTTATATGCCACGTATAACATGATTTAAACAAAGTGAAACGATCGACCAAATAGTCATACGAGTTTCAGAATTCTAATTACGTTGCTGAGAGAGGGGATTTACACCCTTTGAAATGGAGCCGAACTTTTTCTTGCGCAACCACGCGAACTTGAAAAAAGTGGCTTGTAACTCGAAGCAAATTCAGTATCACGTCGATGTATCACGGTTTTTCTGGTTCCCACTTTTTCATCGGTTTTTCTACGCGTGCATTATAACGTCGCTGGCAGCGGTATCTCGTTCAATTATCAGCGCATTGAACGATACTTTTTAAATTGCCCGAGATATCCTGATTTTTCTTTGCGGTTCGCGCCGTGCCATTTAGATTCGTCTACTAGCGACCTAATATAAAAACGGGATAAAAAAGGGTAGAAGTGAAAGTTCAAGATTAAAAGATTACAGGAATTCTTAGGCGGTGTAGCGAGAGGAACGAAGGAGCCGGCATTAAAAGGAGTCACAAAATGAGAGTAGGTACAATCGTTTTTTGATCGTTACGTGAGCATCGTTCGCTCAGAATTCATTTCGAGGAAAGTTTTAACGAACCAAACCATAAACGGAGAGTCGATGCTGCCCTGGCGTTGTTAAATTTACGATATAATTACGACCACTTGAAAACAGATAGCAAGACGAGACTGTCGGTAGTTCTTTTTTCCCTCCACTTTTCTTTTTTCCTCCTCTTCTTTTCCGATCATCCACCCTTCTGCTTACGTACGCAAACTGATTGCTCGTTATTGTATTTGAACGAATAATAACGATCTAAAATGACCCGCATCGGCTCCGTTCTCTCGCTCGTTTCCCAGCCACCAGTCGATAATTTTGCCGTTTGTCGTCGCTACATACGGCGTGATCAACCTATAACTGGATGAGTTTGAACCATAAAGAGGAAGAACGCGATGAATCATATTTTCCATTCTTCTTTTTTATACGCGAGCAGTTTTAAAATTCTATACGTCGTCAATCAATCTGATGTTACCAAAATTGTCTTCTTACATTTAGTTTCTTAGCAATTTTTAAAATATCGCTTCTTATAACATTAGGACATTATTATGTACGCGTATAATTTCCACCTTATACTTGTCGCATAGTTTAGAAAAGGTAAGGGTCCAAAATTTACGACTTAGAAGAATTCCGGATAAATACGGACGAAAACAGAGACAAACCTGTCTGCCCTACAAAAAGAATTTTAAAATAAAGGAAAAAAGGTGTACGTAAATTATAGGAATAAATATACCCGTGTCATATTGTATGCATCACGCTTCTCAGAAAAATATTTAAATAACGAATGAAAATCTCCACTTGTTCCCTACAAAATGAACGACACCGGAGGAAATATTATGCCACTGTTTAGCGACAGGACAGGTTTACATAATGAAATAATTGTCGTGTATTTCCATAACTGTACTTATTAATATCAGCAGAAGGATCGTGTACGCGGTGTCCTTTCATAAAAGGTGCACAATCGTCGTGAGTAGTTCGCGACAGCAAGCATAATTCACACCGTGGAAACACGATTCGAAAGTGCGTGCGATAACATAAAGTATATTCGATTTTCTTTTTCTCTCCTTCTTTTCTTCTTCCTCGGGTCTATGCGCGCGGCATGAAAAAAAAAAAAAAAAAGGAATTCGCACTTCGACTCACGGCGTACTTCACCGCTACCAGCGTTACGTGAAATATTCGCATAAAATTATCATATTCGATTTAAACGGACTTAACGAAGCCAAGAAAGTTACATTCCCTCGTGCCCGGTTGAATAAATTAAAGAGGCGTGGTTATCGAGAGCCGTTCGTCTCGAATCGGTGACTCACGATAATGTCGAATAATTTCTCTGATTTTTTCTCTTTTAGCATATTCCAGTAGGCTATGGTTGAACGTTCCACTGTCTAATTGATACTCGATAGATTTCATTCTTTTTCTTTTTTTTTCCTGTTATTGCTGACATATTATCAGCGATAGAAATGTTTCTCGTCGTCCAAACCGAAGGAGAATATGTTAATTTGAAACATTTAGATATTGATTACATAAATCGTTCTATATAATTGATTCTATGTATTTCGTACGAGCACTATGTTAGTATGTTAATTGATACTTGTACCACGACACATCTGATGAATTGGAAATTATAGCGATACAAGTCAAGAATTTGTGAATTTCGATACACTTGCATAAGTACGTTTCGATTCTTACAAATATCATCCCTTTGGTTTCATGATCGATCGAGTTGTAACTTCGCTCTTCGCCATCGTACGATCTTACGAGTTGGAGAAGATATAACGAATTTTTTACAACGATAGACGAAGGACAGGTTTTTACGTCAAATAGCGATGAATCGACTTAGACCACTATGATCCTTCCTTATCTATTTGCAAATACATACGTTAATTGTTACGATGATGTAATACGTACGTTTAATTTACGGTAGTTAAACGCTAATGTAATAATGCAATGTTTCTAACTGCTCATACTCTGAATAAATAAATATAGAATGAATAAACGTAATTACTTTTGAGAATAGATAACGTTTCTCGCGTACACGTAACAGCTATCGTATTATAAGACATTATTATACATAGGTGAAATTTTATTCTAACAATAAAATTATATTTCAGTTTATTAAAAAGTATCTCCAAAACCTAAAATATTAAAAAACCTTTATAACAAAATTAACATGTCCAATATTATTTGTTTCAAAAATTAAATACTATTTCTAGAAATATGAAAATCTTTCAATTTGGTTAACGTTACAAAGCAACTTTTTTCCATTTTAGTATACGAAGCTTCTTTTCTATATATTTTCTATACAAAAAACATTCTCATATCCTTAAAACGTTTCGGGGTGTTTTTTGTTGCATGTTCGATAGAAGAAGAGAGCCGATTGTCCTGAGCTTTCAGAAAGCGCGTTCGTCACGTTTAAGAAAACGTTGCCGCAGTTCATTCCGCTTCCGATCATTTTCTCTTTTCTTTACTTGGCGGTCTCTCCTCTTTCCAAACGTAAACACGCAAGCTTCTCTTTCTTTCTTCCTTTCTTGCAACGCGTGCTGCCCGAGTATCTTCGACTTTTTATCTAAAATAATTAGTGCGTGAACACGACTACATTCCAGGAGCAGCTCGCGAACGAAGAAAGTTGCTTGTCAGCGATGAACGTGTGCGTTACACGAGAACGGACAAAAAGCCGAAGTGAAATTTTCATTTTGGCACGATCCCGGTTACGCGATCGTTAAGCTACGAATCGTGGTATTAACAGCTTCTTGAAAAGGGAAACGTGCTCGCGTATTTTTCACGAACATCGTATTTCCTCAATTTTCTTCCATCTGAATATTTTGCATCGTTGCTGTAACATTATTACGTTAAGTTATATATAGATACTTTCGATTGTGTTATTATCTTTTATGAGATAGCAAACGTTTGAAGTGCTTGAAATTGAGTAAGATATACACCTGTCGGTGTTTGAAAAATATAGGAAACTTCTCGTAATTTGCGTCACATAATTTTAACTCCGCTTCGATCTTCGAATTTTTATAACCCAAATTCTCGCTTTGATAGATAAGACAATTTTTTATGTTTCCGAAAAGATTTTTAGCATAAGATAGAAACGAAATATCACGCGTAGTAATAACGGTTATTTCATATTCTTTTTGCACGCTTAAAGATTCTTTGATGATAGAAAAACACGATTATCTTATCGAAAATGATCAGCGGGACGTAGCAGGATCAAGAGATTATTTATTTAGTAAGTGGTAATTATAGGTATGGGGAATATCTCATTTATAATGATCGTCATAAATCTACAGTGTTTGTAAGCAATGAATAATATTTCTATCATTGATATGTTAGTTTAGGATAATTCAATATTTTCTAAATATTCAATAAAACCACGGAAAAGCATATTATTCAATCGCAGAATCAAATGAAGAGATAATTTTAACGTGGAGTTGATTAACAACGTACCGAATTACAAAGTTCCTCTTCTAAAAAAGGATGGCTTATCACGGCTTTTTATGTCTCGTCCATATGTGCAATTATTTTTTAATAACTACTCGTTTAGTAGTTTTTTTAAGTCAGCAACCTGACTGCAATTTAATATTCGTCACAAAATACCTTTTATTTTGCAATGGTTTACTTTCGGACAGGAACGATTCCAAGAATGAAACCTGACTACAGTTTAATATTCGTCGCAAAATACCTTTTATCTCGCGATGGTTTACTTTCGGACAGGAACGATTCCGAGAATGAAGCAAGAACGTTTATGCGCTCGAAATTATGTCATGGAACATAGAAATACGCGTAAGGTTTTTGTTTCTTCTTCCGTGAAAATGCGTTTTAATTTACGAGCAGCAGGCAACGCGGCAACTTTTAAGTCGCGGCGATAAATTACTTCACCCTGTTTACATTCGTTATTTTTGCGACTGACGTTCCGTGGCTCATGACAAAATCTAGATTTTTGCAGCGCGCCGCAAAAAGAAAGGGAAAGTCGTAGCCTCGTTCTAATTTATATGCAGCAAGAAAGTCATTGTCACACCTGATTCGTGGCTATCGGTCATCATTGAATAAAGAGAAACTTCCGGTCTTCAACGTCGCAAGGTTTCTCGTGCATTCAGCATCTACTTCGTTTCGATTCAGTCCGAAGTTTGCATTTCATTTCATTCGCCAGTTAGTTTTCGGTAGTAGATATTTTATTAAAGTCGAGGCAAGGGATGGGTAGTCTTTTCAATAAAGAAACTCGTTTCAGTAAAATTTCAAGAAAATTTAGTACGAAGAATATAAATCAAAAGTATTCAAAATTCTTAAGCAAAGAGAGAGGAGATTTATTTCAGCAAAATTGAATCAGTAGATATGAATCAACTTCTATTTATCATCTTTTTAAAGATATATTTTTTTGAATAGAGATAATATGTTTTATAGAATCGAGCTTTGATATAGTATTGTCGTGAATTACATCTTAGAAATGTTTGATTTCATCGAAAAGATTTTATATTTATATTTTAACACGCTTATGAAATTTTGCTACGCTGTTTTTAATGAGAGAAATGTAATTAAGATCTTTTGTTCAGATTAATTTACTAACTCTATGTTAGCGCGGAACCTAATTAAAATAGCCTCTTGATGGATGAATCAGCCTGATTTGATAATCAACTTTTGTGTTCTCGGTAATTCTTTCGAAGTCGATGAGAAAGTTGAGACAATTCGATGAGCTGGTCTGTTTTATAATAGTTTGTCACGACTCACGATGACCTAAAAGCAGAAATCCTAAATAAGTTCTTTCATAGAAGAATTTTACATAATTGGCAATAACTGTTATTACGGTAGTCAGAGTGTAAATTATTCGAAAATAAATTTATGTTGAAGAGTTGTGGGACATTCCTATTTCATCTTTATTTAATTAGCTTTTTTTTATTTGAATGACTAATGAAGCGTTTATTTTGCCCAGTTTTTATTCGTTCAAAAAATGTTATAAATTTAGTAGCTTAGATAGTCTTCATCTTTTCAGGATTTGAAATGAAAGGAAATTTAATTAAATTCATGACTTCTCAATTCAAATATAAAATTCTATATTTATTCATAACTTAAGTTAATGTCAAGTGAACATAATCTATCGTATCCCTTTCAAACTCTTCTAAAACATCACCACCTGGATTATTTATTTCTTTTAACGACCTCAATAAGAATAAACTGTCGATAAATATTATTAAGTACATCTGTGCATAGATATTTTCAAAGCTATAAATTGTCATCATTTATACTATTAATATAAAATATTTTACCTAGCAAAGTTTAATTTCTTATAATGTATGTAAATGTCTTAACATGATAATTACGAACCCCATATTTCCTCAATTTTATTTTATGCTTTCATTTTATGTTCCTATACTCTCATCATGATTAAATTTAATACAATAAAAATATTACAATAAAAGTACAGTAAAATAAAAATATTAATAAAACATATGATAATATAATAAATATATATTATATAAATACAAATATACATTTATAGTGATTAAAATTGACTTAAATAACATCAATTTACCTCGTCATTTAATCTTTTTATACATGTATTTATACATATTTATTATTTACTTATTTAACATATGTACGTATGTAATCAGAACGATTTGAACAACAGGTTAAAGTATTAGAATCAACTTCTAATTATTATACAAATGATCGTTGCAGGCTTTTAAACAAACAATCTTGCGGTTAATCGAGGATCGAAGGTAGACATGAGGGGCCACGCGACCAAATCTTTTCGGAGGATCGGTCGGATCGTCGAGTCGTGCGTCGATCGAACTGGTCGGTGAAAGAGGAGAAAGAAAAATACAGGTAAGCTGTTCAAAGCCACGACACGCGTGGGAATGAGTTTCCACCTCTGTTGAGCTGGTTCCACGTGATTATCGGTATGAGCTGCGTGAACGATGCGTTCGTCATCGGAGTGCAGGTGCTTTCCTGGCGATGGCTTCGAACGGCTCGTGAAACACGTGAAAATATGTGCGTGCCGAGCACGAACGATCTGACCATTTGATCGTGATCATTTCGTTCGGAATTACAAGCAGCAGCGACTCGTTTGATGACCGCTTTCTATGCTTTTCTAAGAAAGAAAGTTAAAATTGATGGTACGGTTGCAATTTTTTAAATGTTCGCCGAGCAGTGAGAAATAGGGAGCTGGAAAATTAGGAAATGACGAGCGAAGATTAAATTGGAATGTGCACGTTAATGTGCACCGACCAGTACCGTTAGGTTTTTACGGACTGATTCATGAATTCCATTTCTATAAATTTACAATGCGATTAAACATCGATGGAAATGTAACAGGAAAATTATCTCAAAGTTGGATAACGCGTGATTGATGTCAGAAACATCACACTTTCTCCAATAAAATACAATAATCGAAATATATTAAAAGTAGCTCTTCCAATACCAATAAACAATTCTTTTATATTTAATTACAATAAATATTGCAAACCAAATTGATACTTTTCATCTTCTGGAAAGTTACATTCTCGCAGTTGTGTTATTATATTTCCAGAATAGTGATAATGCTTTACGAAATAAAGTAACGTGTGCATATGTTAAATACTTATGTTAAATAAAATACTTAAAAAATTCTCTAACGTGAAATATAAATGTTTCATTCTCACGTTCACATCGCTCAACTGCGCAACACTGAAACACGGGGAAGATAATCTAGAAAATTCTACAAAGCTATTCGATTAGGTGATTCGTATTAAATTATTAAAAACAGAAACTCCAAAGATACCTATATGTATATATATCAAGGAATGTCAAATTATTTCAATTATTGAAACCTAAAGAGTTGTATTTTATCATTGTGTTGGACGATAAAAACCTCGTAAAATCTAATTAACACCTATTTGAGACTTGAACTATTCAACTCGGACTTACTCAACGAACGGAAAGATAAGAACGAGCCGAAAAACGAGGAAAAAATCGAATCGCCGATAGCTATGCTCGAATTTCAACAAAAACGTAAAAAGGATTAAGGAGCTATTTAGGACGCGGTTCGACTTTCCAGCCGTCTCATCGAGCCGTAATTACATGCTGGGCGCGTCCGTTGCGCTTTTAACCAAATTCTTAACGGACCACCTCCATGACAACGTTTCCCAATGAATAGCGTCCAAAATTACCTAGCAAGCGCATAAATGTCGCCCAAACCCGCCGTTTCAAAAATACACTATCCTTTATAAGTATTTCTTGTTATTTCTGTATTTAGAGGTTTCTACTACAATAGTTATTATTTTATTCTTTGGACAAATTTATCACACCGTTCTGAGCCGGAAAACCTTTATTGCAGTTTCTTACATGGGCTAGGGATAAAAACAAAAGAATATCTTAAACTTATCGATTTATAGTAACTAGAACTATCTTTTAGTTACCATTTATTGTAACTAGCGCATCTGCATATGGTTGGCGAGCGCGAACTCACGTTGTCATTTTCAACAGTATTATTGCACGGATACTTACAAAATTATTTCGATCGTTGTAGGCATCTGTTATGAATATATATTATACAGTGGCTACAAAAATTATTGCCAAGCATCTTTATTTTCCAATGAAGCGTTTTTTTTTTATCAGGTTCTACATTTTATTTTTGTAGTGGCGAATCCTCGTAGTCGTGTAAGAGTAATGATAAACGATGCGAATATATTTAGATCTAATTTATTGGTATGACGGTAAATGCTACGGTAAATACAACGTCGTGCCAATACTTTTTGTTGCGTTTGTTATGCTTCGAACCTTTTGAAGTTTCATTAGCATCGTAATGAAACTCGACTATCGAGATTGTATCGGTAAAGTTTGAAAGGAATGTGAAAATCTGTAAGTCGAAATATTTATAGACAGTAGTGTATTTTCGTACAGTTTGTGTGGAATCATCATTTCGCGAAATTTACAACGAAACACAATAACACAACGATACGATCCATGACGACGAAACGCAACGAAAATGGCTGTTCGAGCGAGTTCACCTTGGATGAAACAAATTAAGGTATTCCATAGGGCGCTATTAAGTATGTCATCAAGAAATACTCAAACGTATGGTTACCCTTAAGTTTCTAAAATAATCCACAGAAATCTATCGGGGTTCCTTGAACCTTCTTCTGGAACCGGTTCTGTTCATCCTAAATTGGGAAACGTGGACCTTCCAAGACGGCTATTTAAATCGTTTTCTTTCTTCTTCTTCTTCTTCTTCTTCCCCCCCTCCCCCTCCCCCGAGGAAAGGCTTACTTCTCGTAAGTAATACGGCTGGTTCGTTTTGAAATCGAATAGCCCTTCGGTTCTTTTGTTTATGATGTGATTTTAACGAGTTTTTCCGGTTCTAGTCCTCAAATTTCATATTTAAATACCGCGGCATAGGGACAATTTTATTTATAACATAAGATCGTGAATGTTTGTTTCTCTGCAGGAAACAGTTCTTTTTGTCAAATTATTTATATTAATCGAAAGTATTATACACCGTTAATGCCTCTTTAAATAAGATGAGTCGTCTGTGAACATCACATAATTATATCACGTTCCTATTTGAATTAAAGTTGATATTTCCATGAGCGCACGTTACAATACGTATTTTATATTTTACCGTTTACGACATCAATCTCATCCGAATCTTTTACAAAATGAAATAATTTTTGAAGAGAGATTACGTCCACCATTTGATTGTATGTGTACGCGTATTTACGAATCTAAGGCAATTTCGACATAGAAATTTTAATTCGTGGCGTTCAATTATTATTCATATAAAATGACGTTTCACACACATTTTCTATATTTGCAAAGTGCTTGGTTCGCGATATAAGATGGATTCGAACTTCAGAAACAGTATCTAAGTAAGGTCGGAGAGTGCACTTACAAGTACATTAACGTTTGAAAAAGTAGGACTTTCTAAATGTATTGGAACCTTGAAAGATAGGAAGCCAGGCATACCACAAGTAGCATACATACAAGTATCGTAGAGTATAAAATCTGACAAGCTTCTGGCTAAAATACACATAAAATTTATTTTATCGTGCAGGTAGATAACTATCTGTCAGAAATTAACCATTAAATTACGAGATATGATCTAATACTTCGTAGAGATTCGGTCATCTTCAAAGGTACTGTTTATGTATATTTTTTCGAAACACTTAGGTATACGTACAGAGTCGAAATCTATCTCATTTAGATCTAAATATTCTTTAAAGTATTTCTTCTTCTCTTCGAAGCACTTTTATAGTATTCAAAACGTCCTAGATAAATTCACAACCTATTTTTAGTATATTTATACTCAGCTCTACTGATCTGAAAAGATAATATGTTAGCGCTAAAAGAACGTACAAGGCAACTATAAAACTTATCCGAAAGAGATCAAAATAAAAGCTACTTATATGAAAAACTACATAATACTAGAGGAAAACAAGTCTTCGCTCATATATGTTCACTTTATAAAAATACACCGTGCGAATCCCTAGAAATACATCATCGTAAATCAATAAAATTTCTATGAAAAATTACGAATAGCTTATTTCAAACACTCTGTGAGTTCCATTGGTAAATAAATATCTTTCGATCTTGCGAATATTTACGAAATACGTAATTCCATTACGACCGCATAATTGCAACCGTTCGATACCGTACACAAGAGTATAACGTTTTCTAAAAGTTTATTCAGCTAAACGGTTGGACAGCTTGCGAACAGTTGTTGAGTTATAAAAGATAATAATGGGCCAAACACTTACTTATCTAGCTGCATGAAACGCGTTAAGAGAAAAGGAAATCGTGTCATTAGCGGGACATACGCTCTTCCTTGAGTTTTTAGTCTAGTCTCCGATGTTTCATAAATTACTGGCTAGACGAATATCGGTAATTATCAGAAGCGATACTTTATAGTTGCGAAATCGTCGGTTATATTACGTTCTACTCGGCTCTACCGCGCAAGGAATCGAGCACTGTCGTTTAATTTGTAACGGTGAGCGCGTTAAACTAACGCGAGGCTACTTTTCACCTCGTTTTCCCCGTTATCGATAACCTCCCATTTATGTTTCGCTTTTTACTCGAACTGTTCGGGCAATTGCCGTCATTTGCAGCGATCGTAATTAATCGCAAACTCGTGACTTGCTTCAGGATACTTTACTGTTCACGAGCACACACTGTGCTTGATTTGTAATAACAGTATGTAAACTTTATCAAAGAGCACAAATTAATAACGAACTAGTAATTAGAAGCGCAGTAGCCACTTTCTTTTTATGCAGCCACCAGACTGTAAACAACTTATTAAAAATCCTATCAACGATATATTTTATTATTACATTTACCATGTACGTATATTATTATACTACTTTGCCATTTGAACACCACTGATTACATTAACAGCAGAAATCTTTCTATCAGTTTACAACACGCTTCTTAATTTAATTTACGATATAGAGATTAAAAAAGCCGAAGATACGAGTTTGTCAAGCAACGAAATCTGTTTATGAGACAATTATTTGGACAATTACAAACGCCACATTTATTATTAAATATCGATTTTCGAAGATCAATTTTATAGGCTTATAATGTGTTATTATACATAGGTATGATAGTTGTAAATAGTAAAATCAAGAAAAATTTAATACGCATCTGAAAATATATATAGAAGTTGCCAGACATTTACTGCTAACATACACTTAATAAAAAATTAATCACTCACGCCCGTTTTAAACATATTAAAGGTGTTAATAATAATCCGATTGAATATAGAAGCTTCTTAATATAATCGATAGCTGACAGTTTAAAAACTTTTCTGATCTCTGCAATATATATATATGCATACATTTGTGCTATATAGATAGATCACGTATATATAGCTTCTACGTACATTTTCAAATGTCTTTCAAACTTCACCGATATACACGCAACAGTTGGTGTTAATGAATTTATAAATATTTCGCATAAGACACACAATATATTCATAAAAAGTTTCTACAACTACTTTCGTGAAACACTGTAGATTGTCTTTTCTCATTGTCGGTCAGATGGCAAACCATCAATCATACTGTGTTCATAATGAAACGAAGGGTATGGAAAATTCAATTTTAATTACGTTCAATTTAAAATTCAATTTGGTCACACGATTGGTAGATATTTGTTGCGTTCTATAATGCAAAAACCGTATATCTGAGTACCATGCGTAAGACGTGCAAAGTGTAATTCAATCATTCGGTTTCGACTTGTGGCCAGTTGCCAAGATAAGATCGAGTTCGTCCAAGTTCTGTGTTACAATGTTGTCAAACGTTACCAGCGACGAACGAGTATTTCGTTTCGCCAACTTTCCATTGCATTTTACCTTTTACCGTTATTTCATCTTTCTGCCATTACCCATGCTCTTCGTTGAAATTTTATACGCCAGCAAAAACTTTTGCTCCTTTTTCGGTTGAAAGTAACACGCAGAACGAAAGGATCGCGTGCAATAACAGAGGAGAAGTTGTTTCCAATATTGATTTAACGAGATTAATACGGACCGTTTTTATTTTGGGAGCGATGTTTTAATGAGGTATCTCTTTGAAATTTTACGTCATGTTATATGATAAAACAAAACGCGCCAGCCGACGTGGAATAAATACGAATAACGTTAAATCAAGTCTTTCGTATAATTAGCCAACTACGTAAATCCACGATAAACGCAGGAATACAAAATAATAATTAACTGGAATCAATCAAAAATATGGCGAAGTATTTTCGTGAATTCGTACGTTTAAGACAAAATTCCGAGACCTATTAATAGTTGAAACGGACAAGGTAGTTGTAAAATTATAATTCGGTGACGTTATTATTATATGCGATATTTACGTGATTGTTGGCAAAATAAACGATAATTAAACTTACTAGAAAAACATATTTTACGATAGAATTGAAACCTTCTATAATAACTTGCTTAAAGATAAAAGGACAATATCTGTAGCAATAAAAATATAAAGCGAAGCGCACAAATAAACTCATCGTCGATCGCTATAAAATAATACAATAAAATATCCACGTCTCTTCGTTACAAATATAATCATAATGATACTCTTCATACGAGGAAGTGCATTTTACTGTAGATATTATTGTACGATACTTTCAATCCATCGAAATATTGCAACAATTTCCAGGAACCTTTTATCAATAGATCTTTCGTAGAACCCACGTTTCTACCGTTGCACATTTCGATTACGCTTCAATTTCTCTTCAACTCGAAGTTTCTCCTTTCACCGTTTTCCGCACTTCAGAATGGTGTTTCGCGATTGATTCTCGAACTTCAGCCAGCACGATCCTTGGATAGCTGGTAATTGTTCAGATTATAATGCTCGGCTTACCAGGAACCCGATCTACGATTCTAGGCTTGCGACTCGTTCAAATGGAAACACAATCGCGTTAATACGATTAAAGTCAACGTTCACAGGTGCATCTCACCATCGAAAGTTCCAATCTTTATTCCGTATTATTTGCTAGCTTCCCTTTTTTCGCATGCCGTTTCGTGTTCCACTTTCGTTTCGAATCGATGGCCTTCAAGAGCTATCGAAGTCGATATGTATCTCGCCTATAACGAGCAAATAATATTTCTCTTCGTACGAAAAATAATGTTTATTCAATTGGTCTGTCGCGTTATCCCACTATAAAGAAACATAAGTTCCGGCTGAGTTGTAGTAGAAAGAGAGACGGAGAGAGTGAGGGGAGGGGCGGGAGGGGGAAAGAGAGAATAAGAAAACAGAACGAAGGGAAAGAGATTTCAATGCTGCTTGGCACGAGAGACGCGAACCTTCCACCGGAACTTCAGGCAAATCATTGACATTAATCTACTTGGCATTGCTCGTTTCTAATCATATTTTAATGATTAAAACAGCGCACGATCAACGAAACTGGGCCGCTACAAGCTTTCAAGGATCTTTCTGATGGAAGAGGCCTCATTTCGAACTCTTTATAAACGTTTATGGATATGATGGCATTCTTTGGATCGACCTACAGATATTAAAAATTAATTCAACAAACATGTTTAATGGTTTATCCGTGTAATTTATGCACGGCATCGTTCGAAAAATTAGAATCACTTCTTTGGTTGTAACAATTGTAAATTTTTTAATAATTTCGTTATGAATCTGATATTAACGTTGCTAATATTAATAATAATTCTCTGTACTTTGGTTTTTGGCACCTTTAACAAAAGGTTCTTATGTTAGAGCAAATCTCTTGCACAATATTTTACCAATTAATAATATTAATAAATTGGCAAGTTACAGGTTAGGGGTTGTAGATTTCTTTTTCTCATAGTTCATAGTCAGATTTCATTTCTTCATAGTCAGATGATTTACGATTTATACGATTTACTTGTGAACTTAAATAATACTACTACTATTAGTTTGATCGTACAAGATGGCCAAATAGTAATTTCAAACTTTTGGTCAAGTCTGTATAATCTGAAAAATTTAATGAACAGTGAGAATCTGGTGCATAGTATATATAATACATTAAAGGCACAAAAGTTTGTCAAAATCTCTGATACATAGAATGACGCGTAAATTGAAAAAGGATTGGAAAGATACAAAGTATGTAGAATTACAAATTAATAATTAAAAAAGAAAAAAAGACATAAGTAAATCTGTAGGAACGTCAATATTATACGAATGTCATTTTTGCAAGGTGTATGTTTACTTTTGATTCTCTCTACATAATTTTACGATTTATGCTACAAAAGTTTATACACGTCCTGTTACCATCAACTTAGTAGGGAGCGTTTCCTGATTAATCAATACTTCCGGTCCTCATCGAGCGGTAGTCGTTTTGTTTCCGCTTCAGGCCAAAGTATTCCGTGAAATCTATTCGGTATTCGTAACAATATCTTTCGAATGCAACGCGTAAATAATTCATTAACGAAAGGTAGCAGCTTTTACATCTGTTGCTCGAGCGTTTTAAAACGAACAGAGGAAAATTTCATTTAGGAAAGTAAAATTAAACAAAAAGAAAGAAACTAATCGTATTTGGAAAATATCATCTTTATGATAGCCGTGTTACAATATTCGGCTCTCATTTTTCACGTTAACCAAGAACCAGGAAGTGACGCTTCGTTGCGTAATTTAATAGCTTCCGTGAAACGACGAAACAGTCGAGACGGTGAGACCGTAGCGGAGACTGCGGTTATCGTTATTACAAACAAATTATTGGGCATGCGAGTGTATTGTTCTAAAGCCACGGAGGAGAAAAGAGAATAATTCAGGTATCTGTGCCTCGCCGTTATTCTCCTTTTGTTCTCTCGGCGATCTCATAGGATCGGTGTGAAAAAGGAATCCACCATCGAAATCCAGGTCTAACCTCCTTGTGATTAAAACCACTTTCTCCTGTTGCAGGTAATTGCTAATAACGCTGCTAATAAATTGATTGACTACCGCTGTTTCGCGATGTCAAATTTTTATTTCTGGCCATCGTAAATCATAGTATCGAAAGTAAAGCGACTGTACGGTAGTTTCTGTAGATTAAGAGATTGTTTGGTTCCATGAAATACATACACAATATCTCACGAATGTATTTCCACTCTCGTAGAAACCTTTTACGAACGTGTTACGCGATAATGCGTATACTTTTTGAAATTTTCAAATTTCATTCGCAATGTAACCAGCCACGACTATTACGATTACACTAGTCAAATTTGAAACGAATCTAAAAGCTTATACAGTAAGTATAAGACGTTCGTGGCAAGCACACGCTTCGCAAAGATCATGAAAGTATTGGAACAGTCAATTATTCATTGTTAGAAAAGCACGGCGTTGTGAGTTTAACGTCAATTATACATTTAAGACCATTATTTATGCCGCGTACTAATTTTATGCTAAATGTACGTATTACAATAATAATTTTGTAACTTCTATATATATTTTCGGATTTCAAATTTTACCAACACTATCCCGAAAGCCATGTCTCACTGCGATGCTAATGAAACTTCGAAAAGTTTCGTCTGTCGCACATAATGTATTCATACAAATTTTCTGTGGTAAATATACTGATATTTTTATCAGTCACCGTACGTAGTTGCCAGTTAGTTTCGAGTTGAAAATTTTGTTTTTAAAAGGCGAACGTAGTCTCTAACTTCGTTAGGTCCAAATATATTTTACGATACGTAACCTAGAATTCCTTTTCTTTTTTATGATTCGAATATGTATATGTATGATATGAATCGTACGCTGTATTTAAAATCTTAAAAGTTATAAATATACAGATTCCTACTTGCGGCATCATAAAAATGCACATACTTAAACTTTCTATGGAAATAAACATTAGTCTTGAAAAGTTTTCACTTGCCGTGGTCTGGTATTATGCCATCGGGTATTGTATTAAGATTTTCATTTAAATATATTAGCATCAAAATATAAATTACAATATTAAATACTTCTATACGCAAACTTTAAAATTAGATTGACCTATATAGTCAAGGGAACATAAGCTTAATACCGATATGTTTTGACAACAAGAGATTAAAAATTATTTTTACCAGCGAATTTTTATTTATTTATTTACCACCAAAAATATACCCGTTCCGTTACAAGGACAATAACATTTCAAAATATTTTATACGATAGATACAATATGTGTGTTTACATATTTTCCTGAACCACTATATATACAGTTAACTCTATCACTAAATCACTATTTCACTGTTGCTTCATTAATTCAACCAATTATCTCTACTAGTTACCTTTCATTCACAACCTTCGTCGCACGCAACATATTCAGGCAAAAAACTACAGAACTCGGTAAGTTTACGTTATCCTCGACCATGAACGTTCAACGTCACAGATAATCGTCGCGTCGTTCTACAATAGTACGCCGCTCTCTCTTTCTTTCTATTCTCTACAATTTCATATGTAAAAAAAGTCCGAGTTTTGTTCCGCTCTGCTTTCCTGTTATTTTCCACGCTGCAGGCAATCGAGAATCTAATTTTCTTGCGACACCTTTCCAACTTTACACTTTTAATAAAAATAAAAGATTCATACGTACTTCATAGTACGTTCCATGGTTTTCGTTACGCGATTGCCCTGGTATTGGGTCTTGGTTTGTTGATCAATCGGCACAGTAGATCGATCATTTTATCCTCGTGGCAGCAAAATCATGGCATAACGGTACGGGCAGACATTCCTGGCTGAATGAATCAGTCTTCTTGGCCGATTGTGTTGTCTATAGTCGATGGTCACGCATCGGTTCGGTCAAGGCCCTTCCTCCACCTTTTTTCTTCTCTCCTTCGTGCTTTCCCTCTCCTCGATGTCGTTCCACCTCTATGGTCTGCCTCCTTCACCTTCCGTTATTTACGTTCTTTAATTATGTATTGTCTAACGTAATCGGCTGGAATCTGGTCGATCGTGTCACCCGTTCCCGTCTTCGATATATCATTAGTTTTCTTCTTCACGATATCGTTTTAACGAGATTCTCCGGTGTAGTTCTAGTCTTAAAATTTCTTAAATAACACGCGTTCCGGATTAATTGCAGTATGGTGAGATAATGGGGGACCTTAGATACGACATCTTAAAATTCAGTCTTGAACTTTGCATAGAATAATCAAACTTATTGTTTATTGCGAGACGTTATTAATCTTCGGTATAATAACGAAAGAATGGGAAAATATCATGTACTTTAGGTGCAGCAGGAAATATCGAACAGGAAAAAATGACTCGATTAACCCTTATGGTAGGATCATTTGAGTCAGCGCAGGATTATATAAGAATTCACCGTTTATTGTGAATAATGTACCTAACACTGTATTCTTGGAATCAATAAACTTTCTTCCCCTAAAAAAAAAAAAAGAATTATATAAGAATTAATAAAATAGGTAACAAAATAATTTTTAAAAATAAAGAATATTGGATTTTAAAATTGCTCCCATACGAGGGATTAATTAATCTTATTTTTATATAGTCTCGAACTACATCTGTATTTTTCTCGATATTCTCCACGCTTACGAAGCATTGATAATCATAACACTAATTACGTCGTTGGATTTGTATAATTCACGAATGTACTCGCGTCATCTATTTCTACTGTACGAGTCATCTTTGGATCTAACAAACTGTTCTCTGTCCAACTGTATCGTAGCGATGTATCTCTTTTTAATGTATTTCTAAGTGGCATAAAAAACAAAAAATTTGATTTATTAAGTCTCCTCGCCCCTCAGTGGTCTTCAAACGAATGGAAATCTCGAACAAGATTCTGAAGCAGATTTAGCACATTTTGGAGAAAGCGTTTCTAAGTTACATATTTCCTAAGTTTCAAACACCTAACGTGCTTCTCGTGTTCAATCGCCTTCTGATGAAATATCTGCAACCTGTCTGTGTTAAAACGATCGACAGAGACTGCGCCATACTTTATTGCTAATCTAACTCTAACTAAAATCTGCTGTATCCAGTATGCAAACGTGCAAGATCTTTATTTGAGATTTTCACAGTTATTTATCGCCTTCCTATTCGCTATTAAGTTTTCTGTATCTCTTTTATAAAATTCCTATCGTTCTCTTCTTTTCGCTTTCATTTCCCTCGACGTCGTTCCACTTCTGTGGTCAGCCTCCTTCACCTTCCGTTATTTACGTTCTTTAATTATGTATTGTTTAACGTAATCAGTCGGGATCGATCGTGTCACCCGCTCTCGTGTCCCTCGATCCTTGTCTGATTAACGAACCAAAGCGAGGCTGAATCGATCGAAACGCATGCACGCTACGCGATTTTCAGCTGGGTTTACCGACCTGATGGTATCCCAGCTTTTTATTTTTCCAGGGGAGGAATTTATGTCGAGGTGAGAATTTGTGTGAGTGTAAAAGTAACGATGAAAGATTAAGTTTTATTAACGAGTGGGTAACGACCGATTGTGAAACGCGTGGGCGGATAATTGAAATAAATTTTTACATTTGGAATTATATTCGAGAAACGTGTGATTAACATTTACGCAGGTGTGCTATTAGCGTTAAGAGTTGCCGTTAATGACTATACTTTTCTCTATGCATATATTTATGTTCATTGTGTTTCTTTTATTGTTCGTATTTATCGTTAGTGCGTTTAATAACTTGCTCGAGGATCTGATTTACGTTTTCTATGATACTCATTCACAGCATATACTTTTCATACGATACTTACCGTTGTATCGTACAATTTTACACGCGCTAACAACTCGTAACTATCCACAGATTTTATTTGTTTTATAGCAACTGTACGTGAATTTTACAAAAGCGTACGAAATTGATGGTGAATTAGTAATTAGACGCACTACCCGCTATCTTTCTGCGGAGTCGCTAGACTATATAATTAATTAGCAAAGAAACATAATAATAATATGTTTCGCTATTTACTGTACATATCACTATGTACATTTGTCTACATCATTTAACAAAATTATCAACCTCTAGACTAAATTACATCAAGTATTCAATTTAATTACACACTTGATTATTGTACCAATTGTCGATGATCGCATCAAGTACTGAAATACTTATGGACAGCATTCTATACGATCGTATCTACGTTGTAAACACCGAACGTGTTAAACTGCATCGATCGGTAATATTTGGTTCAAATGATTGGGTAAACGATCGAGGATTATTTATTCCACTTATTATTCTGTCGCTACGAATAATCAGAGCGCTGTTTGATAATTAATTTAGCGGGTTTTCATTGACAAGTTTCTAATGTAATTACGCAGCGGACAATATTTCTCGTAATAAAAAGCTGTTCTTCTAGCTGAAGGAAGTGAAAGCGTTCGCCAATGATTCATAAATAGAGGCGCCGAATGGTGACAGTATAAACAGACTATTTATCATAAGATAGAATAAAAACTTTTTATGCTTTACGAGAAAGGAATTCATCGCTGCATGACGACTACACGCGCGCCTATGATTTCCCCCTTTTATGCAACATCGTATATACTTCTAACTTCTTCTATCGCATTTTTAAACGTACCAGTTTGACAAATGAGCATTATGGTGAATCGTGTTAAACTAGCAACATGACAAATCGAATTTATGTTCTTTCTTTAATCCCCTTGATTTACATAAATTTTCATGTTACAAAAGCATCGACTGTTTCCACGTCATTCCTGTTTTTTTTCCAATTTGTGCGCTGCATTATGTAGTACACGTGTTAACGAACGGAACACTGTGGATATTTATGCAGATTCATATTTTTATAGAAATGATTAGAAAAATTGTAGCTATGAAATATCATAACCAACATTACACTTTGCATATTTTTGTATATTACGTGTATTATCGTGTCTACGAATATTTTTGCACTTTCAAATTTCCTGCAAGCTCATAAAAACCTGAATATTGTTAACAAATTCCTTGAATCCACGAATGAATCAGCAAATAACGAATTCTTAAATTATCAAAATCTATTCTTACTTTAAAGAGAGATGGATATATATCGAAAATATACGTTAAACTAAACGAAATGAAAACTGTGAAATACATAAAAATACACAAGAAAAAGAAATTAGCAATATCACGTGTATATATCCTCCAAAATTCTTTGCGTTTATTCTTATTTTTACAATAGTTCCTCCGTTATTATTTAACAGCTTAGGACAACGAATGAATAACATTCATATTAAGACAAATTTTTAGCGTTGCATATTCTTTCATCAGTCTAACGTTATAGACAGATTTCACGACGAAATCCATAATTGACGTGGTAGAAAATTTGTTCAGATTCAGCTTTAACTAAATAGGAAAACGAGGATACGGTAACAGGTTTCGTTCGAGTCTTAAAACAACGGTGTCAATGTCTAAATTGCATAATACGCGTTACTATATTTATATATTTATAAACAACTACGTAACTACAACTATGTAACAGAGAAATACAGTTGCTGCTGCAATGCAACAGACTCGAGCTAGTCTTCTTTCTGTTTATATTTTAAGGACGAATTCAATCTGAACATTAGAGGGGAATTGTGCGGCGCAGAGTCGGTCAAGGCCTCTTATCCCTTTTCCTTCTTTCCCATGCTTCTCTTCTTCCTCCTTCTACTTCACTTCGGTCAACCTCCTTCACCTTTCATGGTCTGTGTCGTCTAATTACGTATTGTCTAACGGCTCAGTCCCCATGGCGTGTCTCTCTTTTCATCGTTCGTGTCATCCTTCTCTGACGGGTCAACCGGCAAACAACGAGGTGTCATTACGGTAATACCTGACGTAATGTTACGTCAACAGTCAACACCGTAAATGGCGTCTGCGTTTTAGTACCTATCGATCGGTATTTGCTGTAACGATAGCGGAAGTCGACGAACTTTCGTCGCTTCGAGGAACCCGGCCTTTCGTCTCCCGATTATTTACACCTCCATACTAATTCCTTTTTACGACTTTTCACGGTGTTTCTTATCCTTACGACGAACATTCTTTGCATTTAAATCAACTACGTAGTTTGATTTTCTACGATTGTTATTGATATTTGTTTTTTCGCGATATTCGGATAATTTTAGAATTAACGAATTCTTTCTAATCGATGGAAATAGTTCGGTTAATAGAACAAATTCGCAAGCCTGTATTCGATTAGAAGAAAGGTAAAATAGGGTAGAACGGAATTGATAAAATGACAGAGTATTGTTGCCTTGGATATCGTTGTATTCGTTTCTAACATAAATTCGTCTTGTTTTTATATTTGTTACATAAACGGAGAAAACAAGACTGATATGTGTTATAGTCTAATATAACGCTATTATTGAAATTATCAGAGATCTGAAATAGTTATGTACGTAACACAGGTATTTCGGTAAATTAGCAAGTGCTTTAGATACGAGCTTTATTATTATATTTAAGAAGTTTACCATCTTTCTATTTACAAAGTATATAATATATAAAGTATACTTAGCGCAGAGTATATTTACATATTAAAACAATTATAAGAAATATTCCATGGAATCAAGTTTTCCTTTCGTAATTACGTTAACTGTACGAGTACATGGAGAATAATCCTTTTTGGCCAATTTAGCGAAATATATCCTGAAGCGCCAATTAATGGCAATAGCCAATTTTCAATAGAAATTATAAAATGTGAAAGTTTTGCACAAATATGTGGACGTTGGTTGTAGGAATCGAAAGAAGGTTTATATAAGAAGCAACACATGCATGTGCAAATAAATATTAGTATACATGGTTTATTTCTTAGATTACCATCGTTGATACAGTATAACAAAATTATTAGTCATCGTATACGTATTTAGACGGGATAATATTACAGATAATAAAGTAATGACAGAATGACGGAAGAATGAGGAAGACGTGTTTAAGTATTTCCTCGTTCGGTGACTATCCAATCTAAGATTCAAGACGATCATCGGCCACATCTGTTGGAATCGAGAGTTGCAATCGATGGATAGTCGAGATTGAAAGGAAATTGAAGTAAATTTACCGATTTCGTACAAATTGCGAACAGTTGCGACACGCTATCAACGATGGTTCGTGGAATAGATTGATTCGAAATATTGCACGTAGTTTACAGTTACTCGTTATTGACAAAGGACATAAATTGAAAAGAAATCTATTTAACCTTCTTGGAAAGGAAAATTAAAATCAGGAGAGAGCAAGCAACGAAGTGAATGGCTCTAATGAAGAATTGCAGATCAAATCGGAAGAGATTGGAAAAAAATTATTAATAAAGAGTTAAAAATAACGCATACGATGGTTCAGAGAAAGAATATTATTGGAAAATGTAAATTTATAAGAATACAAATTTTATATTATATAAGGATCATAGGAAAGAACACGATAAATGTATTTTTGTTGATTTTTTATTTTAACGTCACTTTATGGCTAAAGAGAAATACTTTAACAAGAAATAAATAAAGATGGAAGGTCCGATAAGTCCAGAGATATAGTTGGTGAAGTTTTGCGAGAGACAAATATACAGGGTGGTTGGTAACTGGTGGTACAAGCGAAAAAAGAAGTCGAAAATATAGAATAAAAATTTAAAAATTAAAAAAATAACGTCAATCGAGATAACGATCTGCAGTGAGATCTGGTATAACTAGACGTGATAAAGTGCACGCGTACCGAGCGAAAATTCAAAGTCGATTTTCTCGAAAACAAAGCCTCAAACCAAAAATTTGTATTCTATATCTTCGACTTCTTTTTTCGCGTAGAATCAGCCCCTTTCCGCTTGTGCCACCAGTTACCAACCACCCTGTATAATTTTTAGGACAATATTTTAATATTTTGACGAGCATTATTCTTAAGATTACGAAGGGGAGTGGAAGATACAAGTACAGTTCTAAAATAAAATAAAAAACAATTTTAATAACAGGGAACTAATTGACGATATACTGAATTCTAAAATTGCTTCGATGTATACAGCGAGAAATATAATTTTCCGCGTTCTCCCCGTAGTTTTTACGTAATATCGATTAAAAGAGAAAGAAAATGATACGAACCAACGAGGGCAAAGCAAATTCAACGTGAAATAAAATCAGATCAATCCTCGGAAACAATAATTCCGAAAAAATGCAGTTGATTCGTATAACATTGACTGCTCGAGAAAGAGAAAATTTGATAGAAATGAAATAAAATTGAATCAGAAATAGGAAACACCTTTAAGCAATAATTTCTAGAAAATGAAAATAACTCATCAAGATATCACCGAAGAGCTCAAAGAACAATGAAATGCCCGAGCAAAGAAATAAATTAACTAACGAAACGTGAGCGACGATTCGATAAAATGACTATCGAAAACGGAAGCAGACAGGTGTCAGTGAGAATAGAGGTAGGTTCGAAAGAGAAAGCTCATGCAGCGGGAATCTCAAAAAGAGGAAAAAAGAAAAAAAGAAAAAAGGAAGACTACCACGAAGTCGAGAGAGAAAAAGGGAGGAAGCACAGTGAAAGTATCCGGGAACAAAAGAAGAAACTAGCACGAGCCTCCAGAAAAGGAGGCGCAAGAACTTAGAATAGAAAGGTGGGACAGAAACGACCGGGGGATTCTCCTCGACTGTAATAACGGAGAAAGAGAACGAAACAGAAGGTGAGAGTCTGCGCAAGGTGAGGTTAGGTTGGGCGAGGTTAGTTTAGCTATGCACGAGGCTGGACGTTCGCCAAGGTCTCGTAGAAAGGGGGCAGTCTTGACCTCACGGCCTCTGTACGGAATCGCCGACACACTCATTTCCGATATATTTAGATTAGTCGCATGCTGTCTGCGAAATTGTGTCACCGTGCGTACGCTTGGAACGAGGAAAATGATTTTTTTACTTGGAAAAACTGACAGAAGAAAAAAGTGACTATATTTTTATGGCGATAATTTTGAGTTCTTTTTTTTAATATCTCGATAAGTCGAGAACTTGAAATATTTGTGAAAAATTTTATGACGAAAAATTGTCATAAAATTTTGTCGTTTTATATGTTTCGTTTCTTGTTATAAGTGGAAAGATAGACGGTGAAAATAGTTTTCGATACAATTTTGTGAATTTTAAAATTCTAAGAAATAATTTCATACAACACGGTAATGGAATAGAAGAAGGCGCTCTATTTTGTCGCGTTTCCTTGAAGTTTAGTAAGCTTTGTGAAATGTTAATTTGCCTTTGAATATACATTAAACCTCCGGCATTTTTTAGGTCATTTTCGAATCAATTTCTCAAGTTTCTCAAGTTTGAAGGAAATACAAAAATCACTGTTAACGCGCATGAATTTTTATTTCAATTTTGCGTTGAAAGTTTTCTACAAATATTATATCTTTTTGCTTGTTCGAACAACACGGAGAATAGAATTTAAAAATTCAAGAAAGATTGTATAGTATATCATTATTATGACGGCTATGGTTTCTTTGGTTTGATGATTTTAGAAGATTGCTAATGCAAAAATCGTGTTTTGGAAATGGTAAAATTATTTGTTCTCGTGAATCGGTATAATGAAATTCACGATGGATAGTGCGCCTCCTTGTAACTATAGACTTTAAAACAGAATTTTTGTACCAGTAGCGTGGAACAATTATTATTATTAGATAATTATGTACAATTTCCAGCATCACATTTCTATATTTTAATATCAACGATAAATGATATCGATATAAACTCAAGTTAATCCTCAAAATTATATACTTTTCATAATCAATATTAATCAATATGATAATGTACTGCAAACAAAGAAAAAAAGCACGATATACCATTACAATAAAAGAAAATCATCCGTACAAAATTGTTACACGATACAATATCGATATATAAATTTCTTATTCTCCAAAACTAGTTAATTCACATATCAATAAGCATCATGAACCTATACCCAACCTTTCTATCAATCGCTTAGAAGATCCTTATCTAACTTCGTAACATTTCACATATACCTATATAAACTCGAATTTATTCTCAAAATTACACAAGCCGTGTAATATATTTCGATTAAAGAAAAGGAATACAATATACTTTTGCGAAAAGAGAAAAATATACAATGAAATTTTTAAACGATACGATACCAAAGGATAAACTTCATTCCCTAAAAATAGTCAACGTACGTACTAAGAAATATCAGTAACTAATACTCAATGTTCTTCATCAACCACTCATAAAATTTCTATCAAACTTCGTAATATTCCATTCACTTTGAAATCCAAAGACAAACGATATTCCGCATGACAATAACAGGCACACGCAATAAGCAGCCCAGCTAAAACCATCGTGTGGTTTACCAGAAAATTCTACGAAGTCCAACCATTGGAACTGTCATTCGGTCGACAATCTGTCTCTGGTAACCCTTTTAATCGTAAATCATGAGAACCGACGCGACTAGCGATGGCGATGTGGCCGCGAAATCCCTGAATACACGTCGTCCAGGCTCGTACTTGTAATCGGTCAAGTCGATATCCAGAAAAGTCAGCGCGTGGGAGGTCGATGTCGTGGGCGCAGTTAACTGTCAGTGCTACTGCACTCCCGGTGATCTATGCACTTACGCGGCCCGTTGCCACGATAACGATCTATACGATCCGATCTGATCCGATCGGCACAGGGTGTGGGCTTCGGGGTGAGCAGCACCGATAGAAAGGCGCGTACGCGTGACGAAACCGTAAAAATTCCCGGAACGTTTAATAAACGCGCGGTTTTCATGCGTCACGCGGCGTCCCCCGGTCGTTTGTTATTCCTGTAATCGCGTGGTTATGGAATTCGCCATCGCGTTGATCTTGCAACAAGGCGACGTCATGACAGCTTCGTTCGTTGCACGGCCGAGTGAGATCCGTCGACTTTGGAATTTGACGAAGGCAAGCCACGGCTGTGTAAATCGCTTTTGGAACGATACTAGGTGCGAATTGCGATTGTTAACAGTCGTAAAGTTATTTGTGCTTTGTAAAGTTTGTACGTAGTGTATCGTCTATGAAGAAAATCGAACGGAAGTTTAGATAACTTGGTGCAATTTTAGATTCCAAAGCTTGTTGATACTTCGGCTTTCAATCGTGTTGTTAGCGCGTTGCTCTTAGTTCCGACGCATAGCGCGGCATTTCAACGAAGATTCGGGACAAAAATGAAAATTCGCGGACTACGTTCGCACGAGCAACGATTATTTACGACGTTTCGTGAACGTGTCGGTTCACTTTTTCAGGACAGGAGAAAAATTTGTTTTCAGTTCCGCTCTGCATCTCTGACTCGCAAATATGCCAGATCTATGCAACTTGACAGACGGAAAACGATATGTAACTTATTCGTAATTGAACTTCATACATTTCGATGGACTTCAGTCTATATGTTGCACATACGTTCAAAACAAATTCGATGAAATAGAAATAAAACAAGTGGATCGTGCCAGCAAAATTTATATCGGTATCGTCCCATAAATTTCATATGATGAACATTTACCAAGTTCTTGCAGGATTGACGATAATCAAGGAAAGCTATATTGGGTTCATCTATCGTTCGATTTACTGGGAAATCGGCGGCCGTAAGAAAGAATAATTTTGAAACAAGTAGTCGACAGGGAAAAGGCGAATTGAAAGCTGTCGCCGGTGAATAATATCGATCGGAACCGCAACCCGGTTATCAGGTGTACCGTTGTCCGTAAAGAATTTTCGACTTCGAGTGAAAGGCCAGTTGCCGGTGATCTACCGAGTTGCTTTGCGACGTCTGATAAACGCTGCCTTATTACCATTTGAAACCGGCGGACCAAATGCTTACATTGGGTTACAAATTATCGCACGTATACGAAACGTACGCGTATATACGCGCGCATACAGGGGCCATCGAGATAAATTAACGACCCGCGTCATTCCAAACTCGCGTAAGTTGGTATGGTGATTGCGAACGCTATACTTAATCCTCGTGCATATTCATTATTGGTACGGTATACACGTAAAAAATTCATTATTCATTGGAAAAGTTTCCAAACAGTGCGCTTCTTCCTCTGGGAATCCCTCGCGCTATGTCTTCCTTTTCCTCCCTTTTTCTCTTCTTTTTTTCTTGACATCGTGGAAGATCGATAGAAACGTCGCAATCACGATACTCTTTGGACGATAATTCTCTCATAATTTCTTGCGTGACGTTCTGTAACGAAGGCTGGATTAATCGAGTATAATTAATCTCCGTTTCTACGTCGCATGCGACCCTGTAAATAACGGTGTTGCCGATTTAAAGAGATACGCAAAGTGGATCGTTACGATACTATAAATTTGATGCTTCCTTCGGTGTTACGTGGTCATAGGGCTGGTTCTATAAACTTGTTCGCTGACAAATTTCGTTACGATTTATTATTACAATGCTAATCGGCGAAATACTTTAAATCGATTCGTCAGAGTGTTTACTTGCATGTACGTTGCTGTTGAACGAGCGCACGTCACACTTCACTCTTCCTCTATGTTACTCGAGCAAACAACCGTACTCAATCTTGTTCTTCCTGTATTTATTTGCTGGTTGAGCATATTTGTATTCCGATCGTGTTTTCAATCAGTTATATCATCTCGTAGAATCGTTACAAGTTTACATTCAATTTCTGTTTAAATTAATTCTGCGAATCTTATGAATGAATTGACATAATGTCGTCCAGAATTGTTACCAGATTACGTATCTTTCTATCTTCTGGTATTATCTCACGTATTTTGTTATATCGTTGTTTAAATACACAAGGATCGTTTTAAAAAGGACTATTTCCTTTTATTTTAAATATCGTTTGACACGTGGTTGTTAGTGCCTCTTCTTATCGTCGTCGGTTTTCAAATTATTGAGACATCACTTAGTATAAGTAATTGCTGACATGTTTATCATAGACAGAATATTATCGGTTATCTCACAAGTTCCTGGTACTGTTCGTTTTAATGTTATCAAGTCCTATTGCTTTAAATATTTGTTAAAAGTAATTGTTAGAGAACTAATTCCAAATGTACTTTGCTTTGTAAATGGCTTAAAAAATAATTTTTCGATAAATACCCTTTATTTTATGAGTATTTTTATCGACTAGAGTGTATATATATATATTTTGTTTTACTCTACTGTATAATTTAATTTATATTGCAAAAATATATTGGAACTCGTACTGGTTTAATACGTTACAATTTTCTAGAGTACATTCTAAGAAATATATCGACCTTGACTCGTGTATAATACCACGAGCATACATTTTGCAGAAAAGAATGAGAATCAGTCCGCGAGTAGACAGGAGACATAACTCAAATAAATACGGCTTCTAATACATTTTCTCACATTTCTCCCTTTACAATTCTTTAAGTTACTCGAATTTATCATTATTCTAGTACTATCCATAACGTCCCTTATACTGCTCCAAATCAATACTGCATACGTAGGCAATAGCGATTAATATCGTGCAAGTGTCCCGTAGTTGAGAGATATACCGCGTCAGTTAGAATTAATTATAACTTGATATTGATACTGGTGTCATTAACACTGAATATTAAGCTGGATATTTATACATTTATGGGAAATATAACCATTCCAGTAAAATGTGTATTTTTATAAATTATTTCGTAAACAAGAAGTAACGTAGAAGAATTTAAAAGGCTAGTTTCATTAAAATCGATCGTAGTTTGCTAAAGTACGCGAAAGAGTTAAAAGCGGGAAAAGGCACGTTGTAAGTATAATACTCGTTAAAACGTGAAGTAGATGGAAAAATGTGCAAATTTATGTCTCGTTCCTTGATAAAAACATAAACTTGGATAAGCTTAATTGCAACTTTACATCTGACCCCAACCAAATACGAAAATTAATCCTTATCACGTGGACGAATAATTTATGTTTCTGTTCAATAAATATCAACATTAATTTTGCCAGGAGCACCTGTTTCTACTAATTATAAAAACGACTTGGAAGCTATGTCTCTATCACAATAAAGATAAAAATATATAAATATACATGTAATTATAATTTTACCTGAACGAAAGCCAATTATAATGGCCTCGTGAAAAACATTTACACGTTTCGAGTAACTTCAAGAACGAAAGATCTTCCAATCTTATATTTTTCTTATGGAATACTTCGCTTGTACTATTGATTAAATAGAAATTGGCAAAGATAGGAAAGGAACGCTAATAACGGTAGTAAGAAGAATTCGCGTTCAATTTCGTCGTGTACCTCTTAGTCCTTTGTCAGGCGAGCCGACAAGCAGATCGCGCGAACAAGAGCGACGTAGATGCATTTCGTTGTGGTGGAAACAATGCGCCTGTTGCATCAGAACGAACGAATGCCGATTACACCTGTAATGATCTCCGACGAATAGCGATGTCGAAACACTCTTTGCGCACCGTGACGTGTCCAAAGTGATTTCTCCCTAACCGCACGGCAGCCCACCGTCCTCACCGAGCAAATTTGCAACAGAATACTTACGACCAACGTTAGGTCACGCAAATTTCCATTTTTTACATTTTATGCTCATCCGTGCAGAAAACCGCGTTCGTTCGACGAGAAAACTGCCTTCTTTTCCTATGTTTTATTCATTCAAAATGTCGTCCATTTCTCGTTTATAAATCACGTTCATTTACGTGTCAGGGAACAAACTCTTCGTACCACAAAATTTCACTCTGTATGTTCATATACGTACTGCGATTAGTTATGTTTGGTTTATCAATTTCGAATACAGTTCCGCTAATTCTGTCGTGATTAAGGGATTATCACACAGGAGCGTTCAGACGATCGATATTAATTGTCAATACAATATCGAAAATCTTAGATATCGATAATAATACCGATAATAATATTGATCGTCTGAACGCTCTTCTTTAACCTTCTTTAAGATATTAGGGTAATAAAATTAGGGTTTTAATGTGTCACTTTTGGCTATTGTTCATTTATTCTTCGTTAACTAGCATTGACTGCTATTGGTCACAAGTTTTCCACTATCTAAAGATACTTTAACGGAAGATGATTCCCCGAACGATTTTGATTAATTTATTTAATTATTCATTCTTTGCACTTGTTTTACAACCAATTTTTGGAAGATTATCATCTGTACAGAATTAATAACTTCCAACCTATTTCATTAGTAATACGTCTATCTATGTCATCTCTAAACAGCATAGAACGTATTAGGAAACAGAAATTCTACCTTTCGAATATTATGTCGTTCGAATTTCTCGGTCGATAGAAAGGCGGTGCACGCGAGTGAATCACTTGTTAGATTCATCGTTGGTCGGAGCATCAAAAAGGAAATTGAGAAGGCGAGAGAAAAACGGCATCGTTGCTGCGATTGCAAAAGCAGGAAATTATTACACGCGTCACCGCTGTAAAATGCCATCAGGCCGGCGCGGCGCACGAACATTAAGACCATTTCTCTCTCTGACAGCGAACAGTAGGACGATTCGACGCGATCGAACGCTCAACGACGGTATATAAAAGGTAGTATCGGGTATCGACGCCGCTTCCCTCGTCGCGTCGAAATTGCGTTTCAATTAACCAATGATTAACGAGCTCCCAGGCGGACGCTGTCGGATTCGCAATTATTTAGCACGTTAACGATCCGCGTGATCGATTATCGCGCAAAAACCGATAATTTATATTCAATTTGATGTTCTTCGCCGCATAATGAACTTCGCCGATCTTCGCACGAAATTCCCTTCGGACGTTCTTTATGAGCCTGTTTTTCCGCCATTGATTTTATGAACCTAATCACGAACAAGATTCTTGAGTTTCCCTTTTACGCGCTACTATCGATGTCTTTCTCCTCATCCGCTCTAATTACACTCTTTTCCGCCGTGCTCGCGCACTTATCTCCTCTTCTAGTCGATTTATATAAAAGCTGTAGCTAACAGTTCACGGTAATGATCCTTATTATCTATCGTTGTTAATCATTAACGCGCGCTCCGTAAGCGGCAATTGCGTATCTGATGCGAATTTCTCTATGAAGGGGCACTGATTGCCGGGCTTGTTTCGCAACCGATTATTAAGTACACGATTTAGATAATTCGAGCTGGATGGGAAAGCTCCTATATCGTATTACAAGTTTTGTGAAACTTGCTCTCTTTGATTCTATGACGATCGAAATACGTTCGCGTTTCGCAGCACGAATACCATGCATGAGAAATTATCACACGCGTACAGCGACTACAAAAAGTATCGCACGTCATTGTGCTTATTGTATCATTTACAGATTAATTAATTAGACCAATTATATTCAATTTCGTATCTTTTGGTAGTAAGTACTTTTTCGTATGATCGTGAAAATATCCTGAAAAAAATGTAGAACCTGATAAAGAAAAGATTTATTGGAGAATTCAAGTAAATTTTTCAGTCGAAGTGGAAAATTATTATGAAAAATTACTTCGTTAGATACAGCGTGTTGGCAAAAAGAATGGAATTTAAAATAAGATAATTGAATATTATTTTGAGTTGCGACGCTTCTGAAATACACGTGCAACATGTGATTCAACAGAAGGAAATTTGCCAAAGAGAAGAATATTCTTTTTATTGGAAAAGCAGTTGGCGCGTATACAAGAAGTTCGCTTATGTGCATATAAATTAAATATATGTACATATAAATTAAAAGTACGACTGGATGGGGTTGTGAGCAACGCAAGAAGGGCGAAATAGGGAATTCAGGAAAGTTCAGGAAGATAAGGTCGATTAAATTGCGAAAATATCGAAAGCGACGACTCAAAAATGGAAATGAATTTCTGAACTTGCCTAATTAACTTAGTTTTCCGTTTTTCCAAAATGGGACATTATTATAGTATAATTGCATTATATTCTATTAAATTTTGTATTACTTCTGTATAATATAAAATTTATGAAATATCGTATTTATTTCTACGAAAATTATTTTATTAAACATTTTTTCTTTAACTAGAGACTTTTCCTATATTTTTATCATATCTTCTAATTCCCTTTATTGGTTCAATTAAAAAATACCGTATTATAGCAATTTCTGTGTAGAAACATAGATGAAATTTTGAATAAAATTCACACGGAACACCTTACGGTTAATAGAATCGTTTATACTTTTCTGATATACAAACGTCGCTTTTAATGGCCTGTTGCAAAGATAGTTTAGAAAGCGAATTCTTCTCAGCTGGGTTTTTTGTTCACCTCCACGTCTCTCTGCCCGCCGTCCTTCTCTCTTCTAGCGTTGTTTCTTAATAAAACAGCATAACCTTTCGTTCGTATTCGACTCGATGGCAAAGCGATTAATCGGAGAAACTATTTTCAAAGAAGTGCATGACTGCGCACGAGAGATTTCATGCTGCAATTTGCAGCCAGAGCGGATCGATAGACGCAACAGACTTTATCTATTGTCGAACCCTCGAGGGTTTCTATGATTCATGGAAAATGTCGAGAAACTTGTATTGGGTTTAATGTCTTTTCTGTACAATCAACGATGGTATATTGATCGTAATAGATTGCAAGCTCGTAGGAAATTCTGATTATTAAATTTTATAGATTAAAGTAGATAGGAATTTTTACTTTAAGGGATACGCGTATACTTGAAATTAAATAGTTGACTTTTAGAAAATGTTTCCATTCGAAAGTACGAATTCTTTACGATTTTTCTCGCTCTTGAAATAATAGAGCTATGACATTTCAAAGTGCGATTAGAATATTTATGCTATGTAATAGTATTTATAGAAACGAATATTGGTCGGAAATATTGAAAAAAATTATTAGATTTGGAGTTTGGTCAAATCTGATATTATTATTCTATATGGAAATACTTGGCCTTTATCGAATCCTTTTCGTACAGTTCTGAGTTCTTTTTTCCAATAAGAATATTTAGTTCCACCAATAAGAATATTTAATGAAAAGCTTAATGAAAAGATTTCTCATAAAATGTTAGAAGGATTTTTAATGAAAACTCGTATTTACAAGTACAAATAACTATCATTTTAGATAAGTTGATAACTTTTAATCATCTAGGACGCATTCTTGATTTATTTATTAATTCTAAAACTTAATTAATTTTTTTTATTGAACAATAGATGACTAACACATTATATTGCAAAAGTACTGTGTCAGAAAACATATCTGTTGCCCCTTCCAGCCATATATATATCTACATCTATAAATAAAATATTTACGATTGTTAGTTGTAAGTATGTTATTTTGAATAAGAAAGCGTGTAACTAGAAATTGTATTTTTTTCAGAAATGTAAAAAACATTTTATTTCCTCTGCAACTTCTTAGGTCACTGACAGGATCACCTGGAACGAAACGCGTTAATAATTTTTAGCAACGATAAAAGATCCAGCGAGATTTATCGCGAAGTTTAATATGATAATATGAAACGAAAACTTCGTAAGATGTCAGCTTTGCTGTTTTTTTGCTTCTTATTAAATAATTGGCATAGGATAGTGCTGAGCGTTAGGATTTTAATTACACGATGTAATATAATGTTATAATGTTCATGCGAATTAATTACACGCATAGATTAACGTTATCAAGCTCTAATGTATGGAATAACTTGTCCCTTTTATTCCGCCAATTAGAACATGCGAAAGCCAACCCCAAATGTTTTTCAAACGTGAGATTAATTTGTGCACAGTTAGTGCGCACTCGTAACTTTCTAAACGCATTTCTATCGTAGACAAACGACAAAGTGCGTAAACGCACGATTAGAATCAATAATTCAAGTACTTCAATGGATTACGTAAATTTTCTTGTTGTAAAGATTCCACTATGATTTTTCATTCATTTTCGTCGATATAAATCAGTTTGCGTTCGATTTTCGTCGAAAATTTGATTCTTAACTTTGAGGAAAATATACGGAAATCATTACGTGTGCGCATTCTCGCTTTCATTTGAAACTACAGGTTTGAAACTTCTTCTAAATTAACAATCTTTCGATGCAAATTGAAATGATTAACTCTGATGCGTTGTTTGATCGTATTCTTTCGTCGTTAACCTTCTTAAGATCAAGGAAAAAGCGTAATATTCATTGATATGCGTGTTTTCTCGTTTCAATTTTTACTAGATATTTTGTTAAAACATTAATTTTGTCAAAACGAGTCTATGACTCAGACATAAAAATTCAGGGACAGCAGCAGGGTCGACCGTATATTCAACCCTCAACTGCAGGTGTATTTTTAGTCACTAAATTTATATTTTTCTCGCTAAATTACCGTGTTATAAAATTGAATCTAACACGTACAACTATTTTGTTCGTCAGTACATCTTCTAAAATCCTCTACGGGATTGTAACAAAATAAAAACTCAGACTCCACTTACAATTAGGGTTTGGCTGGTAGTCTGTAATCAAGGGATAACTTTACTTACAGCCGACACATCTCCAAACCTGAATACTTATTCACAATCCTACGAAACTGAAATCTTTTAATCATTCCCTCCATTCATTCCCCGTAAAAGTGTCAGAAAGAAGAGAAAAAGAAAAAGAAAATTGAATAATAGTTCTGCGAGTTAGTATCTAAAAATAATAAAGTTTCACGAGACAAGGATCTAGCCAATTGCGAGATGGACGAGACGAGCGATAAGTGGAATTCTAGTCGTCGTATTTCGAGACAATAGAAAATTCTTAAATGGGCGTGTCGTCATCGCGAGGTAAGAATAACGAAGCCATTTTGGAAGAGGTGCATTGTTACACTCTGAAGGAATTGCGCGCGGCATCCGAGCAGGTCGTCGAAGGCGAAGATAATGGACTTGATGCCTGCAGCGTTCCTTTGACTCGGCAAGAATTTAACTCAAAACGTTAACTCGTCGGTACACACCTCTTTTCTGCATTCTAACGTTCCACGCGATCGTCCTCGTGCATCTGCATACGCGTCTCGATCCGCTAGAGTAGGCACGCGTCCCCACGATCCTTCAACGATCTCGAACGCGCCGCGATTCCTGTCGCGATTTATCTCCTCGCGCGCGTTGTTAACATACTTCTCGTAGATTTTATTGCGAGTTGAAGTTACGATCGAATAAACTCTTGTATAACTCAATAAAGAGTCCGCACACGTTTTATCGTATATGGGTTGTAGACTAGAACTCCTATGTACGCAGTCGGTTTTATAAGAAGTATATAAATGGATTTTGAACTAGAAGCATCGATCTGGAAAGTGACTTCACGTGTATTTTTGCTTATCATTGCTATTCGTGTTCTTTCGAACGTACGAATTCGTTGGTTGAAGGTTTGAACAAAGGCGATTAATTTCAAAAGTAATTTCGTGTTTACTTTTGGTTATTCTGATTATTAGTCTTATTAGTTAGAATCAGATCGGATTTTTATGCATTTATGGGAAATGCGAGGATGCAAAAATTCACAGAATGTGTATTTTAGCTTCTGTTTACCTCTGTATTTAGCTTCTATTTAGCTCTCTATTTAGCTTCTATTTTTATATCATATTCGTGGGCATATGGTTTTGTATAATTATACAAAAATTATACAAAAATTATATAAGGAGGTTGGCTTTTGTATTTATTTTTATTTGCTAGTCTCATCTGTTTGTAAGAGAGTAATAACTATTTTTATAATAATGTAAATTTTGCGAAATTTTTGGGAATTGTAAGCAATCTTTGATACACGAATTCTAGCTGGAATTTTGAATTAAAGAGACTGATTTCAAAAGTAATTTTTATAATTATATCTTTCTAGATAAGTAAGTTACATCCTTTTAGGAAGGGGATGGGAGAGAAGTTAGGAAACTACGGATGATAAAATTAGGAATGAAATTCATATACTCTGTATACACATGTACATGCATGCAGCGTGATTTATTGATTTATTTTGTAGGAAATTCATGGGACAATTTCATTCTAGGGAAAAGTTGCATCAATTTATATTATAACGAGCCTACAGTGGAATTTACAGAATAAAATTACAAAATATAAATCCACGTTAATAAACCGATGAATGTTTCCTGAGAAGTGTTCAAATATTTTCTACAGCAGTAGGTTAATTTTCATCTAATTGTAATTTCCCGAAGAACGCGAATTAGATTGCTGTTGGCCTCCTTTTCACGACTAGCAGGTACGAGATCATAAACATATTAGGTTAAGTAAAAAGTTCTGAGCGTTTTTCGCTAGATGTCTTTAGTGAGCCATATCTCACGATGTGCACATCGCATCGAGTCATAGTATACACCGATTTCAAGGTGATATTACGCATCAAAAAGGTTCTTTGTCAGTTTTGTGTTCGGTGAAGCCAGTTGTGTGTTACAGCGTTCGAAAATGGAGATAAAAAAAGAGAAAATTCGATACATTCTTCAGTACCACTACGACCAAGGTGAAAAGGCGGAGCAGGCGGCCAAAAAAATTTGTGCTGTTTATGGACCCAGTACAGTATCGAATGCAACAGCAAAGCGGTGGTTCCAACGATTCCGTTCTGGTAATATGGACGTCGAAGATGAGGCACGCTCTGGTAGGCCAATCGTCGAAAATGTGGATAAAATCATGGAAATCGTCGAGTCGGACCGGCATGTGAGCACTTATTCCATTGCCCAGGAACTGAAGATTAGCCAGAAAACCGTTTGGAACCATTTGCATAAGGCTGGTCTCAAGAAGAAGCTCGACGTATGGGTGCCACATGAATTGACGCAAAAGAACCTTTTGGACCGAATTGATGCCTGCGATTCTTTGTTGAGACGTAACGAAATCGACCCATTTTTGAAGCGGATGGTGACTGGCGATGAAAAATGGGTCACATACGAGAACAACAGCCGAAAAAGATCGTGGTCCAATCGCGGTGGGCCGGCCCAAACGATCGCCAAGCGTGGATTAACGGCCAAGAAGGTTTTATTGTGTGTTTGGTGGGATTGGAAGGGAATCATCCATTATGAGCTGCTCCCATCGGGGCAAACACTTAATTCGGACCTCTATTGTCAACAACTGACCAGACTGAAGCAGGCGATCGACCAGAAGCGGCCAGAATTGGCCAATAGGAAAGGTGTTGTGTTCCATCAAGACAACGCCAGGCCGCACACATCTTTAACGACGCGTCAGAAGCTCCGAGAGCTTGGCTGGGAGGTTCTATCGCATCCGCCGTACAGTCCAGACCTGGCACCAAGCGATTATCACCTTTTTAAGTTTTTGCAAAATTTTCTTGATGGTACAAAACTGGCCTCAAGAGAGGCTTGTGAAAATGAGCTGGTCAAGTTTTTTACCAATAGGGACGAGGACTTCTTCAACCGCGGAATTATGAAATTGCCTTCAAAATGGACAAAAGTAATCGAACAAAACGGCGCATATTTAATCTAAATCGAATAATCTTGACTATGTTAATTTCATCGTCGAAATAAAGCGAAAAAGCGCTCAGAACTTTTTACTTCACCTAATATAATTTCAAGCTGTTTAATTCTCCGCGAGGAGCAGAGGTTATAAAGTAGGCGACGACAACTTGAAACCATTCGATTTTGACATCACCGAAATGTACCTACCCGTCTTCCCCATTAAATTATCTTTCCGACAGTATAATTGAGAAACGCTTCTCGGGTAGTCAATCAAATTAACGCACGCTCCCATCACAAAGCCATCGAGATAGCATCTCGAGAAAATTCTTTCCTCACTAACAGCTACCGCCAGCATTGTTTCAACTTTGGTATTCGTTCTAACTCGACGCACTACGCACATGTGAGACGAATCGTTGTTGTTTCGAGTTTAAAGCGTCCGACCATAAAAGCCAGCCATTATTTAAGAAGTCAACTTGAAAAATAAGTTAAATTAAGCATTTTCCCAGACAAATATCTTTAATATCTGTAGTATCGCAGAAAAACTCTGGATAATTAAGAAGGTTTACTTGACCATGGGTCATCCACATCTGTGGAACGTGTGCGTGCCGAGTATACCAGAGCCATGGCATAGGAGATAGCTGTTAGTCAGTTGAGGGGTGAGTGTTGTCAGCGTTGTCAAGGAGTGTAGTCAGCGCGAAAAAGAGCGTTGGGACCGTTGTGACGAGAGGAGTGAGTGACGAATGATGACTGCGTGGCATATAGACGGACGGAGCATCATACTTGATTTTGTGTTGACGTGAACGATATTGAAACAAATCATATTGTTACCAAACCTATCAACACTATACTATCCCACATACTTGAGGTGGATAGGTCGTGATAGGTGCTGCTGCGTGTGTAGATGTCGCTGTCGGGGTACTGCTGCTTCTCTTCTCATTTTTGTATCGTGGAAGAAAAATCTGACTACGGTCGCCGGGATACGAACCCGGGTCTCGAACGTTTGTAACCTAAGGCGCACTAACCACTGTGCTGCCGTCGTTCGACACTAGTTGGTGTCGAGTGCCGCTACATACCTTTGTACAGAGAATTAAAAAGCGTATCTAAGCGTAATTAAAAAGCGAATTAAAAATCGAAGGATGACAAAATCTCGGATCCCATCATTTCGGGGGCCAATTTGTTTGTCTGGCGTAATTAGTAGCCGGTTAGAAAAAGGGATAGGACCAGTAAGGTCCTCGGAAATTTAGCGGAAAATCCTAAAATAATAGTCACAGCTATGCGTACGCGATGTAATTTATAGCCATGCTAATATCGCCGGTTTTCAACCGACACTTTAAGACGAGTTTGCTAATTATCGAACAGGTTTCGGATCCGTTTCTCGTCCAAGCCTGAATTTTGTATGCTTGTTGCCTGCTTTTCCCTTCACGGTGGCCAGCAAAATTTTCTTCCTGTGTTTACGATCGAAGAAGATATCCAGCGTCAGTGACGAGATCAATAATTATTCGAATACTATCGAAACGTGATCGATACGCATCGAGGATACGCGATCTTGCACGGGGTTATAAATTGTATATCGAACTGCACTGGTAGTTATATGCGACTGTTATTAATGCTCGATCATGCGAAGTTCCTCGAAATCAGTTTCTCGATTGCATCAGCCATTTTTGTGTTTGTGGCTGAAACGACTTTCGTGGGTGAAAGTATATTTTTCATTTCATGCTGTGATTTCTCATTGTAGTTTTTCCTTTTCTTCACACTGCGCAGAGAAATATACTTTTATGAGAAATCGTGACAAATTTCAATACAAAAATACTTAAAGATCTTAAACAAACTCGTACAAATTGCAAAAGTTTTTGAAACAGATCAACGTTTGCCGAAAGCTAGTAGAATTCTATGATTTTCATCGAGTCGCTAATAATTTGTTATATGTTTAAAAGTAAAGTCTTATTTAATTGAAAAACTTTTTTAAGCGGTAACAGAAGCTTCTATTAACAATCATCATAATCACATGATTTGTATTGTAATTGAAATAGTAAATCGGGATATTTACTTACATAATAATGTAGTAATTGTTCCTGTGAATACAGGTAACGATGAAACGAATGAAATTGTCATAACAAAAATTCATTAAGAGGATGAATCATTTTGATTATAATTTATGGAACAATTTTTCATTGAAATAATTCTAATAGTAACATCTAGAGATGTCAAAGCAGAGGAAATGTCAGTTATAGGCAAGCAAAGAGCGTAAAATTTACTAAAATCTCTAATTATTATAAATTTTACTCGTATTTATACGTAGGTCTCTCTTAATCGATGTAATAAATTAAAAGATAAATTAGTCGTGTTTAGGTATCCAATAAACTGGACAATTCTTAAGAAATCGCCGAACAAATGCAAATACCTTCTCAATATTTAGCATATAATTTTAAACGCATTCTCTTCTCGCGATTTTTGTTTACATTCAGGAAGTGTCAAATTCTTATAAACTGTACAACACTTTGCATACAAGTTTCCGCAGATCGGCCGTTGTGGTTAATTAAATGAGTCATTTTTGGATAACCGTGCGCCGATTATCGATGCGTCGTTCACATCTTTCGCGGGAAGATTTACGGGTACAGTTATGCAAATTGCGTATAATTTGCGCTTGCACCGATCGAAAAATCGTGGTCGGGCGCATCGGTATCCGCCGTGCTCAAACGCGAGTGCAGCAAGTGCACATGCAGGTGCACGTGCACAGATTCCAGTGCGTAGGATCGCTTTTCCTTTGATCCGATCGAGATCTCAACCAGCAACGAGATCCAAGACTATACTTTGCCAACGTCGCTCGCGTTCTTTCATAAATCACGGTTAATTCATTTTAATTTATCGATCGACTCGTGTCGAAATCGGGACGCATCAAACGCCAATAAAATGTTTATGCTGGCGAAATTTACTAGATTGTCGATCGAAGGTAAAACATGTAGGCAGATGGTATCTTTATCTCCATATTTTTAATTTTAAAACCACACGCTTAAACGCCTGCTGTACAGAAGTTATTAAACTTGATGGCATGATCGCGCGGTTTGCATAAAAGTATAAATATATACAAAGTATAAATTTGCTGAATAACTTCCCCTTACAGTTAGGTATTATATATATTATAATACATATTGATGTATCGATCTGTTATATAGTTGGCGTATGTACCAAGTTTATATATTTACCATGATGGTTATTAATTGTTTGCATTGTGGATTTTTCTACCTCGAAATTTCTCAGAAATGCCGAAAAAGTCGCATAAATGTTGATAATCCAAGCACTGTATATTCAATGATCTCACACAGCATGGAAAATGGATCACATAATTATATCTTTTTAATAGATTAAATTCTCCATCAATATTGCATCAATCAATCTTATATCCCTACTTGTATCAATTTCCACTCCGTGAATGGAACAACCATTTTTCATTGCCTGCTAACCTCAGCCGATAGCTAGCTGCCACTTTTTCCCGTGTCTAACTGCGACTCCAACGAAATCATTTTTCCGCTCGATCGTTCCCCATCGTTGCTATGTTCCGTGACGGTCGGTTTGATCGACCAACGTCAAGCTTTCGTCTTCCTCGGGCAGAGATAACGAACAAGAGGGAAAGAGTAGTACGAACAGATCGATCGAACTAACAGACAAGAGAGGTAAGTTCGTGAGAAAGCCGCGATCAACAACGGTTTATCCTTATAGCGAGGCGTGCACGCGAACGCGTGTAATGTATAATGCAACGTATAATTAGGCAGATTGCCGGAACTGACACGAGAGGTCCTGGCACAGGTACAAGTGCTCTCGCCAACCTGAAAAGTCGTCTGGCTACGATTCTCCGCTTTAAGTTCAGCATCTTCAAGTATTACTTGTTTGAAATAAAGGATCGTTATAAGTGGAAAGTAAGTTCTTAAGTTTCATTGCGTATATAAACGATTTTCGACCTTTTTCGTTTCGTAACACACATAAAGTAATAATTAAAATTCTGTGACACAGCAGAAGATAAATTGTACTTGATTCAAGACAGAACATTCACACCGGGCGGCCACCGTCCTTTAATAAATTTGATAATCGAAGGGAAAAGAAGTCACTGTTTCTGATTAAGTAATCAGATATCGCGTGTTCGAAAAGTTCTTTGGCGGTCGGAAATCACGGACTTATATGGTTAAGATAAAATTCAGAAGATTTTAATTTTTTCGTTTTAATAAATCAAATATTTGTTGTATAATTTGCATTGGAAGATTGGAATGGGAACAATATCGAAATTATTATTTCCAGGAAAATATATAGGAAAATCGTCTGCTATGTTAGTTGCGTTTAACTATAAAAGAGAAGAATATTAGCTGTACAATTTTTTAAGTCCACTCGCAATTTTTTACAAAAAGAATTAATTTTCACAGAGATATATCATACTCGTAATTTCGTGTTGTCATATAAGTGTTTGTTAGTTTTCTATTTTTAACAACGAATACTAATGTCGAAAACAATTTCCATGTACATTCATTTCTCTCTGTTGTTTTACATCTTTCGGGCTAACGTTGGTTTTATGCATGCTGTATCGGAATGCAAACTCGAGGGTTGCAGGAAAGTACGAATAATGAATATCGATGTCGAAGAACGAATTTACCACGTGCTGTTTGCCAACGTTTATTTAGAATCGACGTATAATTGATTTTTAAAAATAACCTACGTGTTTACGCTCTATGTTAACATTCACAAAATACAATATCTTGTCTACTGTAGAAAACAAGGCTGGAAACTGGCGAATAATCCTATTTCTCGATACGACAAACCAAATTGTTTGATACGAACACAGAATATAGAATAAATTACGAATAAAAAGTAATATGCATACAGAATATTGCTATATGAATGCAAATATTGTAGCGATATTCAAATATTTTGACGTAACTGTGTCGTGTGGGTTGTGGTTGCCATGTTATTCGACCCGTAACAGTCATTTACGGTAAAATTTTCGTTAAACGAATCAAGGTATGTAGAGAGCGAGCCACATAAAGTGTTATAAACTGTTTCCTTCGAAACAGATATCGGTTCGTTCTTCCTTTTTCTCAAATTAAGTGGGACAGGGGACTAATTACACATTTTGAGTGCAAAAATTTGTGGTGGAGTTTCCTTTCACTTTTTCGAAGCGGAGTAGCGTGGTTATTAACTTTTTGTTATTTAGTGACATTAATTTGAAACTTTGCTTTTTATTCTGCAGGCTGGAACAGTTACGAATATTTTTCTCGTGATGGAGAATTTTGCATTATTAAGGTAGGGGGTAGGCTTTATTTTTACTTACTTTCAAAGATTATTTGTCAATAATTCTCATGTAGTTCAGAATACAATGATTCCTATTTTTCTACAATAAACTATTCTTCTTATCGTATTTCTTGGCATTTATAAATTAATAAAATTTATATCATGAACAATATCTATATAACCCACAAGAAAAAGTAACAAAAAAGCATTGAAATTTAGGCTTTGGAATTTAACGATAGAAATCCTGGAATTTGAAACTTAATTGTCATTTTTCATTAATAATAAACATTATTGAAGTCTTATGAATTGTACAATGTCACATTAATATAATAGAAGATTCTATATTTTCTACTTCTTGTTTCGCGTAGAATCACCCCCTTTCCGCTTGTACCACCTAGTTACCAACCACCCTGTATAAATGACTCTTTCAGTAGCCAAACTGATCATTTCCATTGTTCTTGAAAATTGTCGATTTCACGATTCACATACAAGTAATATTTAATAAACTCATTTATGAATTCAATCTACTCATTCAATAAACTCATTCACCACAGAAAGATAGTACAAACGATCGTAAGTTACACTGTAAAATAACAAAGATAAAGAAACTTTGAATTCATCAACTTGTAATTGATCGAAGTGATTTGTAATCGTTTGAAACGGTGCACCGGGAAAGAAACAAAAGCTTTCGGATCGTCCGGAGACTTTTATTTCTTCCGTGACACGACGCATGTTAACACTGATATACCGAATGCTCAAGCACAAAATCAATTACGTGTGCGGAGCTGGTATTATGCAAATGTCGATCGCGCGTGTTTAGTTTAGTACACGCGTTATTTCCATTTTATAGTTTCGCTCGCGACGCAACGAGCGCAACCCTTCTTGACACCTCCGCGATACGCAATAAAATATAATCTGACCAAGGTAATTTTATCTTCCGCGTTCGCCCATAAATCTCCCGTCGTTGAATTAATTTTCCCTCTCGTACGCTGCCGCGCCGCCTCGTAATGCGTCGACCGGTTGAGCAATCGTACGATTAAACGTAAACGCGCGCTAATATATTGTACTTAAAGGTTCGAAGCGTTTCAACTGCGGATAATAAACTGGTAGTAGGTTAATCGCCTTTGGTGCCGCTTGTTTCAGCCTCTGTGGTTTAGGGAAACTCCACGATTGAGAAAACATTTCTTTTGCATTAGGTGAAACTGATCAAGTGTCGGCGTTTCTCTGATTAGCGTATTCACTGTTATAACAGATAACGTTACATTTATTTCTAGATTTATATCAGTGATATTTGTTGGTAATCGCGTGTATGTTTTATCAGATTACGATGTTTCAATTGATTTGTATTTTGCATGTTATATTAACCTTAGGAGGTTAATGTATTCGTGTTGTGTAATATATGTGTACAAGGGAAATATTTTCTCGTAAGTGGTAATGGGAAATAGTATGAAACTGTAGTTATGTTGATTCGTAGAGTATCTTCATTCTACGTAATGGATAAACACATTGGTTTCCATTTATTTCATTTACAAATCTGGTTATCTCGTATCTTGTCTTCTATGCATCGATGCGATTCGATTTGCGAAGGATTAAAAATACCAATTGATATTACTACGTTGACTCAAGGTCTATTTTAAAAAAGTCAAGATTCTAATCGTACTATCAGTTACTTATAAAAAAGAAAGCTACCAAAAATACAAGAGTGAATGAAATAATTTTCCCAAATACCAAGGTTATTTTAATCTCACCACTTCACTGCTTGTTATAAATGATATTTACAATTCAATATTACACGCTAATAAAAACATAAAATATTCACTAAATAAATCATGTACATACGTAGGAAGATGATAACGACTATGAGAATGTAGAAAATATAGAAATTAAAAAAGATACGAAGAGATTGTTTTCTCGGAATAATCTTCAGAAGTTTAATGATATTCCCCGTCTAACGTTAAACGGTAACAAAGACATAAAACTTCAAGAAATAAATGATGTATGTAAGGAGATGGAAAGGACTGTGAGAACGTACAAAAACCGAGAATTTAAATCGAGAAAGAATGCCTGTTCAAGGCGGGGTTAAGCACGTAACGAGCTTTAGTCGTAAGAAATCGACGAACGCCTTTATTCGGAACGAGAGATATGTATGTGTACTTGTTTTGTGCGGTACGGTATAATGACGGGTTGAAGAACGATCGACCGCAGAATGATTGTGATCAAAACCGCGAATATTTTCAGATCCTTAATTTTCGAGAAAGCGACCTGGTCGTGTACTCGATCAAAGGATGCCTGCACTTGAGTTCCGTGTTTCTGATTTCCAATTTGTAAATGTCCTTATCTTCTTTCCCTTTACCCGGTCATCGCGTGAATGCTAACATTTATCCGACACCTTTATCTTTGACATAAGTATGGAGTCGAAAGGTACGGCAATAACATATTGTGCATCCTATACGTATGTAATTCACACACGTTGCCTTATATGGATCGTAAATCACAATATAAAAGATGAAAATTTACGTGAGAGACAGAAACAAATATGAACCTTTAATAATTGTATTTCATGTGTTCTTTTTTTCTTTTTTTTATCAATTGTGTAATATTAGGTCGCCCGAAAAGTTTCTTTCGTTTTGTAAGGAAATAATGGATGCACAATATTTTTCGTTTTATACTATTTTATCGAATTACGTATGATCCATTTTGTTCTATCAAAATAAAGATCACAACGTTCGACAGATTAGGTTTCATGTTTGTATAAAGATGCATCGTTGTAAAAGACGTGTCTGTAAAAGAAAGACACTTTTCGAACAACCTAATATAAGTGGAAATTTACTAGATAATTTCGAAACTATTATTTTAATAATTTTGTATAGACGATTATTTTATAAGAGTTTTAAGTAGTTCATGTCCATATATAACGTATGTAAATTTTTTCGTATTTAATTATCTTTCTTTCATCTGGTCTTTCTTTTTTTAGTAATTACTGTTATGATTGAATAAATATTCCGAATGAAAGTAACACTATTCGATAGAAAAATATTTATTTCATTTTTGAAGATTCATCGACTGTTAAATCAATACGTTTTAAAGTTTAATGAAGATATACGACAGTTCTTTGACGATTAAAATGTAATATTTAATTGCTGGCTGTCCCTTGTAGGTGAGTCATCCTATTTTTAATCTCTGTCTGAACGAAATTACTTTCACCAAGAGTGAAAACGCTTAATAAGTAACAAACTCATACATTAAAGTCCAACTTACATTCATAATTACTCTTTCTGTAAATTATTCCCTCAGTCATGAGACTGCGCATGAAGAATTGAGCATTTTAACGTGGAGACGTTTTCATTACTGAAACGATATTCAATTTACATTGATCTATATCAACAATTTTACTCGGGTTTATTCAAGGGAAGATCATAAATCGTATTTTTTAATTTCGCGATTTTTAAAGTACCATAGATATAAAGTATATAATCTTTTTCACTTTCAATATTTTAGAAATCATTACATACGATAATACAAAATTTCTCGTAAAAGATAGTTAGTATATTCTGTTCAGCTGAATGAAAAATAAAATTTTTGTCTAATATAGAGTAACAGAGAGGGAGAGAGGGAGAGAGAGAGAGAGAGAGAGAGAGTCGAGTAAAAATAATTTCAGTATACTTTTCCTAGTCAGAAAGTAATTAACATTTCAGTAAGTCATCCATCGCAATGAATTTACTAAATCGTTTTGTAAGTTTTATCTTCTCTTTATCAAAAGTTTTACATGAAATTGTAGAAAACCATTAATAAATTCGATCAATTTCTTGTTCCTTTCTATTTCTTAGAAATTGATTTTTCTATATCAATCCTCTTAAAATTTTTCTTCTGCAACATCGAAAATAATCTTTTATACGTTTTTATTTCTTGTATTTAAAGGTTACAGATAAACCACATTATCCTTCTCAGCTGCTACTGTCGTTTCATTTTTTTAATAAAATACCTAAAGCATACTGTGTCACTAATATCGCTATTTTTTTTATCATTCTGTAAATCTCCATAAAAATTACACATATTGGCTATTTAAAACAGATAATTAAGAAGCAATGACACGACACTTGACGCGACAGAAAATTTTAAAATTATATGTGAAATTACATTGCCCGATGTATCTGAAACAGTGACGTCTAAGAGATATATTATCCTATAATATTAGGGAATCTTGAAAGATAAAGTTTCATTATACAGATGTAGCTTATATTCATATTTGTTTGTAAGAAATATTTACATTAATTCATATTAATTTATACTTCAAAAACTATGTTTAAAAAGATATACTAAAATTATTCTGTCACTACAGTCTTCTAATAGTTAGTGGATTAAGTAAAATAGGACGTTATATTCGTAAGTAGAATAGGGAATCGTACTATTAAGTAGAACGAGTCAAGATTTTTATTGCCACTATATGTTATTTCTCATAGACATAAGAATATCTATATTTTTTTTATATATCGGAACAGAATGCAACTTAATCATAAAATTATGATACGGCCTAATACATAAATCATCTGTTCCATAAATTTCAATTTAATCGCCCTAATTTCTCACATATCGAAAAAATAATCTAGGGCACTTGGGCCAAAACACTGCGAAAGCAAAGGCTATAAACGACAACAAGAAAGCTTGATTCGTTCTGTTGACCTGTGTTCCAGCACTCGTTTTGGACCGGTCTTTGAGCACGGTCATTCGGAAGGTGAACGACACCATCGACTAAGGTATTTCTATCTTGGTCCTGGAGGGCTGGGTCCTTCTTCGACTCGTATACCGATTCTCTCGCTAAAAAGTCACTCTTGCTTCTCGGCGTGTTGTTAATCGATCTTGCTCTCTTCAAAATGAGCAAACAGGAAGCGATAGAGAGGAGAAAGAAACAAAAAAAAAAAAGAAAAAAGAAAAGAGGAGAATCGACGAGGAAGAAAAAACCCGGCGCGATAACGATACGATGCTCGAGTTTGTCTTGACAACGATCGATCTTGCTCCAACTGGTTTCAGGCAATCTCAATGATTGATAGTACGTGCCGTTTGAATTTTGTTACACTACCATCGTTCGCCAGTGAATTAGAAACCAGGAAGCGCTGAGCTTCAAACTGATTTCGATCGTTCGTTTCGTCGACGTTGACGTGATTGTTGTATCGGTACCGACGTGTTCGAATTTAGTGAAAGTATGTTATGGATCGAGGTTGCTTTTTCGAGCGATTTGTAATTGACATGCTGTTGTGAAAATGGATTTCATTATTATATGTACGTACACCGATTTTTGTAACTGTAAAGTTACTGTAAAATTTTCAATTTTTGTATAAGTACGAGATAGAAAACGCAACACGTTAAAAATTCAGAAAAATCTTAATTACTTCTTGAAAGAACAAATAATATTTCTTTATTATATTTTGAGAGAAGGGGTAGAAGTTTTTACTAGTACGTTTTACTGCTAGAAAAGATGCTACAATATTGTCTGAAAGGCTACTTATAATTTCTAATGGACAAATTGTTACAATTATTCTATTAATTACTTGAATACTTGAATTACTCACGTATGTCAATGTTTTTTTTTTGTTATCCTTCTGACAATTTTACCATAGTCTTGGATTTTGAAATAATAGAATCGTACCATTTATAAAACTCCATCTTTCTTGTTTACTTACGAATGAATAAATTGTAAACAGTAAAAAAATTTCTAAATTGAATTTCTCAGTTTCATTTCTACCAGCTCTCATCGAACAAATACAACTCATAGTTAGCAGAAAAATTAAACTCTCCGATACTATGTTACTAATATACAATTTTCTATGCTACACTGCTTAGAATCCCTGCCTTTGCAGGATATCTTGATTACACGTAAATAACTTTGATTTAGCATTCAACCAAGCTTCGAACAGAAAGGAATGTGTAATAACATAATGTCAAACCAGTCACTGCTTAGAATTACAAGGGATTAACCGTTGTTTATTGCAATAACCATTCTACGTGCCGTTATCTGTTTTAAATATTAAACGACACAGAGTTATCATTCAGTCGGTTGCGACATAAAACGCCCATCGGTGAGAAAAGATTTTTCTATCGTGAGTGGGAGCGTCATCATGGCAAAGGTCTTCTCTATCCTGTCGAGCAAGGACGATACACTCGATCGATTCTTTGCGATCGATTCCTTCGATCGAAAGGTTTTTCCCTTGTAGGTCGATAAGGTAATCGTATTCCGAGTCTCCGGTATACACGATGAAACTTTTTATGGAAAATCGCCTGGATGTTACGAAATATCTACAATTATTATGGTTCTCTGTATTCCCTGTATATGTATAAAATAATACGAATAAATTTGCCTACGTTTAAGATCGAATGTGTGTCTACTAGCACGTTTTATATTGTATTTCGTGCAAATGCATGTTTCCTCTTTGGTTCCGGTGCATGAAAACGTAATAAAATTCAGATGGTAAATCGTTTAAATATGAATTCTCGTAGAAATTACTCTTCCATTTTGATAGAAATATTTGGAAAGATAATTAAATTGTATTTTCTTTATAGACGATATCTCATAGAACATTTTAGACTGTAGGAACAAAATGATAGAGATATTGGCGGCATTGTTGCAATGGACAAGTATGTTAGTACTGATGCTGAAAGTTTAGCTGTTTCTTCGTTATTTAGCAGGGCAAGTTTAAAAACTGTGCCGGATGTTTCATGGCTTAATTTTATATTTTTACAACGTTGAATGTTGTCTAACTAAGAATCGTTTATAAAAAAATATAATGAAATTATACTTTTTCTTTTAGTAGTCATTGGATTAAATAGAAGAGGCAATTATATTCGTAAGTAAAATCGAGGATTACATTAGTAATTTGAATAATAAGGAAACATTTTTATTGTAACGTACACTGTTCTTTAAAAATACAGGAAATCTTATTTATTTCCTAAAATAGAGTGTAATTTTATTAGAAAATTATAGATAGAAGATTTTTCAGTGATTTTACTCTTCATCGTTATTACAGCTATGTATAGTAAAATATTGTAATGCGATCAAATTTTTTTTTTAGAAAATAATGCATACATAGGAGATGGCAAAGCTTATACGTTTGTTTTATCATATTTCTTTATCTTTAGATCATTTTAATTCTTGAGCTATAAATCAATTGTAAATAAGGCCCCTCTCAACTGACAGAAAAATTACCGTGACTAATCCAAATCTAACGGGTATATTGATTTGACAAATCGCATATTTAATTCGAATATGTTAATGTAATTTCAACATGATACTTTCTTTTTTCAAATGATTTAAGTTTTTAATATATTGACTCTGTAAGATTGTGTGACAGATATTAATTTTGGTCATTTTTTTACCACTAACTTATACATTTTATCGATATCCTTGTATTCTTACTATAACTTGAACAATGTGCCGGACAAATTTATGATACGATTATACCTCAATTTCTCTTTCTTACACCTATTTCTTAACGTTATATCGTAAACTCAGTAAATTTATATTAATCGTATCAAATGATCGAATTACATATAAATCTGGAAAAATCATTTATCACTTCAAAACAAAAACCAATCTGTTGTTATAGGAATTACGAACAATTATGAAAGTATGACTTAATTTTCGTATTGTGATACTTATCTATTGTTGCTTACTGATAATAATTAATTAAAATTAATAAAAGTCTTTCGTTATTGTATTTAATAAGATACTTTCCTATTCTAACTAAACCAGTGGTTACCAAAAGACTTCGGCTAATTCATAATTTTATTACACATTTTTGGAAACAATCTTCAGCGTAGATCATAGATAAAGAGAGTCTTCTTCGAAACAAATACGACTATAAGTTGATATTAGTTAATATGCGTGAGGTAATAAATACAATATTTAGATGTTATAGTGAATTTTATTTAAACAAGATTGAACGGAGAGATGAAACTAAATTTGATACAACAGCCTTAACAGCGTAATAAATAAAAGCAAATTTATCCCCTTCAGCGCTATGCATATATATATGCGTCCTAGAAAATTATTCGCCATGGACTATAAACGAATATGCATGTGTTTTCGCAGAACTATCCAATTTGGGCTATGAACGTAGATACGCGCCCCATACCAACGATGCTTAAATTTATTATATTTAGCCCGCACTAGCGTGTTCTTTGTTGTACAAAATCGGCAGCTCACAGCACGAAGATAGAAGCTCGAAATTAAAAAATAGGTCTTGTGTAATCGACATCAGCAAGTTTGTCAGTAAATTTTTTACGATTTAATAAAAGGCAGTTTAAAAATGAGACAGAAACTAACATAGTCTACACCAGGACCGCTAACGGTAAGCTTTTGAACACTTAATGAAATTATAGAATCCGAAACATTACAAAAAAGGAAAAAAAAAGAAAGTAAAGAGACAGAATTCAAAAATAAAAAAGATGAATTTAATCCGTATTAGAATCGATAATTGTTTAGACTTTTAAGATAAAAGACTTGCAGATAAAAGAAAGACTAATTTTGTCGTATCAGAATTAGGTGCTATCGATCCCTAAAGCAGTCGATGGTTTGAAACAGAAAGATGCCTATGGAACAAAGTTACTTTTTCCACGGTGTTGCGGTATAATCACAAACGACACGTTTTACGATAATGTAAGTCGCGGTGCGGTGGCCTCTAATCACTGGTTAGCCAGCCGCTTATTAATCCGCCAATAAATAACGCGTACCCGTAGAAAGCTGCTCGCCGGCGGGAGGTCTCGAATCAGGCTAATGACAATCGCGATAAGAATTCTCGCACGTCGCCAAGCCACGAAGAAGCTTTTGCTTCTCCCGACTCCCTTTGCAATTAGATATCGTCTGCTATTGAGTTCGCGATACGAAAGGGGTCGCGAAACAAATTTACTGTTACGAAAAGAGCCAATAGGAGAAAGAAGACGAAGAGGAAAAAAGGTAAAGAAAGATAGAAATAATACGATCCAACTACGACCAAGTTCTCCAAGGGGAGATCGGCTCGTTCGATAGCATACAAATGCAATTTCTTAACGGGACACCGGCTCTGTCTGAAAATCGCTCGCCGATCGGACATTCCTGATTGTGCAAGGTTGAATATTAACGCGCAAGGATGAATATTAATTATCGTGAATATGATTAAGCGTCCTGCCCGCGGCCGAATCGCCATGCCGCGCTAACATTGTTGCATGTTGCGCAAACTTCATCGAACTAGCCGTGATGGATTATATCAGGTTGCTTTCGTGTGAGCGATAAATTATTTCTTTTCTATTCTGCTTCCCCTTTTTCTTTGCTTTTTACCATTGTTCGCCGCGTTTGAACTGTTCAGAAGTGGGACAGTGTTGATTGTGTTTAATGGTATAGGCGATCCATCTACACTGCCTCGTATAAGTATTGGGACACCTACTCGCAATACAATTTGATTGCGTAAAAATTGAAAAACTCCGATTTTATTCCTTTCGTTCTTCTTTTCTAGATAAAACAACGATTTTTCCAGACAAATTACGAAGCTGTCAGGAAACAGAATCGATCAGATTGACTTTTAAACGGACAGCTGATTTTCCATTTATCGGGATACTCCAACTTTTACTTCAGTCGATGTTTTAGATTACACGACGTTATCAACCAATCTGAAACAATTTTTCTAACTCTACCTAACGTTTGTAGTCGCTAGTACGTAACACGACATGATTTTTGTAAAACAGTCTGATAATTTCAGGGACGCTTGTATAACGCGCTGGACTAGTAGAAAATAGTTTTTATTAGAAAAATTGAAAATTGGAAGCAATTTCGTGTAACATTAAATTTAACAAACTTTGGGTGAAATTAATTCGAAGATAATGATCTTTCAAACCTGATTCTGTTCTACAAATTGTTGACGAAGAAATAGTAAGCGATAAGGATTTTTATCGAACGAAAGAAAATACATTAGAACATTTCGAAAAGTGGTTATCGAATCAGTGAAAAGGGCGATAGATCGTTGAGCACAGTAATATGGAGACGAGACTGATGGTCAGAAGAACTGGCATAAAACTTTGTCGAAAATCGATATTTAAGAATTATGCAAACTGTATTTACTTATGTATCTAATCTAAAGTATTACACAACAGCTTAATTGTCGTATGTTGTAATAAAACATCCCGATAACTTTGACAGGAAAATTTTAATAATATTGCTGCTATCACTACGTATAATGTGATAGTATAGTTCACAGTAATTTGGACAGTAAGTGAACTTCCTACTGTACCGCATAGGAAAGAGTAGTTGATCTACATTTGGATTTCTTCCTTGTCACAATTGAGTTAATATAATAATATAAAGAATAAATTTGTTACAAATATCTTTAGAATTCTTCACCAAAAACACTCTACGAGCAATGACCTTCTTTCAACGTCAAAAAGACTATCTTTCTTCTCTTCTATCCATTAAAATTGTACGTTCTTTATTTTAATAGGTAAAATATTTCTTAATATGGGAAGATTTTAATTTGAAAATGTTACTTTGCAATTTGTCAAAAAACACTTCTTCGGAAGAAACGGGAAAATGATACCTATAAGAAATATTTTATTTCTGCGAATATCGTATAATATTTACATATATTGCAGCTTACTCAATTGTACAATAGATACAAATATTACTAGGAACTTTAATAGTTACCATAAAAAAAGGAAATTATTATTTAGAAGTAATTAAATAAATAACAAACTTGGAGTGTAAGGCTATCTTGTTGCTACAATGGTACAAACGTAACGAGTTATATAACAGTTACAAAATAACGCCGACATTCCAATGATAATAAATAGCAAAAATTCTGCCATTTTCTCAACCCACGCTTCTGTCGTTATTTCATAAAGCCTATATTAAAAATTATGTTAATTACTCGTCGTCGATTATTTAACGTTGATATCCCGTCAAACAGGTTAGTAGCCTGTCGACGGTATTTAAAATACTTCCTAAAGTAACTATGTAACAACCGGGGATCGTATCACGATTTTTAATCTTTAATATGGAAATAGAACAATTATGCATTTGAAATTTTATTTTAGAAAGTAGACTTTCCGTGTTTCACGGGTATGTGAGTGCACGTTGGTACTATAAGTTTCGATTCGTTCTGGTCGTCAATGCAATAAATTTCTTATGTGCAACAGATTCGTTTCGCAGATTTTTTCCTTTTTACCAAGGTTCTGGTATATTTTCTTGCACCTGTTTTCGTGTATAATCGACAAAATTTGTTATAGCATACTTTATCGTATTTCCGTATTAACTCTTCCTAAGCCAACGTACTTTTTTATATTTTAAAGCCTCAAAAAAATCTCAAATACTTGTCTCAATGTCGCTTTTATAATACGAAACAAATACCTGAAACTTTGTTGAATAAAAATAGAAAGTTGATAAAACAGGACTTTCTTCGCATCGTCGACAGCTCAGTTTGCTTGTAAAGATTTAAATTAACACTCAAAGATACTACTCAGCCTCAATGATAAATGAATTTGTTAACCTCGATTCTTTGAAGTCTAATTTACAGCAAAATTTATTATAATTGATATACCATATTTCATCAAATGTATCTTTAATTTAATATAAAGAAGGGAGCATTGTTTCTCAATGTCAATAATAATAATTCTTCTATACGCGTTCAATAGCACAAATAAAATTAATGCATCATTAATAATGATACGAAAGCATTGGAAATGCTATGCCGCGTTCATTCCATCGTAAGAGATGATATTTACTTTAACTTTTCATATGAAAGGCAATCTCGTCGGTTCTTCAATTTTTCTTTTCCCAAAGAAATATGTAAGAATCATAGAAAAATTTCAGTCAATTAGCAACTTTGCGTGCGTAATTATGCGAAAGAAAGGGAAAAGGAGGATTGGTTATAAATTGATCGGCTGTTTGCAACAAACGGTTCAGTCGATGTTCGAGCAAGAAAGCGCTCAAGATAGAGAACACACATGCGTTTGCACGTGTATAAACTGGGCCATTGACCAGGATGTTTTACATTGAAGGACATTCACGTGTCTCTTCGTGCCCTTTGTATTTATATGCTATGATTTCGCAAACCGATCGGTCGCTCTTATTATCGTAGAATCGGTTGTATAACAACCATCGTAGTATAAATAACACTTAATCATGTTTCACGCGTATTTTTCCTGTGACTGATGAATTTCAATTTGACTATTGTATCCGAAGACGATTCTTTTTGTTTATTAAAAAACTAAAATCTTCGTATTGTCAGAAGCAACAACGTGATGCGTTGACGCTAATTTAAGGGATAGTTGGATGTATGTCTGCATTCAATTATCCGGATGTGAGTATTGATTATTTAAAATGAGAGATAAAAGATAATTCATAAATTTCTGGAAATAGTTAATTGTTAAACTATTCTATTTTTCAGTATACTTTAATTAGATGTTATAAAATTATACGAGGGTAATGTGTTCTTATTATGATCTACATTTTAATATAATCATATTTCTTTTTTGTCTTTAAGGAACTTACTAATTTTAAAGGGAAATATAACGGAAAAATATAATGGCGATATACATAATTTCTAATTCTTATTCTATATGTTTTATTCTTCTGTTAATTAAATTGATTCAACTGAAATATTCGACACAACAAAGTTAAATAATGAAAGATCAAGTAATATAAACAGATATGCAATAATCTGAAATTTGATGACTCGATAATTGTTTTAAGTGGAAGGTAATTCACGAATCTTTTTATTTTTCAATTAATTTTTTTACTTTGAATTTTACGAAATTCACTTAAATTTACTTACAAAACACCACGATAACACGCTTGACATCATCGCGTAGTCTCTTATACTCTCATCTCGTGCCCATATAGCTTCAGGAACCTGGAGAGAGTTGTAAATCTGTCAGGCTAACGTCCAGCGAATATGATGGATCACCACAGGATTTCTCAATTGAGACCTTGGTATCTTTGGGGCCATTTTCTTCACGTCATATCATCACATACTGTCTTCATAAAATAATTTCGATCGTTGAAACTCGAGAATGCCATTATAACGCATAAACTTTGACATTTTTATTGGTATACATTCTTGCAAGTATTTGCTAACTTGTTGGTCTTACCATAACTCACATTTCAATATCTTTTGCAGCATATTTTTTACTAGCAAAACTACCGATAGCGATAATAAACCTTCTTAGCAAATTAAGGATAATCTTCTTTTCATATATTTTATTCTTTTCCTTATACGTGCATATCTTTCATCTATAAAATATCAGAATATTCTCATTTAAATAATTTCTTTGCTGACTTTCGTATTACATTTTATGATTCTGTCCCTTTGAATTCCAACCCATCGTATAATTTTATACGGCGAACAAACATTCTCCGCGCAGTTTTACTTTTCAAAACCGATAACTTTGATTTATTTGTGCAACAAGTTTCGTGACTTCTGCGTCTCTTTATCGATGAAAACTCTAAATATGTATATAGAGCAACCCTTGGTTCAACGCTCGGTCAATTCAGCGCATTCTCCTTATAAATTTTTATATCGTTTCATCTCAAAACATTGGATCCGTTTACGTCATTACATTTGAACGTCCTACGCGTCGGTATTATGTCAGCTGGAGATACGCGATTGCGAGTGAAACAATGCAACGGCGAGATAAAACGGGAACGAAACGAGGAGAAAATCGGAGAACCGTTGCGCAACTACGTTCCAGCCACGATCGCGGATGCTTCGACGAAATTGCTAAAGCGAATTCGTGTCGGGCCGATAACGGGTGGCCAATATGCAGAATTATTCAATTAGCGTGGCAGATCCATCAACGATACGACCGAATCTCGTGCACCGAATTGCTCTCTCACATTCTCGGCTGACATTCAAGGCTATCGTGCCACGTTTCCTCGGCAAAAACAGCCGACAATAAATCGATATGTATCGCAGAATAATAGAGGGTGGAGAACATTCAATAATAAGCGTGTGCAATGTATGCCATGAAAATAATGAAAATACGAAGAATGCGTCCATATAAATCGCGAATAGCAATGCACGCGTGAAAGACAACGCACGCTTAGATCGTTTTTTCGTCAGCTATTTCTTTTTCTTGCCTTTTTCTTCCTTTCTTTTTTTATTATTCTCGCCCAGTTGTTTCAATGATAATCAATCGTGTACGCGGTTAAAGGAAAAAAGAAAACAAATGGGCAAACGTGTTTGTAAAAAGAAACGTGTTCACTTATGATGCGCGTGTAACTCACGCTGATATTAGATATTGGATTTTCTTTTTTTTTTTACACAGAAGTGAAATTTTGTTCGTTTTTTTTTGAAATGTATTTTTGTACATATCTGTTTTGAAATGTGGAGGCTACAGTGAAAGAACACACGGGTTTTCTGTCGAAAAAATTTGATTTCATTACAGCGTATATATGTTTCCACCCTTTTTATATTTCGAAAATCGTAGTTCGCGTATACATCGCTATATTACTTAGCATTAATTAGCATACATTAACGATATTAAGATATTGAAGATATTAAAATATCATCTGTATTAACATATCTGTATTTACAATACACATTTGTATAACATATCTTTGGCTATCTTTGGTTCTTTTCATTTCTAATTATTTTATTAAAACATTTCATTTTAGACGAAAATAGCAAAAATATATTTATTCTACTTTTCTTCTATGATATTCATGTACAAAAATGAAAATTATTAAATTTCGTTGAATTCATTTGTAGTAATTACGATTATTCGAGTTTTCCATATTCAAGATATAACAATGATATAATTTCATAACAACAAAAGTACGGTGTGTATGTATGTAAAGGCATATGAAATATCTATTGTTAAAAAGAACGAACTAAATGTTTTCATATATAGAGATTTCATCAATGATGAAACGGTTATATATTTGTATCTTGTGTCTGATTTAAGTCTTGACACAAAATCGTAACTGCAAGAATATAAAATTAATGGCATATTCTTTCAATTTGTAAGGAAATATATACATATACACATATACATTCAAGAGAAGCTTTCAATATATTCATAACACAATCGTACCTGATTTACCAAAGAACAGCCTAAAATTTACGATCGCCATTACATCATATTAACGATGCGACTCAAATTAGCATACACCATCGTCACGTAATAAAGAGTAATTCACCCTTCGATCCATAAATTAAAATTGAAATTTCTCCGCAGGATACCGCACACACCTTGCTTCTAGAGATAACTGTTTCAAAGCAAACCTTTAATCGGTCGTCTGCGTTTCTGATGCCGTAAATCCCTGATCATTCATCCATCGAATTACGAAAAAATGAACGCAAGGAAAAGGGAACAAAGAAAAGCAACAGAAGCGCCGACGAAAGTGAAAGGGTATACTGTTGCCCATAACAAGCTTTTGGGCGCTCGAATTATTGCAAATATATAAAATACATCGCAAGCGAGACTTTTTAATTAATTTCATTAATTTTGGACTCTGATTTTATCTCAAGCAATTACATATATAGTTAATAGATGACGACGAAAACAATGTTTAATATTAGTTTATATAAAAAAATAGGTAGTAGTTAATCGAAGATGTTGTAAGATTATTCCATAGATAATTTTACTCTTTATTTTGTACTTTGAATTTATAAAATAGAATGAAACGGTTAGAATGGATGAAAATTGATCCTGTGGCTTGAAGATCACTTTAAGCATGCGCGTTTGTTCGACGTTGGGATGTTATGGCGATCAAAATATGTGTTTCTAGCCACATACGAAAATTTTGTATAGATTTTATAGTATTTACAGCTACTCTTTAGGCGTAGATAAATATAGAACTCGTGTGATGAATATATATATTCCTTGTTTCAGTTTTAATGTAACATCTTATCCTGATTCTTTGCAAGAAGTATAGAAAAAACAGTATTTTGAAAAAACAGTAGTCTCAAATAGTCGAATATCTTAATATCTGAACGTTCTACTACCCGAATATTCTGTTATCCAACCAGAATGTCTGCTGGTAATACGTGCTTTCTTTTGTCACAAATGCTATCATTCAATGTATCATCGTATCATTGTATCAAATGTATAAGTAGTAAATGAAAATGACGAGAATGTACGTTCTCACGCTAAAAATGTATATAGTTCGGCAGGCGAAAAGACATGGGGTTCTTGGATATTACAGTAAACTGACAATTTCTCTCATCTCTATTTGAACAAATAACATTTGATATCAAAAAAGTGATTGTTCCATAACAATTATATATTGTTTCTTTGCTTATTAGTCAAAATACGAGAGAAGATACCGACTTGTTGGTCGAGTTGCATCGAGTATGCAAATCCTAACGAGCGATAGTACGAGCAGAACGGAAGGAAAACGCAGTAGGTACACAGAAGCGTTGTTTCTCGATTCATTTCATGAACGACGATTGGCTTTCACGTTTGCAAGCATCTGGACAAGGTAGCTGGACCGTGACCAAACCAAGAGCATAATAATTAATTATCCGGTACGATCGTTGGCAGCAGATTCAGCCACCGTTTTGCTTCCATTCGACCAGCTGCTGAGATGCTACCTCGGCCGATTGCAATGAAGTAAACAACCGGTTGTTGTTCCTGCCGCGAAAGAAATGAAATCTGACGACCGATCTCAATCCTTTTACGGATCGTCCAATTATCAGCCGACTCATCGATAGCACAGTCACGGTGATCACGTGGGAACGGAAATTTGCTGAAAGTGTGTATTCCCAGTGACTGAATTTCGAGTGCAAGAGATAGGGAAATGGTTGAATGCCCGAAATTAGGGGATAAAGGAAAAGTGCGTGATCACCTACGGTTTTCGATAGACGTGAACTAATGTGCCTGGGAAATATCTGCGTATGTTTCCTGAAATGGGCATAAGAGATTGTAGGCTATGGAAGATTATTCCATAGATAATTTTCCTCTTTATTTTGTATTTTGAATTTATAAAATCAAATGAAACGTTTAGCTACTTAAGTTTACGGTTAACAAATGGGAAGATCGTAAATAGCATTCGTATAGAAATGGCCAACGCTGGTGAATCAGACAGGAATTATGTCTTATTATAATCCGTGGAAAGGGGACTAAATTTAGGTGAAAGCATAGGTGAAATGTGTAAAGCGATATTTTTCGTACGATGCTTTATTTCGCATTTACGCACAATCTTATTTACATCTGCGTTTAATAGATATTACTATGGTACTTTTATCGTTGTTTTAATTCATCATATCAAATAAGGGATACATAACGAAATACCAGTACCGTTTGTTCAACAATTTTTCCTTTTGCAGTTAATTATCTACTGTAACGACGTCTGATTCTTTAGTGAAGTTTGACAAAGGCTAAGAACTTGAATCGTGGATGGTAAACGAGTCACAAGTCAACAACTATTCTACAGTTCAGTCGAATGTACGCACGTACTCGAAGAATCGTCAACATTGATTCATTTAGAAATGCAACTTCATATAACAAAACGTTACTCTATCTTGTGTTTTATATAAAAAGTGCGTCTGTGAATGACAGTCGTTATTTTATGCGGTGCTCAGTCAGGTCATATCGTATGTATCTTATCTTTTAATTTTAAAATTACTCTTACTATATTTAAACGCACGTGGTTAACCATATCTTATTTGGCGTTGAAACTCTTAAACGTCTATTACATTTAATCTCTTGGAAATAGCATAATAATAATTTGTTTTAATGATAATTTTAATAACTACACTGGAAGCGAACTATGATTAGAACGATTAGCAAAAGTCGCAATTCATGGTTACAAATTAGATGCCGTGCTGTGCTGTTTCGAAAACTCTAAAGTCAGTAGTTGCTGCAGGTTCAGTTACACGGGCAGCATGGACGAGTTTGGTTCACGTGTATCGTAATAATTACGATTGATGGGTTTATACACCGATGTTGGTTCTTTGTGCCGAGTCTATGCACGCGCGTCTTTTGATCTCTCGTTACGTAATTACTGCACATTTTATTTCATGATATTCGCGCGTGTCTCGTTTTTGCCTCATGGCGGCACTTTTATACGTTCCGGGCTGTCCTGCGTGTACGAGCTGACACGTTAAATTTATTTTTGATCTTTTTGGTGAGCGTTGGGTCAAGAGATACCGTTAAATGATATTTATATGACAAAGCAATATTTTACTGGATAAAAAATGCTACATTATGCAGTTAAAGCTTGCAGAATCGAAGTTTCTTCGATGTACGGGGAAGAGATTTCTTTTTATCAGTTATCAATAAGAGGAAAAAATTGTCTTTGATATTTTTGCGAAAAGGAGGTGATACAGTTTTCAAGACCAATTCTACGCTTAAGATGCACGTGTTGATTGTTTTATAAATATCCCCTTTCTGTGTAAAATTTATATTTATTATTCGTGAGACATGGACTCCACTTTTAAAAAAAGCATATCTTTAATTGAATTTTATAAATTGGCAGAAAAATATCTTTTTATGCTTCATTATATAAATATATGTTTGAAATATATTCTTGTACATTCTATTTTTACTACAATGTATTTTTTAAATGCACAAGTATTACAGTTCGGAAATAAAGAATTAATTTCAGATATTGTTGTAAATTGCAAAATTAAAAGTAATATCATTCTACTGTATATCTCATATAGAATTATCATTTTTGAGAAAACCACGTATGAAATTAACAAATAAAATTTTATACATACACTTCTTCGCGCACGTATAAAATTAACACATAAAATTTTATACGTGTGCGAAGAAGTGTATATTTTAATTTAAAAGGATTACGATATAGAACATTAAATTCTTTTCCTCTTTGTCTTTCTTCAAGAAAATAATCGTGCACGTAAAATCATTGTTCGATATTGTGATTTTAGTTGTGTGAAAGACAGCCTAGACTGTCGGTATTCTATAACCTTGCTATCTTTTGTTACGAGTAACGTACAATGTAACAGTCGTAGCGTTTTCATCAGCCAATTGCAAGCACAATGATAACGAATAGACGAACAAACCGTTATCGTTGAAAGTTTTGTAGAGTTGATAATAATTAATGCTTCTGCTACAGCTGCAAATTATAGTTTAATTAATGATATTCATGTTGCAGCTGCTCTACATTTAAGTTATGTATCTACATATTTCTAGGTGCAATTCTTTTGAAAAACTATTTATATTACGTTTATTCAACGTGCTATGAATATTCAGAATAATTTTGCTTGAAGCTACGTGAATAAATACAACCTTTCCTTATTGCCTGTTACTCTTGTGTATCTTATTTATTATTAACGATTTCAATTTCAATTTTAATTTCAATATTCATTTCAAAATTATATCGCTATATTACCGTATCAGATTAATAATATTGAAACAAATTAATGAGATTAAATCTTCATGTCGCGTCATAAATAATAGTGATTACATAATGGAATTTCCTCCCATTTTGTCTCTGTAAACATCGAATAATTTCGATAATTAATTAGTCCATAACTTTGAATAACTGACGAAGCCACAGATAGGCCAAGTACCGAGATACGAAATGGTAATTCTGTACGTTTAATCCTGTCAACTGATATACTACTAGCCGCGTTTCGCATTGTCAGAAGTTCGCCATTGTCTCATAAAATACAGAACACGATCTTAAGTTGTAAAATGTATCGTGCACCGTAGAAATAGATTATAAACGATTAGAGAAGTTATTTATGTCTATGCACTATGATTTTCCAAATCTTTCCAATAACTAGTATGTAAATTAATTTAATGGCTTTTCAAGCGACATATGAATTTTAGTTATTGCTCGCATATTATCAACTTTAAACATCAAGAAAAAATCTTCATTATTCGATTAAACCGGATCAAATTACGTAAGATATTGTAGATAATATATCTTGTAAGCTACCATAAAACGAGAATATATTTAGAATTAAAATGGTTATTAAAAAGAAGTAAATGGTTATTAAAAAAGGCACTGGATTAATTTACACGTAAATTATTATACGTAATAAATTATTATTTTAGTAGTTTGGTATAATCAAAGGGAGCAAATCTAATTTGTAATAGTTAAACGAAACTTACAAGTGTAATATAGGAAGAACGCGACGTATTAAATATCAGGAAATATCATGGAACGTTTCGGGAAGCGTAAGAGAAGAAAATTAGCGAGTAACTTCGTCATCAATAATCTTTACGATATTTAATCAGGTATACGAAGCATATAATAGCCACTTTCTAACGTAAGACCGCGATTAAAACCGCAACGGCGGCGTTCACCTTCCCTGAAATCGAATCTACTTATTTATTTATTAGTCAATAATTCGCACACACACGCGCACACACACATGCACACACAATTATCAAACTGCGAACCCGACTTTCACAAAATAAAATCTTTTCACAATTCTCGATTTCCCTGCTTGATGAGCAAAAAGAAAATGAAATTTGATACGTCAGATCACTCCTGTTTGTTATGAATATGTATTACTATTCGATATGAATATGTTCCATGGAATGTTTAGATCAGGATAACTGCGTCATTAGAAATCTAATTTTCATAGCTTTAATAAAACGACAGGAGGCAAGACACGCACATACTATGATGCTGTGACAAACGATATTAAACTGTCTAAAATTGCAAGGGAAGATTAAACTCAGAAAATGTAAACATTGGTCACATAATTATTTCTTTTTATGAAACTGTAAACTTAATATTCTTTTCTATAATTTTATTATCACAATTATTTTGCAAAATCTCAATGTCGTATAACACGACTCGAATTTCTATAATATTTCCGAGTGGAACTAAAGTATGTAAGTGAATTAGTATAAAAAATATTATGGATGTTGGATGAAACCAAAGATAAAACAAATACAGTGCAGCTAGGGACAAAGGAAGCAATTGTCTTTCACCACAAAAGTGTACTTAATTGACATCATAGTGCAACACGATGAAGCAAATAATACAGTAAAAATATTCATCAATTTGTTGCTCTAATCATAGGAAAGTTTAATTATTTATGAAAATAAATTCGTTTATTCCGAGTAACAGGATACAACCAGCAGTCAAATCGAAATACTTTTTTAAATAAGCCTATCCAGGAGCGAAAACTCTTATCGTAGAGTTATAAATATATTATATTTAATAAGTTACTATTATAGAGTAACAATATAGAGTAATAACAAATATGCTGCTGACGTTTATGTAATTTCACATTTTTATGAATATATCTAATAGCTAATAATACTTGTTACCTAAAGAAGTAGAATCTAAAGAAAAATTTGCTTCGCTTTACCACATATCGTAACAAATATTACTTTACTTTTATTTTATATACTTTCACAACTTACGTAGATTCTATAAAACGATCACGCCGTAAAGTTTCCCATGAACGCACAGAAATCTGCGATCTAACGTTAAATTTCTCAAATAAAACAAAAATATTTTCAAATGGTCGATATCAAATTATATCCTTTGGCTTCAATTCTATTTTCGGAATTCGATAAGAAAATCCAACGATTCAACGATAACGACGATTCTTTCCCACCACGTGCTACGATCCAACGTCATTGTGTTACTTTCCCGGCGGACTACACCGCGTAAAGCTACTTGTACGGGCGACGAGCAACGTTTTCACGAGGCGAAAAGAAAATTCGTTACTACATCGTCGTGCGTTTTCACTGCAAGGAATAGTCCGCCCACGCAACAAAGAGGACAGCGTGGAAGTCTGCGTCGAGCTCGTGTAGGTGTACGCGCGTAATCATGGAGAATGTCAGAGCAGGGCGTGGTGAGGCCGGTGGTTAAACTATCCTCGACAAGGCCGCGTGTGTTCCGGCTCCAAACGGTTGGCGACAAGTCCAGCCATTCCACCGCTGGAAATCGAAGAAGCGACTTACTAAGCGGCTGTTAACAATCGAACGCTATGATGTTCAATGGATTATTGTCTTGTACATTTGTTTTCAATACTGTTATTGTATCCATTGTTTTCTCTAGTATATCACAATACACTTATTGTGGTTAGTTCGAAACATAAATTGTATCTATGTAACGAATAGTAATTTTAAATAAAATGTATGCACAGGTACGTATATGATATATATAACATATTTAAAGCATACAAGATATATATATATAATATATAATATATATTTGAAACATAAATCTATCGCCCACACGAAAGCGTAGATAATTACGATGAGAAACACTTTTCGCTCACAGTTGTTAATTTTATTCAATAAATCAAACTGAAAGTAATTGCTTTCACATTTTACTAATAGTTCAATGGTTTAAGTTCGTGAAAAGTAATTTACAATAAACATTTTATCTCGTATCTTAACTATACTATAATTATATACTATAGTTATCGCAATTATCCCTTTTTTTATCTTATACGTGCATGACATTTTTTAAACAAGTAGTCAGAGAAGTGAAATTTCTGTATGTGGCCCTAATTCGATGGCGGGGGGAATGTATTATAAGAACCGGATGATGAGAAGAATCCGCGCGTGTCTCCTCGCGTTTTCACGCTAGAAAAAATCGTATCCTGCCATGCTGGCCAACCGACGACGTTATCAGCGCTTGAAATGATCGCGTTAACGTCCGTGAAACGTGTAATTTGTAAGAGTGAAACGTGTTTTACATAGTGCAAAACGGGTTACACGGATACAGTTAGCGATCTGTTGATAGAGGGATTTTTCCATCAATCGGCCGCGTAATTGCACAAGTGGCAAATTATAGATCTTTACGATGGCGCGGCGACCCGTTCCCTCTGGATAGTTACGAATATCGTTGTTTCCGATTCGAAAGGGAAGGAATTATCGCGTTCCACGCGATGTCGATTTTCGCGGCCATTTTCTTAATCGGGGATAAGTGGACTATTCCGTTCGACTGGCCGCTTTGAAACAACCCTGCACACTTTTGATCTCTTGAAAGGCTCGAGTTATAGGTTTTCTAGGATATGAATAGTGTTTCGTTTTTACGAAGATCGAGGTGAACAAATTTACTGCCTTCTTTCTGTAAAATAATTGGTTAGTTATGAGATCGGTATCTTTGAAGAGAACGGCAGCATTGGAGCAATTTTGTTCTATCGAACGCCAGACAATTGTTATACAAGTAAATGTTAGAAGGTTAGGATCATATGCGAAAAAGAATATTCTCTGTGTTTTTAAGCGATATATAAAGCCATTGACAAAGACAAAAGTATTTGCCGAGAAGAAAAAGGTTTAAAAAATTGATACAGCAAACTTGAACGTTTTGATAGAATAACCTTATTTGTGGTAATATATTCAGTATATTGCCTCATCGGTTACACCTTGTACCGTACAATCTATACGACAGTAGATATATGTTAACACACTTGCTCAACGTATATGGCGATTCATACTTCGTATAAATTCAGATAAATTGTCGAAGAATTCTTTTTAGTGAACGATTTATTTTCCTATTAATCCCCATTTACTTTTTATTTCAATTTGAAAAATTACACCATTATGTAGAAAGTTTTTATTTGAAGAAAACTATTAGTTGACGATATAAATGTACGCTAAGCTATTCATCTTGTCACCATATTACTTTTTTTATCGTCGTATCAGTTTGGTAGCAAAGAAAAAATATGATTGGGCTTTAAGAATGGAAGATAAACGAACGTTAAAGTAATATTTACTTGTGCTCGAAATCAAAGAATTCCAGCAATTTAAATAACATCGTTATAATTCACAAAAGACCTATTTCGAAGACACACGTACGAGAACCTACATAGACCATAATCTTCAGAAACTTTATCTCTTCAATTTAGAACAGTTATGTTTTTAGAAAGTCGTATGAGTATCAGAAGAAGTTCGAATGTGGTTTTCATAGCTGAGATCGTTCACTTTTTATAACCATCAGCAAAAATAAGATTCCATTAAGCCGACAGTGTTGTAAAAAGATTTAACATGACTCGTTTAACGAGGTATCGCATACTCTACCCTATTTTCCTTTTAATTTCGACACTGTGATTCTACTGTAGTATCGTGGACGAGGGGCCTGGGGGGTGTCGTGCGAATTATAAACAAGCGGTTGCTGAGCATGTGCGTGGTGGGGCTAAGACAAAAGATATGAGGCTAAGACAAAAGACAAGGAGTTGCTAAGGGACATAAACGAATTAACAGCAGTATGAGTTGAGAAGCCAGAGAGTGCGAATTGTGTTGCCGAAATAGTGTTGCTAGCGTTGTTGAGAGAGAGTTGGATCCGTGGTGACGAGAGTCGCTAATTAACTATCCAGTTGTCTCAATTATAATACGTTGTTGTGATTAGTTCATGTTGAATAACCATCGTTTCCTGTTTAATCAACATCTGTTTAATCCATTTATTATAAATAAACTGATCATAGTAGTACAAGATACTACACTACTTTGTATTGAATCATAAATATGCTTCTCTAACCCATATAATACTCACAGGCAAATGATAAAGAATATAGAGGACTCAAACTCTATAATAAATATTATTACTTAATCCTATTTTCCAAGCAAGATTTATTTCAACTATGATTAAGCATAATAGATCGCCTTTATAACTTTAATGCATAAAAATAAATATTTCTTGATAACAGAAGAATATGATATGCGTGGAATATTGGCATTCAGTATGTCATATGTATGGTAAAAGATATTGAACACTAGCAATAGCAAAGAAGTTTAGCAAGAAAGTAGCACAAAGGCGTACAAAAATTTCCGTAGAAATAGATCTTTCGCTTTATACTTCAAAAGCAATGTCTATAATAATTTTAATTAATATTGACTGTAAGGAAATACGAAATAAAAGAAGATATTGAACGACTAAATATCGTTAATTTATTCTATGATACTAATTAAAATTCTCTAGAGTATCGTAAAGTACAAATACAATTAATATTGATTACAAGACTATTGACAATAAAAAAAAAGCAGCGAACAACTAAATACCGTTAATTTATTATATGGTACTAATTAAAATTCTCTGAAGTATCGCTTTTGAATTGCTAGTTCAATGATGTTGGGTTACATCGTACTCCATTACACCATCGTCTGATTAAACACGTTTGCAAGATTTCTTACTGGCACGCAACAGCAATGGTACTTAGTTAAACCTAGTAATTTGGCAATTTCTTATTGAGAGATTTCTTTCGAGATTAGCAATCGATAAATACGAGTAAGATCGGTTTAAGTATCCTCATCGATCTTTTGATTCATGATCGGTACAAAGTTACAAAGGGATCCCCAAGAGACAAACGGCGCTTCGCAGTGACAGGCGAAAAATTTCTCTTGCGCCGCTTGAGCGAGGCGCGGAGAATCGCGTTCCGCTCGTGATCCGCGCGTCATGCGCGCCCGAGATTGAACGCGTGGGCGAACGAAAGAGCAATGCTGCGTGGAAGAACGAAATCGCGACGGTCGATCGTCTACGGGAGCCGCGTTTAGCCCACTTTTGGCCATTAATCCGCGAAGCGACTATCCGCCCACAGTATAGAATCGAGCCGTACATATACAGGGTGCTCGAAAATCAGTGACTATTCTACGTGTAAAACTAAGGAAAGAAAAAAGGAGTAACATTCTCTTTCGTCCGAGGAATACTTGTTTTCGAGTAAATTAAGTTCGAAAGCAAAATTTAATATTCTTGTTTCCTATAGCAAGTCTGCACCTTTTTAAGAACATGTACGAACATAAGAATGAATCCTTTTAAGAATATATTCTTAAAAAATTTGGTTATAAATTTTATGAAGGCAAAATTTCTTTTTATAATTAAGATTCTGATCTACCGTTATTTTCAGAAAAAAACGCATGTTCTTTGGGGAAAGGAAATATTTTTTTCGGAGGAAGTAAGGATCATATTTTAACAATGATCGTAGGATTAAGAGTATAGAACAGAAGAAGGTAAAAGGAACTTCTTTACGAGTTGTTATGATAAAACACAGAGGGTAGAAAAGTACTATTTTTCATTATGAACGAAAGAAAGATTCGTGCTTCTGCTCATTGCGATCGAAGCGTATCTCTGAAAAACACCTGGTTGAACATCGATCATTCTTCCATTGGAAAAATTGGTTATCTTCCTCAAACCAAGTTTTCCAATTTTTTCCTTCTTATTACGTTGCAACCTCATACCTTTTGCCATATATGTACGTCATATTAAAATTTGTATTTCGATTTAGAATAGACTACGTATGTTTCAATATTAAAGGGTTTTATTAATTTCTTGCAAATCCTTCAAGTATAGATTGCTTTTTACAAGTATAGAATACACACTCGTATATTTATAAACTGATTGGGATGTAACAACGTACATCTCGCACAAAGTACAATAATTCACACAGATTATCAAGGAATAAATAAATAAACGAACATTTTGTATACATACAAGATAACGATATACCCATGAACAGCAACAGTCAGTAAAAATTTTGTATTCGTAGACTGCAGAAATTAAAAATAAAAATTGCAGGTTTCATAAAGTTTTACTAATTTCCTGATGATTTTTCAGTTATCAGTTTACTCTTCCATAACTGTCCTTAAATAACCAACTGTGTAACACTGCCATCCATAATTGTTATCGGTATCCCCAAAAAAAAATTTCGTCGTTGATAATTTAACCGTAGCCACGTTCAAGTTTACTGGATAAATTTTCAGATTGAATTTTTTTCTGATACGTAACATCGTATGAAAAAATGTTCTTCTATATTTCCTTCGTATTTTATCACAAGGAATCACTTCGTTTTCGCTCGTATATGTTATTCAGCCGGAGCCTGCATGTATATTGGCGCAAAAGAGCGAACGTTAGCGTGCAGACGCGTGTGGGTGCGTGTGCATGGTCGCAAACCGGAGAATGCCAGAGTAGGGCGTGGTAGAGCCAGTGGTCAACTTTCCTCGGCAAGGCCGTACGTGTTCTGGCAGCGCGAGCTGTCAGCGAGCTCGCGACATGTTTGTCCTTTCTGCAGTACGCGCCGCGCGTTTGCTAGGCCGAGATTCGAGAGAAAGTGGGAAAAGGTCGAACGAGTTACAAAATTGTAACACTATTACTGCAATAACTAGGAACGCGCGCGCGCGTGAGCTCTCCGCGCTCGCGCACACCGTAACTTCACGAACGATTGCGCGTTCTCGATCGAGAATTGCAACCAACCGGCAATTTATTCTCAAATTGCAACATTTAGAAAAGCTTGCCTAACTTTCGATCGGACCATCGATAATTTTCTTCCTCTCCTTGATCCCCTTGCAAATACTACCTTATTCTACAGGTAATAATTACCTTTTTCGAGAGATGTTCGTTCAAATACAATATATTTCTATGCTATGGTTTGATAAGTAAATGATCACCGGTTTATCTCGGCAGATGTTACACACTTAACAGATGAAATAATTCATATGACCGAGCGAGGAAATTCCCTCTCTTTAATAAAATTAACGTGTAAACGAGCATACTTTCGCTGTTTGGCGATTGAGTTTACGAGCAGATTGCTTCATGACCTACACTAAACGAAAATGAGCGAATGCTCCTGCTCTTGCACGTTGCTTCGAACGTATCTTTAAATAAAACGTTTTGAAATTTTATGACTGTTGCTACGAGACGCTATTCTCGCGATTATATTGGTAAAAGTTCGAACCAATTTGAAAATCTACATAGAAATTACAAGGTAATTGCAAGACTATATTTCGTAGCGATCTTGAAAGTATTTAAACACTCGAGATTCTATTGCTTCAATAAACGTCACTCTTCAGTAGAATCGTTCTTAAAACACTTACATTACGTGTTTAGACGACTATTCACGCTATATACTATTTTTTTTTATTAAATTCGTAGTATATTCGTAGTAAATATTTCGTATCTTCTATATACATTTTCAGATTGATATCAGATTTTATCAGTATAATCAGAAGAACCTTGGTTCGTTGCAGTGTCAATGAAACCTCAAAATGTTTCGTATAGTACATAGAATATATTCATAAGTGGTGTTTGCAAGTGTTCGAATGCTTTTATGAACATGTGTAGTTTGATAGAACAATAATACCTAAATTTAATTCAGCAAGAAATAAATCTGAAGTATATCTGTATAAGTCAATATGTACTGACCCAGTCTGTGTTATCTGAGGGTTAATATTGATAGCTTTGCATCTGAAACGTTGTTTTAACGAAGTTTTAACTTATCCAGTTATTTTTGTCCTCTGTCATTTATCAACCATATCAAAGAAGAAACTTGCTATTTTATATATATTCAATGATAAAAAGATTTATAATAAGATATCGAAATTTCATTATTGACTCTCACGGATTATTAGAATATTTATATGATTTGCTCTCACTTGTACGAGTTTAACTATGAAAAAAAATGTCATGAAAGTGTCGGAAATATAAATTTAGCATTTTTAATGAATAAATTATTTGAGAAGAAACTGCGATAGTTGTATTTCAAGAATTTTTAAATATATAACTGACATTTCCTGTAAAGCTTGTATGTTGAACTTGTAAATCTAGTGTAATGAACGTAATTAGTCATTCGAAAAGTACCTGCATTAAATTATGTGAAAATTACTTTGATTTAATACGTATGTAATGCATATCGAAGGAATCACTAACGTTTTAGTGAAAAACGACATTTCTTGTGCAATAAACTAATACGTAACATTAAGTAAAGTATGATTGAAGAGATCCAGTACATCTTGACCATCGTGAAATAAAATTAAAATTATTGTAATCAAAATCTACTTGATCTTAATTGATGACTCGGTGGTTAACTAAATTTTTAACACCAACAGTAAGTTGTCTGATTTCCTAACTTGTTAATCGGCTGAAACGAGTTAGTTCGTTACTCGGATTACTCGGAATCTCTCGAACATAATAATTTGTAATTTCCTTAATTTTTCAAGTGTCGTTTCATTTGTGTTAAATATGCATTAAATTATACTTACATTTGTTTGAATTAAATTGAATTAAAATCGACTTTTATAACAGAAATTCATTTATCCTTAATTATCCAACTTTTAACTTTATGATTATAATTTCGGTCCGAACCATTTGTCACAATAAAATAATTAACAAAATATCGATCAAAGTATTCAACGAAAGTATTCGACCAGTATCAAGCTCCAAATTAGTGGCAATAAATATTATTTGATCTCACGTTTATTCACAATTTATTCGACAAAATCATCCAAAGTGTTGGGTGTGTTCGATGTTGCTCTAATAGGTTTGCGTTGGAGTTTCTTACAAAGTCAGAAGGTTTGATCATTTTCGATTTACATCAGCAAAAATAATCATGCTTTGACCGATTGTAACTTATTATTTTATTTCAGCTTTTAATTCTTATTCTTATTACATTTTCTCCATTGACGTAATCTTTTCGTTAATGAGAAAATTCTCAAAAAGAGGGTGGTTGAAATTAAATTTCTTTCGATTATATCTTTATTGTTGTAGAAAAAAATGTTCCTTTTCCAAATTTCCTTTTGTAAATACGACTCTCAATTTTTAAAATTCCTTGTATTTTGATTGCAAATATTGGTTCTTTTTATGTTATCCGTATACAAATCTTTTAACTATCATATTTACTGTACTTAGAGGTTTATCTTTCGAATCTACACAAATCAGCGCCTGCAGAGATACCTACTTGCACAGAAGTTAAATGACTCTGACAAAAGAGATATACCTGTACAAGTCTGGTACTGTTATTAAGCAATTTCACTTGACAGAAACACTTAACTGTTGCGTTTGAATATTTCATCGACCACAAATTCTCCGTTTAAACCATAAACCGTAATCCATATATTTTCCAATTCTCTATTTATCTTCGAACATTCAACGAACCCAATGTATAACTTCACATACTTTTCCTGTCTAACATATTGAAACACAAAGTGGAAACAGCATAAGAAATAAAGTCGAATTTTCTGCGTGGGATATAGCTACGATAAAATTAATCGGAATAAAATAAAGTAAAATAGCAGAGAATATAAAATAACAGAAAGAAACGGCAAAAACGATAAAATTCATCGACCAGAAATTCTTTATTTAAATCGTGAACCGTAATTCGTTTATTGTTTTTCAATTCTCCGTCTATCTGCAAATATTCAATAAACTGACGCGTAACTTCGCGTAGTCTGTTTTGTCAAATATAACAAAGCACGAAATAAAAATAAAACGTAAAATAAAGCAAATAACCATAGAGTTATATACGATAACGTAATACAAGTGTAAAAAAATAAATCGAGATAAAATGAAAAAGAAAAGAATGAAATATTAAAGAGCAGAAAATACCAAAGAGAAAATTGACATATGTACGAGATTCCAAATAATTAAATAAAAACTGATAGATACGTGATAAGATTGACGGATATGTTAATAAAATAAAATATCAATGAGCATAGAAAGAGAGGAAAATAAAATATAAAATTCTGTACAACGACGGAACAAACGACAGCCGTGACACTCTATCACCGACAGCATATTCCTGTAATCCCAAAATTGAAAGCACCGCGAATGCAAAAGCTCGGCTAAAGAAACGCTGTACGTGTTCGCGAGAACGGAGGTTCGATCTCGCGGGACTGCGAAATTACCACGTTCAGGATTAAATGGCAAAGGGATACGTACGGCTCAGAGAGCAAGCTGATTATGAGTCAGCATCGAGCGGGTACGGTGATTACAACGGCATGTAATTGCACCGCGGCTCGTTTAACATCGCCGGCGTCGAGCGGTGTCAACTCTGTCTGTTCAATAAGCGCCTACAAACCTATATTAACCTCGCGGAGGATGCGTCGCGAATCGTTTTGCGCGTTCATGTCGTCAGAAAATAAAAATGCCAACGGACTAGAATCTATGGGATGGATGATGGATGGCGAAGAATGTGCCAATGTAATTCCTTTAAACCAGCCATTAATTTTCTTAACCGATAGATTCTGTTTGATATTTTTCCATTTTCGTGTTATGCATTCGCCATTTTTTTGCGGTTTTTCTTTTATCAATAACGGGTTAAGAAGAACACGAGATGCGGTGATTTTGTACTTCTTCTTGCTTCTTTTCCTTTTAATTAATCTATTTTTAGTGGCGGGTAAAAGTAACGTTTCAAAGCACGATGATTCAGTGATATCGAGAATGGGAAGAAATACCTTCTGCTTATTAGAATGGAACACGAGAAAGTGAGGGTTTTTGGATTTTCCAGTTACAATAAATAGTAAATTGCTGCCCTGGCATTTTAATGCAACTCGTTTTTACGAAACGTAGAAATTCTACAGGAAGTTCGTTGCTAGTGCTACAAGTTATTATTACGATCACATAATTCAAGCGTTCTTTCAAATGTTTCCATTCTTGGTTATTCGCTGGAAATTAAAACGTAGATTAATCAGTCGATTAGAATCATACGCATTACACGACGCAGATATTATTCTTAATTTAATTCACGTCCCTTCCCGAATATTGCCAAATATTTTCTAGACTCAGTATTAATACCTTCTTCGGAGTTTCTTTTAAGTAAAACACTCGCACACGGCATTAAATATCTGTCCGTTTACACTTCGAAATTTATACTTCGATGAAAATCTTTTTTTACAAATGAAATATTAGTCTTCCTGTGCGACCAAATGAATATTATCAGCGAAATCTCATAAAATTACAAATTGCAACAACCAACGAAAATTGAAAAAATTATTCCCTTGTATGTTCCAGTAAATCGAAAATTTCTATCGCAAAAACAAAAAATAAGAATGAAAAGATTAATCTACAGCCGAAAAAGGGCACAGACGCTATTAAATTTACACTGAGAAACGAAAATCAATTTGACAAGATGTATACAATCGACGTCATTCTCCCGTCATATTATTTCATTCTCAAATAAGAGTCATCATACTTATTTTCGAATCACTTAGGTGAATTTCGTGGAGTACATTTTCTATGAACGCGAGCACCGAGAAGAAATTAAAATCGCTTTACCGTCGTGCGGTCGACACGCGCGAAATTCATTTTGCACGCGCGATGCCTGGTAGAAATTATTGGCGATTGAAACTTCACCAGTCGTTGGTTAGCCTGACATCCAACCGCAATTTCTCCGTGCTACGTGTGTCTCTGACACGACAGAAAGAGAGAAGAAGAATGTGCCTCCTCTTCGGGATGTTTCTCGAAGGAGCATCGGCGGTTATAGTAATCGCTTCTGCTAACAGACTCTTACGTAATCCTCCTATACGCCATCGGTTGTTTCAGCTGACAATCTGATGTATGCGTTGCTGGCGCCATTATTTTCTGGATCATTTTCTGCTACCATCGTGCTTTCCCAACGCGTTTCATCCGTTCATCAATCGAATTCTATTTGTCCGTAAAAGGAAGTCGCGTTGAAATTAAATTTTTCCAAAGCAACGTCAGATGCGAATAAGGACATACAATTAGAAATCAATCGGACAGAAGGAAAAATTTCTCAATTACCTTTTGAATGTAAACCTTCTAAACGCTAGAAGCTATAAATAAAAAGTAAAATGTCTGAGAACAATTAAGCGAAAGTACTACTAAGTGATACGTAGCTTAATGTACTTGAATCCAATTAATTGTTATATAAATGTTACAATAAATACAATGGTGTGCGAATTTTTGTAGCAACCGTATAGAGAACTGAAGAATATTGGAATTAGTAAGCGGTACGCGTTAAATGGCGATTATATTGAATTTTAATAATAATAGCGATAAATATTTCGAAATAGCGAAGATATTACATTTGGTAAAAATGAAGTTTTGGTTATAGCATGGTCACTGGTGTCGTCTAAAAATAATGTTTCGTGACTTTACTTAAATTTGAATTATTCGTCGAAGAATTAAGTACCAGTGGAAACAATTGGCCTCAAGTGATATCATCGGTCATTTAAATTCGTTTCCATGAATCTTCTTAGGATTAATTATCTTTCCTTGAAGAGACTAATAGAAGTCGCGTAATCACTCGATCTTCAAGCATGTATTTTAAATTTCATAGCCTTCGATCGCGACTATTTCTTTGGTATTCTCAACAGGAAGAAAATCTGTAAGAGGGAAATGCGAAGGAACGCATACCTGAAATCCTTTATGTTAATCGAGTCTAGAAGAGACATTTTCTTACAGCGTATAATAGCTCATAAAGCATCGGCGCGTTATTATATCTAGAATGGCACGCTATAATCAAGTCCGATATCAGAAAGCGAACGCTATACTTAGAGCCGAGAGAAAAAAGAACAGAAGAGGAAGAAAAAAATGAGAAATGAATAATTGAGTATCGAAAGGATTACAATGTAAATAGAGAACGATTATAGCTGCCTGTGGCTATAAAACACGTTCTTTACTATGTCGCCATTGTCGCCTGACAGCGTGTAAAGGTTAAAAGCGAAATCATTGTGACAAAACTATACCGCATACTTTTCATGACACCAATTCCATTTCACTAAACGTTGCTCGGATATTTCAATATTTATCAACCGCATATATACTTCTCCTCTTCGTCTACTTTAATTGAAATTCGATCAAAGGACAAAATATCAAAATCTAACATACACCGATTTAGCGCACGTTTGAACTTCTGCTCATCCTCGAAACGCCATTCTCAAGTACTTTCCACAATGGCCACTCGAAATCAGGCGTGTCAGCTCGACACGTATAATTTCTCGTCTTTTGACAACCATCACCGGGCTCTCTATCGCTCATTTCCATTTCCCTCGTTGAGCTCCGTTCAGCTTTGTACGTTATCAATCACCTGTTTTGCGCGATTACATCGCGATGCCGTGCAATCTGTAATTTTAGTCGACGATGCGTAATTCCTGATATTAGCGTATACGAAGGCTCGTCTGACATTTCTCGGAAGATTTTCAACTGCGAATAAATTAGCTGCGGTTTCGTTACGTAGCAAACGATTTATGGTCACCCTCCCTCGAACGCATTATACTTTTTTTTTCTCGCGAATAACGCCTTGAATCCGATCGTTTCGCGCGCGCGATAATTTACCAAAGCCACGTGTCGTTTAGTACGAGACACGGTTCGACGCTGCTCGTTTAACAAATTTCACTATCGTCCAAGGAAACTATGGCTTATAGCTGCCAGCAAGAGTACAGGCAACCGTTAGAAGACACGGACACGCTTCTCATTCATCTGTTCCACGTCAATGGTGGAGTTAATTGGGTTACTTTTTAGAATGGGCGTGGTTACTGGTAAATAAATCAGGCGAGCGCTTAATAAGGAATAAAATTATGCGAAAAATAATGTCATTAGACTACTCCGTAATTAATGCGGTCCTTGGTCCGAATAAAATACAAAATTACGAAATGAATCTTCTTGTATTTTGTTTTAATAATTTTTTGTCCTTCTCTGTTAGTTCTTATTCCAATTGTATAAAAGCTTAATAGTAACAACTTTCGTTTAAATTTAACTTTCAAAAAGACCGCATCGCTTATATGTTGCCAAATGTTTTAAATTGCTCAATGTTGACTAATGGAATTCACTTATCTAAGTTATAAACTTGTATTATATAGACGAAAAATCATATCTCCTGTAACATGAAATTCAGTTATGCGAACTATTCCACGTATTTATATCCATTGATTTTCCCGTGATCGCCCAAGGAACAACTACTCTTCTCCATTCTTCGAATATTTCGAAGAAAAGAAAAGAAGTTCCTCCGTCGAATTTTCAATTTGTTTTACCATGGCGCCCTTGAAATTTCCTATGCTTTCTACACACCTAGCTGTCGATGCTTTCAGTAACGAAACAAAGAAACACTAGGAAAATTAAAAATGTTTACCTATCCGTCGATTTTCACGGAACAAAAGATTTTTCTCTTTTCTCGAACCTCAAACTTTCAAAAGGATCGCAACGCTCGTTCTCGAGGATCCTTAACAATTTTCACGGTTTTCCATATATTTGAACGGCGAAACTCTTGATAAGGGTATCATTATAGTTTATTTCACGTTATAATTGTCCTTTTCTTTATTTCTCAGTATTTTTGTTTCTTTCCTGTTGGCTCTGTTTTCTATTTATTCCTTTTCCGTTTTCACGCTTGTTAGACACATGCTCGATCCACAAAAGGTCACGCAAATCCGGATACGAAGGCTGGTCACACGCGAACGAAAATACGTCAGAGGCTGGAGAACGGTACCACGCGCTGCGACTATTTCTTTTTCTTTCCGCGTTCGCACCTGGTCGATTGAGAAAAATCAATTACACACCTGGTATCGATCTGTCATTCTTTGAGCATTATATACTAAGATTGTGTTTTTGTTCGAGCTTTTTCCTTCTTTCAGGACTTAGTTGAATTGATAAATTTACTTATTCTGAGGTTCTCCGAACGTTTTAAGAGAACAGTATTGGACATTGTTGGCCGACTCATAGTCGGTGGCTATGCAAAAATGTGTAATAACGATGTTTCATCTCGATGATAGATATCGATATTTATTCACAAAAACGAATATTTTTATTTAATCCTGATTTAATTCTTTATATCCTGAATTATATCACTTTTAATCTAATTTTAATCTTTAATCTAATTCCAGATGCTCCAAAATTTTTCAAATAACACGTGTATTATAAGTATAGATACTTTTTACCATTGTTACAGCATGAATGTAAAGATCCATGAAAATAATGTTCTTAAATATCGTCAGGATCGCGTATTTGGTTCGTTCAAATACGCAATACTTTAATACAAAGACGATACTTCAAACAGTAACTACTTGATGGTACTTTAGACGTGCAATATTTTTACAAATAGTACTTTATGAGTCTTATTCTACGACTAAAAGTGGCAGAATATTTATGGCGATTCAATTACTTACATAACAAAAATTTATTATTTTATAATTGATATTGGATAACAAGTGATTTTATAAATTTTATTCTGCGATTAAAAATAACGAATATTTATACTGATTCGATTATTTAGATAACAAAAATTAATTATTTCATAATTGATTTTCCGATTGATATTAGATAAGAAATATTGATACTGGTAGCATCGCTGTTGTAAAAGTTTTATAATTTTGATCTCGAGAAAATTATGAGATTAGAATCTTCTCGAGCGTGGAGAAATTATTTTTCTACGAAATATTATTTTCTTTAGGAGGATAACACAGAGATTATCTGAATCACGAAGATATCTCAAACCAGAATTGGTATTCTTACGTCACAGATGATATCCAAGAATTTCGATTGTAATTGCATTTGATAATAGTCGACAGAACTTTTTCTCCAGCTGACTCGTAAAAACGAATGGTTTATCTTCAATGAGAATTCACATGTAGGAAAGTATCGATCGCGAATACGAGGGAAAAGGGAGCAACGGAAGCATAGCATGATGATGATGGCAGACGATAATGATAACAAATTTCTTTTAAGGATGTGATTAACGGTGATTTTTCTGGCAGACGGAGTTGTAAATTCGAGTAAATCAACACGAGCCAACTCGATGCCTTTTGAAATAATTATTTTAAATTGCCTTTCTTATTTTATGCCACGCTATATAATAAATCGGTGCACGCAGCGAGATTATACGCTTCGAGCGATGAAACACGTCGAAAAATTTTCTGATGTACCCCGAGAATTTACTTTAGACGAATTTTTCTGTACAAGTGTAATTTTGTTGTCACTGAAAATATCGTCGATGCTCGTAATCATATAATTATTGTACGAACGAGTGCTAATGCCATTCGCGAGATCACTGAAATAATTTGGTGAAAGAACTCGAGTGTAACGAGCGAAGGCCAAATTACCTGGCTACCTGAATTCTACGATAATTAACTGTAACAATAAATGACTCAGGAATACCAAAGGTGATTAAGCGCATAATTGTCCGACAGTCCGATTAAACAGTACCAAACCGATTAACATTGGAAATCTGACTGTTGCCACGTTTCATGTTTCATCGATCATTTTTTCAACAACGGAATGCGGTACAAGTTGGAAGTTTGGTAATAAAGCGGCATTTCCTTCGACAATATACCGCTCATTAATTACTTTTTAAGTCGATTTCACAATCCACACTTTCGTGTTGACAAGTTAATTGCGTGTCACATACTTAATCAGACACAAGACATATTTTGCTCATCGTTCGTAATTTCTTTCAGTCGTATCTCGAAGAATGCATTAGTACAGTTTCGTAACGAGTACTAGGTCGATAGACAAGCTAATGACGTTGCCCCTAAACGAACTAAGTCAAAATAATCTGAGATGTAATTATAAAATGTTATTCAGTGGGATCGTACGAGATAAAAAGTAAAGGGACCTTTAAACTTTCTAACCAAACAAGTGAAAGCGCTAATCATTTCGCGATTAATCATAATCATTGGAATTTTTTTTTTAGGCGTTTCGAGTTGTGAGCTTTTTATTTAAAATGTCTTGCTGGGGATTATTAATCGCTTTGAAACGAGTCCTTCAACGTTTAATTATATCGAACAAGAAACGCGAGATGCGATGTGATCTTTAAAGTTTAGAGATGCAGATTGCTTGTAAAATGTAAAGGAAGATAAAAGTCAAATGTAGGAGGTACGAGAAATTTGAAAAGAATATATTCTGCTCACGGATAAGAAGTTTTATTTAAACGATGAGATGCAAGGCATAGAGACTAAGAGCTTCCTTCTACTACAAAGTCTAGAAAATTATTAACTTACCAAGTTTTTATTATTATATTTTTTGCATTACGAGTGCATTTGTACAGACGATAAAGAATTAATTCGGTTTATCAGTTTTAACAAAGAGAATAAAGAACATTTTCAATTGAGGAACGTTCCAGTTAACAAGATGAGAAATGGAGCAATAGAAGTTAAGATTAATCGTGTAGAAAAAAATGCAACAGAAATCCACTGTCAATAGCGTTAAAAGGCTTAACTTCTCAATCCCTTTTCTCTTTTGCCCTACCTTTTTAATCTTTCTCACAACATCATGTTTAATAGTTGTGTGTCGGTTACAGATACACGTCAAAGTGGTGACAGTGTTTTATGAACGAAAAGGTTAAATGATGCTCTGCTGCATATATTACGTATCTCTCAACTGTCAAGTTTTACATTTAAAAGCACCATACAAAGGAAAGAAAATTTCATATTAAATCTGTGACTCTCTTTTTAAAACTTCGTTGTCTCTTTACCTTCATGCAGTCTCGTACATCATACAGGCAACTGTTTGAACCTATTATATTGGATTGGCAACTAAGTGCGGATTTTGTCAATACCATCTAATGACAAATTAGTTACCAACCCAGTATATTCGTCTAAATACCAATGATTACGAATGTCACGTATAATCTCTTATTTAAACTAAGTATAACAAATTATAATTGACCAAATACAAAGAATACGAGGCTTTATACATAAAACGATACTAAGTATTCGAGTATATGCGAATATTTTCATGAAAGACGTTGTAAGCAGATTATTAGATCATAAGCAATCTTTGTAAGTTAGCAATCTAAATTACTTCTATTGAATGAATGTCATTTTCTAAAGTTTTAATTTATGGTACATATCTATATGTATATTACTTTCACGTGGTATACGTATATTTCTAATTAATGTTCGTTAACGTAGACAATTCTACAAAGAATGCAATTTCGATACTGTCGATTCTGTCTTATGATTCAATACCGAGCGCGCTTAATTTATGACATTCAATTCACAACCTCGAGCGTTTATTATTTGCTGTTTTCATAGTGGCAGAAACTCGGCGATCGCTCTCGCGTTCTTTTATTATATATTCATAGTAATTTTCATCCGTTTTCTCATCTTCGTTTGTTAGTATAATTTAGTATACTACTGTGAGAAATGTTCGAATGACGAAATACAAACTTTGTGAAGTGAGCCTTATGAAACGAACATTTTATACGTACAAGGGTAAGGAAAACAAGGACGAAGTAAAATACCATTTAACTGTTTATTTAATCAATTTAATTAGTTAATTTAACAATAATTGCGAATAAATGAATATGTCACGTATTTACATAGCTTCACGGCAGTATGATTCGTTGTATCGTTCCATTAGCCTCTCTGTTTCCGAGGAAAAGCGTTTTGGATTTTCTCGAAGCCAAGTATGCACAGCTTCTTTTACTTTATCATCAGGGGTGAATCTAAGACGAAGTAACGTCTCTTTGAGCGAAGATGCGATAATCATATACTGCCATATCCAAGTTATAAGAAGGATACGGAAGAAGTTCAAACGCTCGAGGTTGTGAATTGAATGTCATAAATTAAGATTGTTGAATTTTCACAAAGTTTCACTCCTTCGACCCAAAGATAGCGAACTGCAGCACATTGTTGTTTGATGGTGCAATCTCGTAGAAAAGCGTCCATATTTATGTCCTCGTGGTTGCACCTGAACGCTATGCGCACTAGTGCGCAGACCAGCTACTCATCATACAATACGAACATGTTTCATTGCATCAGTTTCTCTTCGTAGCGCTTACCGGGTAATTTAAAAATTGTTTTTACGTTTTTATTCACCCTAAATTGATCTGTATCTCATTACGAAAAATAATTACGTAAAAATAGTCACAGACGTAGGTGTATTATAAGACAAAGCACTATATTTTGGATATTTCATATACTTTTTCATACTTTGTATTAGGTTGTCCGGAAAGTGTCTTTCCTTTACAGAGACGTCTTTCACAACAACGCATCTTTATACAAACACAAAACCTAATCTGTCGAACGTTGTGATCTTTATTTTGATGGAACAAAATGGATCATACGTAATTCGATAAAATAATATAAAACGGAAAATGTTGTGCATCCATTATTTCCTTATAAAACGAAAGAAACTTTTCGGACGACCTAATGCACTCTAATTTTTTAATTATAAATATAAACGCATAAAAACCCACGGTTTACTCATTACGAATGAACGAAGTAACGCTTATAGAACGAAGTTGATCTCATCGCCAATAACGACGACAAAACCAAGTCTCCTCCTATGAAGAGTAGCATTCTGAGCGGTCGACATTTCCGGGAATCGGTGCACACCGACCCGAGACGAAGGCATTCCCCAATGCACGGCAACATCCCATTCTTACGGCGGGTTTCACTGTTATCTATGAGGTAACACGGGTCCATTCATCATCTGCTCATTAGCGAACGGTGCGTTATCGCGTGGCATCGGCGCGCCGTATCGTTGCATGCATTCGAGTTCCACGACTCGAGTTTCCCAATGGTGTAAGACGTCGAGCAACGATCCGCGCCCCCACTGCGAAACAAGAACAATAGAAGCTGATTTTTCCGGGACGAGAAAAATAGTACCGCCGCGTGCGCGCATCATTTTTCATCGTCGCGTTGTTCGAATTGTCGGCGCACGTCCGACATTATGATTTGTCACGAGCGACACGGGACGGCTCGCGTGCTTTCCAAATGCCAGACAAATGTCAAACGCAACGTGCGTTTTCTTCTTGTGAATCGGCCGCATTGTCGGCTCAAAGAATTCGATATCATCGAATTAGATCTGATTTCGATCTTCCAAGTTACTTGTTTTATCGAGCCAACGATCGTTTAGCGATCGTTTAAACGTCGTTTCTGCTGTATATCGCAGACTAGAGATCGTAGTGATGGAAGTCGAGGTCGAGAATTTAAATTTCCTCGCCTATTTCAGCTCTTACAAGTTCGAGTTACAAACTTTACTCTCCGCCATGTCATTGATTTTCACAATTTAGGAAAACATCAAGAATTTTTTACAGTAATTAATATAGAATACTACGTTATAAAAAGTGGCAGTGAACCGACTTACAGCATCGTGATTTTCAGCCCGGCGTATGGTAATTGTATTTGTGCGCTGTTTCGTGAAGAAATATTCGTGCACAGCTATACAAGATGTATAACAATGTCTACTGTTACGTCGATTAGAAGATTATTATATAGCAACGCTTTAAAAGAATAACACTGTACGAGACTTTAAATATCACATTAATTCGTCGAGTGATTAGATTTCCTTGATAAACATTGTTAAATCGTGAATTCTATTATTTTTCAAATTAACTCTCAGAAGGATCTTTAATTTTTTATTCCTCGCGAGATGCGTTCGTTTCAGACAATTTAAGTTAAATATCGGGCTGGTTAGAAAGCTCATCAGCGAAATTCTCAACACAGGTTCGACTGTATATTTATCTTGGAACAATTAGAAACATTAATACAATCGTACAGTGCGCATGCCAAATTTTGACAACACAGGTTTGCTTATCGAGTCGAAGGAGTTACGATAAATCTGGTCGAATTCGAAAGGAGTAGCGCGTAAAGTTTCTATCTTGTTTTCCGCGTTGTCAGAAAGTAACTTCGTACTTCCTGCAATGATTAGTGTACAAGTTGCAATGCTACTTTCGATTTTAAGGCTCTCAAACTTCGTCGCAAAACACCATTTACATCGATTTCCAAGTAAAGCTTTCCACGTATAACTGACGAAGTTGTACGCATTGAATCAAGCAGTTAACGGCGATAGCATTTGATTATAGCTCTAAATAACGCTCTTTCTTCCGATAAGTATCACTTAGTATCGTTTATTATCGTTTATTTGCATACGAGGCAATTTTGCAACATCCTTAAATCGCCTTTTAAAGTGCAACGACCGTTCCTAAGTAAAATTCTCGCTGTTCTACGAATAAATTATGGCTGGGTGTCATGCATAGCCGTATATTAATACCGCGTGAACTTTTCTCTAGCGATACATTATACAGTCCATGGTTAAAAAGCAGCAATTAATTATCGATTATATATGCTATTTCCCGTTTTCTATTTTTTTCATGTAGTTCGTTTAACCTTTTCTATATATTAACATCCTGTTTGCCTTCGTTGCATTCAACCTTTGATGTCAAGGTGGGGATACTGCCAATAATATGATTGACGTTGCAACTGATAGTGTCTGTTAGATACCGGACTTTTTAACGGCCTTCAGCGATCAATGGATCAATCCTGTGATACTTCGCGGGCGCACGATAAGCGCAATCTATTAAAATCCTCGATATGGAAATTGCAAGTCTATACTTTGTAGGGAACATTGAAATTGGAATTTTACGCTTTGTATGGATTACGAAAGTTACTAAATTAAGAAAAAGATCGAATGATCGAGTGGAAATGTAGTATACTACGTACGAGATTTGTCGTCTGAATACTATTAAACTCATTTCCTATTGATTCTTAAACATCCGCATTCTTGTTGATATTATTACAGATTTCACGGATTTGATTATTTTGTTTATCAAATTACCGTGTTGTGAAAGCTGACCCAACGTAACTATTTTGCTTAACGATGCACATATGTATATCTAATTTTTAAGGTTTCATTAATCGAGAATATTCAAATTGCAAAGCTCCCAAAAATTTCATAATATCGCAGATTGTGATAATAAATAAAAAATTCTCAGATTGCTTTCATAGATATACGTATACATATACAACAATATTCTGTCAATTCTATATTGTTAATCCATTTTACGGTATTTTTTTTATACAACACTTTCTAACATTAACTTTGTCTATGACCCTTTATCCAAATTCGTCAAAACCTTGCTAAAGCCTAACGCATTGTTGGCTATCTTCCACACTGTTTCCGGAATATAGCAATGCTACGACGAGTTTAAACAGTTATTAAAATATAAAATTGTATAAATTAATCGTTTAAACTATCCACGGCCGGCCAAGGATATGTTAAAGGGTAAAAAAATTTGAGAAAACAGATTATGTTGTCTGCTAACTTGATCATTAATAATGTTTCTGTAACACTATACGTAAGTTCACTCAATGACATTTTGCTGCCAATTGAATGATCTTAGATAAGAATGAGATTCATAAATATACAGGGAGACCTATTTTACCAATTGGTTGTATTAATCACGTCAAAATCGTATGATTTATTCCATAGATGTTTCAGATGGATAAATTTTTAATCCAATAAATTTATAAATAAATATTTCGTCCAAAAAGTCGTGACTAACGCAATACATTTTTGCTTCCATACATATTGTTCCATTGTCTCTTTCCTTTATGGTATATCGATTTCTTTCATATCGCTTAAAACATTTGGATTTGAAAGAAAACTGTATTTCACTTGCAGAGGAACATTCACATTTGCTTCGTGCAATAAATCTTAGCCTTTAACGGTATCTTGCTACTCAACTTCGCGAAGTATTCCTGAAGTTGAAGTAAGTAAATACCATGCGGATTAATGAGTGATTAAGGCAACGTAAGAGGAATGTGCTTCTTCTTGTCGTAGTTAATGTACATTCTCGCTGCTCCTTCGGTTTTCACTCTGAAATACCTGTTTAATGAATTAGAACTTCATTTCTTACCATTAAAGGTGCATTTCTTCGGTTTTCGCGCTCAGATACTTGTTGGGTGAAGTAGAACTTTATGTTCCACCTTAAAAGGCAAATATGATATTTCTTGAACGTTGATATCTAGTTTCGTTCAACGCACAGGTCTTTACGTAAGAAGCAATGTGTAAAAATATGATTTTTATCGATAAGAATTGTCCTTGTAATTAACGTGCCTTTGTTAATTAATTGATATGTACGTTTGAAGACTTGTTCCATACATTGGAACAAACTTCGTGTTATTTTCTTTTATGTTCAGCTTGGTTCAATTAGAATTTGTTTCCTATTTCAGGGAAGTTACAGAATAAAGACATTTTCAGCGGAACCGTCCTTGCTGCTGTCGCATATCGTAATGAATTTGTTTTCGTTGTTTTTCTCACTTCCGCGTTCAAACACTTGTTTGTCTAGTAAACTACAAGTTTATTTAGTTCTTAGCAAATGGGAATAAGAACAGTGAAGTTAATGGATTTAATACATACGTAAAGATATGTTAGAACAATGTAAATAGATTATGTTGAAAATACTGATAATTTCTGTCGATATATGTATATTTATTTTTCCTAATTAATAATCTAATCAAGAATAGTTCCATTTTAGAAGAATAAATATAAAACAAAGAAATCTTCAACGTCTGAGATTAAATCGTTTTCTTATCGTTACAGTTAATATGATAGTTTCACTAGTTCTTGCTCTTTCTTCGGTTCTCATGTTTAACTGCCTATTTATTAAATTGAAACTTTGGTTTCATACAACAAAACTAAATAATTTCGCTGACACTTGTGTTTCGTTTCGTTTAACCAAAAGTGTTATCTATAGAGTTTGCAATAATCCTTTTCCTCATATTCCACGCTGCTATCTAATCTTTGCATTTTAATGCAACGCTTTATCTTAATTTTTATCGTAGCGTTAGAATAATTTTTCTACGAATAGTACGTTCGTACACAAATGAAATTTTTAAAACTTTTATTCTTCTCTAACAATTATTTTGCATTATTGCTCGTATTTCGTAATTCTACGAATATCAAGTTCCACGCGAACTATTATCATAAAGACGACTACTCGTCATTCAATCTTCTAACTCAACAAGTATTGCTTGAGTTTCGCGAATGCGAGTATTTCATTGGAAAAAGTTCATATTGAAAAAAATGCACCTACGTGCTTCGTCTTGTTCCAATTCATAAGCCAGAAATTTCATTTCATTTCGACGTTACAATATAGCAATCGTTATTCTTAAAAAAGCTTTTATTGCTTCAACACAATATGTACACCGAATAACAATGGTGGCCACATATTACACCAGTTAAAAAAAGGTTATAAACCTCTGGACTTATTGCTCATAAAAGTGCTGAGAACTATTAAAAATTTCGATTATTTTATCATTATTCGTTCTGTACGTTTTGTTATCGGGCCGGGCATGTTCGAGATAATCGCGTTGTTTATTATTCGATCGTGATCATTTTGGCTTAAAGGAGAAATCCAAAGACAGGCGTTTAAATGATGATACATTGTGTGTTTGATTGTGATATAATGACAAAAAATGAAATGGCGAGTAATGGTAGTAACGTGAGATACATCGTTAGTAGGAATTATTGCTATTGCCTTACTACCATGCACAAAATGTAATGCTAAATGATGAAAAAGCAAATGATATAATATGCGTATTTTGCAATTTGAAATTTTCTAAAGACTCTAAGGAGCATATTAATTATGGGAAATGGAATTTATACAGTGTCTCAGGAAAATATGCAAATATGCGTGTGAAGATATTTTCTGTGTATCATATTAAACATATTTAAAATTTCATTAGCACTGTTATGACAATCGGTTGTATGTATTTAGAGTCAATTATTCGCCGTAGTAGTAAGACACACATGTTAATCACACGAATTTCACATTTTTAGGAGAATGAATAATTCTGCGACTCTCTGTACACTGTACCACTTTGAATTTGACATGTTTTTTTCATTTTCAATTATATCATTCTCCAAAATTCTCCTGTTTAATCGTAGAGCGACACCAAAGTCAGGAAATCAAGAAAATTATATCCTACTGAAATTGTCCTTAAAACTCGAAAAAATAATATTAAAATTAAATCCACAAAATTGTAATTATTATTGTTATTTATTTTATTTGTAGTCGCGTAAATTATCGCGGTCATAATGGAAATCGTGTCATGCTGAAATTCTTCTGTTTAATTATAAAATAACGTTAAAATCATAAAATCGACAAGAATATATTTATCACGTTTTTATGTCGCTTCAACCAATTGTACGCATCGCATGATTAATCGAGGCTTCTTTCTACTGATTTGCTTTGTAACGGCGCAAGCTAAAGACGAAGAAAGAAACGGGATCTTTTTGCAAAACGAAATTACGCCGCTCACTTTCGTCGAAACGACTTTATACTTCCACCTCGTAATTTCTTTCTGGCCTCTTAAAGGCATCCTTGCACGTGTTTATTCGCGCGCTTCTTTCTTGCCTTTCATTTCCTCCTCGTTTCAACGATAGCATTCTCCTGGCAGGATCCGGGTGAAAGGAGTCGTTTCGTGCCGACACAGGATTTCGCGAAAAAGGGACGCTCGATCGTGCGCAAGTATTCAAACCGACCGATAAAAACGATGATAAAACGTACGAGCACGTGCTCGAATCAGCTTTCCGATTGCTTTTGTCTCGTCTTGTCTGCTTTGGCGATTAATTGTTCCTTTCATAATCGATCTTCTGCGTTTCATCCTCTTCAGATCGCCTGCCAAGATTTTTTATCGTATACTACAGCGATTAATTGTTTTTGGATTGTGACTGATTATGCTTGTTTTGTTTTTTCTGGCTATGTTTATAGCCTTCTTTTTCTATTTTATCGCGAGACTTTTAAAGATATGTCATTACGTTATTACCAGCTTGCGAATATTTGTACCAGCCGTAAGTATCAGCATATTTTAGCTGATTCATAACTATCATATATCATATATATTAAAACGCATAAATTAATGAAGAAATAATTCCTAATCTTTTATCACCCATTTGTAAAATAGACAAATAATCAAATTTATTAATCTAGAAAATGACTAATACAAATATCTTTTGGTTAACCAATTATTATATATAATATTATATTATAAGTTATTATTTAGTGAGTGCAAATATCATTGTTTTAAGTTAATCACGAATATCAGTTTGGAAAAAGTTCTGTCATCTGATCTGTATTTTAGACTACGTAGTTGAAGGTAATAGACATTCTATTTATATACATATGGTGCCCTATAATCAATTATTTAAAGTAGTCAAATATTTAATATAGTCAAATGTATAAGTGATATTTATATTATTTGTAAAATCTGTCTTCGTTTTATATACCGAAGTGACCTTCAATTTCAAGAGAATCGTAGCGAAAAGATAAAGAAAGTATAAAGAGAAAATAAGCAAAGCGGAAAGAAATTTCGAAACGTATAGTAGCTGATGAAAATATTCCAACACTTGTAGGAACCTTTTGTGCAAATATTATGTGTGTTATAGGAAACATTTTGAAATCTCATTAGCGCCATAATGAGATCCGACTATTATGATTGTATTAGTAAAGCTTGAAACAAATCTAAAAATAAATGTATATCGAAGCTGCAAGGTATTTTAAATCGTCCATTCGTATTAATAAACCTCAACATTCAAGTGGGACAATATTCAATGCTTATTATACGCTTAACGTGGCCATCCATGCAGAAAACCTACAAACCTTTTATTAAATATTTCATTGCAACAAATATCTTATAATTTCTCTATACATTTTCAGATTGGTTCCAAATTTTGTCAATATAATTGTAACAGCAATACCTGGTCGCGGTGTTAATGAAATTTCAAAATGTTTTATAAACCACACACGATGTACATGTACAGAAATGTTTTCTATCGTAAATGTTCAAAGACGTTCGTGAACTGCCGTATTAGAAAAAATATACAGCCGTAAGAGAAAGAAGCAAGACAAGGTAGAGCCTCGGCGAGATATCTCCAACAAATCGACCATCGACGAGGTCGTTGATCTCGATTAAACGGATCACAGATCCACCGTGAATCGAATCGTGATACTTGCGGACTGGCATTTTTTTCTAGGCGGTGTAACGCGAGCTGGAAAGCTCCGTTGATGAAATCTCGCGATCGATTTCGCGCGGCCGCCTCTCCACGCCGGTTTCATTTAGACTGTCCCGCGAGAAAACAGGAAAGTGAATCGAGAAACATCGGTAGTCGATCGATACCTCGTAAATCTTTGTCGTTGATCGCTTTTTCTTCCCATCTGTCTCTTAGAAATCATAATAAACGTCTAGTCCGGTTAGACTAAGAAAAACGTCTCGTTCGAATAAATATATTTCGCAAAATGTCTGGTGTGACTTTTAGATTGATTCGAATTAGATGCGTATGTACATTGGCCAGGTTGCTTGATTACGTGCACAAGTATGACGTTATTCATAACGTACGGGTTAACATTAATTTTATCTCATTGAGGAGGTTATTAAACGAGGTAGCCTTAAGTCCACAGAAAAAGAGAGAGAGAGAGGGAGAGAGAGCTGATCTTTAGAAATGAAAAGATTTGATGATCTGGACAATGTCATCTTCAGAGTTTCTAAACTTTCTCCTAGCAGATGTTATATTGTTATATATGTATGTAGTTCGCGATACACGTGTCGAGTTATAGGAAGTCGAATTAAGTAACGAAGTTTTAGAACTACATTTTCATTTTAAATTTCTTATTTCAGTTTATCTTCTTGAGAATTCCGCGGTATTTTCATGTCTCCGATTTCTTTAATGAGTAAAAGCGTGATAGTAATATATTCTAAAGGAAGTTCTGACGATAATTCTGTTTTCTACATTCGAGTTAGTTATTATATTTCATTATAAAAACTAAAGGAACAGCTTCCTTTACTTCTTCTAGCTCACTATTCCTCCGTTTATTTATCTATTTATCTTTTCATTCTTACCGTTCATTGTTAAAACCTGATCTATCTGTTAGCGATATCTTTATCAATATGTCTTGTAAAATACAAAAGTTTGATATTTTTTATAGAATGTTATTATTGTATTGTATTGTATTGTTGTTAGTATTGTACTATTGGAATATCGTATAATAACTTGCAAATACAAAATACCTTTTCGTTTGTAAATAAAACATATCGAATATCGTAAAAAATAAATCATAAAAAAGTAATATATCAAAGAGAGGAATGGTTACTTTCCATTTTCAAGCTCTTTATCATAATCCTGTGATTTCGAATTGTCTCGACTTAAGAAAATGATATAGAATTACAAACTTAATTCACACATATTTCAATTTAATGATTATACATATAGAATTCTAATGTAAATAGAAATACATAAAATCTTTGAATTAGTTTCCTATGGAAAAGGGAAAAAGTAATATCATACAAGTACAAATTTTCGAATCTTTTCCATATAACCATTTCCTCGACTCCTATAATCTGGAAACAGTTTTACCGCACTACTATCGTATTAACACGAATAATTTTCAGTAAATTTCTAGGTTCGACGAGTGTGTTCGTTCTACGTGATTCGATAGTTGGAAGAAAAGTACGCGAAATATTACAATATTCCTTGCAGACCGGTGCCAGGAATAGGAGGGGGTTAGAGATCTTAATAAATCGCAGCTATCGGGAGATCATTAATACGCGACAGGATTAATGTTTCTTCTAGACGGCTACAGACGATTAGGGATCTTGAAATTACAGTAGGCGGCCTATTGCTTAACCGATGGAGACGTAATGCTCACCTTGCACTGTCTAGGATTACCTAGTCGATTTCGACCGCTGTCTGCCATGAAATCGCGGTATCGATTTTTACGCGTAACACTATTTTTTTCTACAACGCGGCTATCACACGCTCACGAGCCAAAGGACTAATGTATTTACAAGGATTTAATTCGATACTGGCCGCGAGAGGGTCGAGACACGACACACGACACGATTTCTACGGAATAAAAGCATGGATGGGGGAGAGCTACGCTTCGTTTTAACTCTTTCCCCTTTGTTCTCGTTGTCCATTGTAAGGAGATAACGTGGAACGTCCTTTTATATTTAAATTCCACTCCTTTTTGCATATCGAGACTCGCGTTACTAGATATTACGTAATACTGTGAGAGCAACGCTTCTTTCCTTCTTTTCGCTTAATTGAAAATATACCAACGCAACTGTGTTGCCCCATTTTCGTTATATGAAATGAACTGTGTCTCTTTATATCGTTAATTTGTCGAAAAAAACGACACATCTTGAAAATGATTTTGATATATCGCGTTAACTCTAAAAGCGAGATATTTAATGACAAGGAAGTATCATGATTTTCTTCTTTCTTAGTTACTTATTTAATGTCATATTTCCTGAAAGGATACCAGGTTAAATGTATTGCTGATTGACGAGTTTCGCTGATTTTTGTACTTAATGGGCATGCCTACTTGTTTTAAGACGTTTAAGGACTTTTTAAGAGGCATTTTCTTTCCAAGAAATGACTGCACGCTGTTGAGAATTTTTAATTTTTTCTTTGTACTTATTATCACATTCCACGCAGTAGTCCTGAAGTGCGTGTTTTATGGTGACACAGCTACGTAATACCTACTTATATAGGTATACATCTTATGTGTTTCTTTTCCATTCACTTTAGTTTTGAAAAAAAGCTACAACTAGTACTACTTGTACTACCTTTAAGTACATTGTATTACATTAAACTGCCTATTTAATAGGAACAATGTCATAATTCAAAGAAAAGTTGTTTTAATTCCTCGCCTTGCTCGTAGAAAGCGTTATACATAAACAAAATTTTATTAGATTCTCCCAAAGATGATTAACTAAATTATAGACAAGATAAAAGGCTTTTCATTGTTAGGTAATTAAGTTTAATTAATAATTTCCTACTTCGAATTTCCTCTTCCTGGTTGTGTCATTCTTATACCATATCTGACTCTTACAGCAAATATGTAAATCTGGTTTTATTTAAGTCGTAACAACGTGGTAAATAATATTCTTAAATAAGAGTGAAAGGAACGAAGGTTTGTTTTACAGATATTTATCTGGTAACACAAATTCTAGTTTTAATGGAATACTTTTAGAGCAGGAACTAACGCGATTTACCGGACTGGAACTTCTTTATCAGCTCGATAGCATTCTTTTCCTCTTTAAAGCGATGTATCGTGTTCTGGTTGCAACAAAAATCTATACTTCTAATCAAACAACTATTACGGGGATTAAGTCACGAATTAACTCGGCAGACTTCTGCCCTGTTTGCAGTCTGTCGATTTATTTGTTTCAGCGATTATCTAATCTAATCTTTGAGCGTGGACTCGTTATATCTACCATCAACTTTGTCGACTTCAGTCTATGTGAATTTCAGAAATGGAAGTGTCATTGGTATTCATCACGTGAATTATTTTAAAAAGATTTTATTGATGTAATTAATAATTCGTCTGATAAATAATGGAATGTCTTTTGACGATGCAAGCAATGAAAATCTTGATTAATAAATAAAATGTAATAATAATAATATATTTAATAAAACGCAATTTTCCATGAAACACGCATTTTTCAACAAAAGTCGTATGCAATTAGTACAATAAGTCGATTAAATGCCAACATGATTTCATCATGATTCTTTCCAAACAGTTTAAATGTATAATCACGCACCTACATTTGTCGAACAGCAAGGAAAGGTCGAAGAGTCGATCAATTAATTAGAATTTTCCTTAATTAAGAGACACAATTATGAAATAGATTGTACGATGGAATCAGAGCCTAAGCGGTTAGCTATAAATAAAAACGGCTGGCGTAAAATACAATAAAAATCTTCGATAATTATATCTTGCAAGCAACATTACTTAAGATACGATGTTAAGTCTTCCTTACGCTATTAATTGCTTAAGAAGGTCAATAAGTATTAAATTCTTAATTAACAAATGTCTTCAATATCGCTGTGTATTTGCAGGTAAATGCACGAAAGTTCACCAATGTAAACCTAATGGGACCTTGTCGCCTCTTCTACTTTCTTATTCTTATCTTTTTTACGTAATATGCCTTTTAAAATAATCTTCCAATTATACGAAAATCTTTTAAACACACGAAAGTCTCGTTGAGTGGCTTTTAGTTACGTGAGCATTAAATTATTTTTATCTAAGTTTGAAGACTTGCTGCCTTGAGATATGATATTTATTCGGAAAAAAGTGACGTTTCTAAACATTTTTCTAGAAACATGAAATTCGATTCGAAATTGAGTTAGACACAGAGTTATTTGATGAACGGTTTCATACACCCGATCCACTTTAACTTGGTAGAATACTTTGAATAGCTCTACCATGTTCGCTCTAGCAGAATATTCCAAACTAAATTCAAGCCATTAAACTTTCTCAACCGTGGTAGAGAGTAGTAATAAATTCAATACGTTTAAACGTAATCGCACGTAAAATCAAGTTTGTTACTTTAACCTAAATTATACAAATACTTAAATTATTTCAATTATTCTAATAAATGAAAATCATTAAAAGATATATTTACATTGGCGAAAATGGAAATAAATTTATGGTAATAGTATTTTAATTTAATCGAAGTGTACAAATTAACGATTAATTTGTACACACTCGAAGCTGCATTTACTGTCTTTTTATAGTATTATACATTTAAATTACTTATCAAAACCCATGATTATAATCAATTTTACTATTTGCTATACGCATATATTATTATATAAGTAAAAGTCTTTCAACCAGTTTAGACATTAAAGGATCTGAACACGAAGAGTCTGTCGAGTAGCAAAATAATTCTTTAGATTCACAGCAACAGTATTTACAAACGTCAGTTTGATTGTTACATATCAGCTTCTGAAAATGAATCTAATTACATCACAATATTCTGCCATACGTATGTATTAGGTTGTCAGAAAAGTTTCTTTCGTTTTATAAGGAAATAATAGACGCACAATGTTTTTTGTTTCATATTAGTTTATTGAATTATGCACGAATATAATAATGAAAATATGACGAAATGAATCGTACCTAATTCAATAAGATAATATAAAACAGAAATTATTGTTCATCTATTCTCATCTTATAATACGAAACAACCTTTTCGGAGAACCTAACAGCTACGACGATTACAAGATTTTATATTTTATAATTACAATAATTTTCAAACTAAAGTACCTCTGTTAAAAACTATTAAGTTAGAGACACCGACATGCATATGCTCGCTATCGCGTGTGCAACGTAATCTTTAGTTTTCTTAAAAAATAATCGTAGCTATATGCCGCGCATATTTTCGAAAGAAAATAAAGTAGAACACGACTAATTCAAGTAGAATAGAATTAAAATACATCTGGTTAAAAAGAATCGAGGCTATTTTTCGACAATGTCTAATATATATGATCGTCGTTATACGTTCGATATAATTCATCGATGAAACGGCTCTCTTAAAAACAATCGCACGTGTTTTCGTAAGGGACCATTCAGCGTCGAAAGAAACAAAATCGGTTGTTCGGTCAAACCTCGATCCGTTAACCTGTCTCCAGTAAATCAAGGAAAAAAAAAGCCAGACCAAAATGGTGGAAAAAAGTGAACGGGGAGGAGAACAGTAACCAAGTAGAGCGTCACAAAATGGAGCGAATCCACGCACTAAACGGGATTATATCTAAAATGGCGGCTATAAATCGCGCGAGATCGCGTTCACCTGTGAAATAGACGCAGTCTCTGCCAACTACTGTTACACATATCTCTTTCTTCCTTTCTCTCTTTCCCTCTTCCTCTCTTTCTCTCTTTCTCTGTCTCTCTCTCTTTTTGTCCCTCGCCACGTTTGTCGGTTACAAAAGAACATCTCGGTGAAGGTTCGACCTGATATTGCTCTGCTCCCGGAATCTAACGGCGAGCATATAGATCAAGAAGACGTTTGAAAGATGTCTGGATCGGTTCCGTGGCTGACGACGGAGGAGGAGAAGATGCAAAGGTATTCGAGAGGACGCGTTTCGTAGGCGCAAGAAGCCCCAGAAAAGAGTACGAAATGAGAGGAGAAAAGGAAAAAAATGGGCCTATGGCAACGAGCATCGAGGGTATTCGAAGCCAATGTAAATCTTCGTTGCATGCACCGGTCGAGGCAGTCGCATTTTATGCGCCGCTATTGCCTCGTATATAAAGTAACCATACCAAGGATCGTTGCGAAATGAAGATATATACGCGTGCAGGATCGGCACACGGTGGGCTCTTCTCGTAATCAGCCATCGTTTGCTTCATTTTTCATCGGGCCATCTATCTCGTTTCTTCTTCTTCGTTTCTTCTACGTTTATTCATCTTTCCTTGTACATTTATACCTTGCCGCGGCTCGTTTTCCTTGGATTTTTACGTGTTAACGTTGTTGTTGCTCCAACGATTCTTTCGTTCCCTTCGTTTTGCCTGTGAAGAATCTTTTTCCTTTTTTGTCGCTGTTGCATGTTGTTATATTTTGTGGAAGAAGCTCGGTTTCGCGTTTAAATCGATGGCTCGATTTGTTGGATTTCTTCTTATCTCGATGGGCTTCCCATATTTCATATTTTTAATTTCGATTTTAATTTCGCTTGTAAGAGAGATATAAGCTTTTGTATTTGACTGTTAAGTTTGACGCGTGCAATTCTTTTTAGAAATCCACTGTACTTTGATCCTGACAATATTTATCAATGCGTCATGGTAATCGTTTAATATTTCTATAAGATTTTACGTAGGAGAATGCCATTTACTATTGAAAAATGTAATAGTTGAACTTATCAACTTCGAGAGTGTATCTTTAAGTATGAGTCGAATATTGTATATTAGTTTTGTCAATAGACAATTGACATTTGACAATTGACATAGACAATTGACAAGTGATATTTCTATATATCATTTAAAAATGAAAAGAAAAAGTTGCTGTTCCTCGTTAAGTGTCTCAACAATATTATGACATCATTCATGCATAACGGTAAAAAGTATAAAAAAACGTACAAGATATATAAAGGTGCGAAAACATATAAAATATCCAAAGTATACATAAAGATTTGAATTCCATAAAGTATCCGCATTCCAGCAATGAATATAGCACATCGACCTTAGACGAACGTGAAATTTTAAAAGTCAATCGTCCAGTCTAAATTCCAATAGAGTTTCTCGATAAAAATCAATTTCTTTTCTCTTTTTTGTCTTTCGTTCTAAAATTTCCAAAACCTCTTTCTAACTGTATTTTTCCTATCATAGAACCTCTCTCATATCCCAATCCTTCGATACCTTCTCGCCATTCTCTTCCTCCGTCTTCAATCTCTGCGACCTCCTAACTCGATTGATCCATCAATTTTTCTCACCTTACGAACAATTTCATCCGAGCTTCTGAAATTCCTATCGTCGCATCCCCTATTCGTTTATCGTACCAATTATTTTTCCACGTTTCCCTTTCGTCGCCTCCTTCTTCACCTTCAGCTATTTCGCCCCACCTCGCTCTTCTCATCCTTTTTCATTCCTCTCGATCTTTCGTTCTTCTTTTTCTTCTTGTTCCACGGAGAGTCGAGTCTGGTCCCATGGAGAGTGGCTTCTCTCTTTTCGCCACTCTTCTTTGCTCTCGAGGCTTCGACCTGAATCGGTTGGGAGAAATTGCGCCCCGGGCGAGGGCGGATTCCTCTCCATTGCCGGCCGTTTCATGTCTACCACTTTTTTTTTTGTTTTTCTTTTTATTCTACTGGTTACCCTCGATCCATTATAATTATCGTTACATTTCCGAGCGGTCTCAATCGCCTGACGATATTTTAATCGAACACCTTATTAATAACGATTAATTGACCGACATTAACGTCACGTTCATTTCGTCGATCCCGTTTAGGATTCCGCGCCGACAATCCGATCCACTGCTTCATTTCGAAAGGATATTACGATCGCGTGCGCTTAATTAACTCGAATCACGATCGGTAAATGGACGTGTTTCGTCTTCATGTTACATCCGATAGAGAGTTTCGTGGTTGATGACAGTAAAAATAATACTCCAGAGTGAATGAAACTTGTGTATCTCTGTGTAATTATTAAGGAAAGATTGTCCGCAATGTTAATAGGTATATTTTATCAGTAAGTAATCTTTTTCAGTTTTGATTAGCTGGATCGTTGGTCGATTTTCATGTTGATAGCGAATTCCTTTTCAATCGGAGAATATTTCGATTTTGACAATTTTTCACAATATCGTTATCGTTGTTAAAAAATGTAAACTTGCAGAATAACATTTTAGAAAAATAGTAATTTATTATTATTATTATATATTATTAGGCTGTTGATGTTTGTGCATTTATGGACAATTTAAGGATGCGAAAATATGTATCCTGCATATGATACCCATGAATATGTAAAATACCCAATATCATTGTGAAGTATTAATTGTAAAATAAAATAAATCCGCATTCGCGTCTCTTTTATTTAATAATATTCGTAAAAGTAAATTTACATAAATATTTGCAGTCTACCTGTTATCGATATAGGACAGAAAATTATATATCTTTATATTTATTATTTTATTATAACGTGGATATAAAGTAAAAATTTACCACATTTCCATAACATCCTTCATGTTACACGTAAAGGAATATCGTGTTACACGAAGTAAAAATATTTACACGAGTTTCTAACATCTTGCTACAAAGCTTCGCTTTCACTGCAATTAATACAAATAAAAATAATTATCGAATTATTAAGTAGTCGACTTAATCCAAATCTCTATCAAATCAAAGCAATTGTTGAAAAAATCCAATATTCACAAAGTTTAAACGAATTAAGAGAAAACATGACGGTTGGAATGAGAGGTAATGCAAAAACACTCACGTCCGCGTAAACGTTAGTAAGATTCTTTAATGTTTCCACGATTAAATGATTTCCACGGTTTATTTCGCTATTTGAATATACCACGAACACTTCAATTGCGTCATTACGCGAGCAAACGGCTGTTCATTAGTGTGTTTCAAGCCAGAATATTTAAGCAATAAAATTCCTAGCCAACGAAAACACGCGTAATACCAATATACATAGATATATTGTAGGAAGAAGGTTGTCCATTCGAATCTACTTGGTGAAATTTATTGCGTTTTCTCGGCTGTGCGAAATTCGATAAAATGCACTACCTTATTAGTTTACATAAATTCATTTCATATTCATCAAAAGAGTTGCACATTCTGCGCGATTCCAATCTCTAATTCATATAAAATACTATCGAACTACTATTATATAAACACTGTTGAAGTATTTCACTTTTAAAAAGATAGATAAGACTTGCACATTTTTAGGAATTTATAGTTCATATCAAAGAGATAATTTACAGATTTTTCAAAGGTCTAAACATTAATTTTTCAGATTCTGCACATTTAATAAATTTTATGAAATTTTTCAAAGGATTTTTCACAATGCTTTTGTCTATCCATAGTTCGACTTTTTGATTTTATTTATTTGAAACAATTTTATTGATAATTTTAAATAATTTTAAATAATACTAAATAATAAAATTGATAAAAATAATCTAAATAGTAAATAGCCTATCGTTATGAACTGTCTTAGTTTGTTGTCTAATTAATTTTATTACTCTGATATTAAAGTTCTTATTTCATGAAATAAAAACTGCAGATGTTTGATAAAAATATTATTTTATCAAATATACATTGATTCGTGCTTTTGAATTACAAAACAAATAATATCTCAAGAATCGAGTACATACTGTAAACATAGCGAAGCGTTTATGGCACACCTGCACACGGCATATACAGTTTGCGTTGATTTCACACGGTACGTAGTTAAAACTTGAAAATATTTTATCAGATTTTATGCAGTTTCTGTCAAAAGGAAACCTTCCTCTGCTTCTCTCACAATTATGTGTTCACATCGTTCCAAATAATCTCAAAATCTACAGATCTAGAACTTTTATATAAAAAATCTCTTCTTTTCAATTAAACTAACGTAATCTAATATAGTAGAAATCAATTTTCATGCAAAAATTATAATCTTTTTCAATATTCCGTGATGTTTAAAGCTGCTTAGAATATTAAATAAAACAATAAGCAATTCAATTCTTCTACCAAAACTTTTCTCTTCGATGAAATTTCATTTTAAATTGGATACATATTTGAAAATTGATTAATAAGACGAAAGCAAATTCTATTTCAATGCAAGAAGCTTGTTTTATACATCTTTTACAATTGTTTCGCACGTCCCCGTGCGAGATTCCGGTGGTGTAAGCATTTGATCTTCTTTTTGCCAGCAGTTTCGTTGACTTTCCTTCTGTTAAACGCGAATCACGAATTCTCGTGATCGTAATACGTGCGCTTTCTCGCTTCGAACGTCGGACGCGCAAAATCGTGAGAATATACCATTGAGATTTAACTTGTAAATATGAAAGAAACGCGTATGAAAATAATTCTGAAATAGATAGAATACGTGGATACAGTAGAATTGAAAATACGACGTGGAGATTATTGCCAGAGGAATCGTGACAAATTCTTTAAGTTTATTAAGTTTATTCTTTAAGTCATGTTCAATGTTACAATTTTCTCCAAGTATACAAATTTTGTATTCTTGTTATAAATGAAAATAACCTTGTTATGCTATAGCTTCGTTCAATTAATGATTTTATTGTCGTGATAGAAACATACTGGCAATGTGAAACATAACAACATAATGCTATTACACTAAATACAAATTCTGATGATAGAGAATTCTATTATTCGTAGTAAATTGAGAAAATTTGATATTAAATTCCACGTTACGTTATAATAATTTCGTTCATTTCGTTAATCAGTATTTCCATTAAATACCTTAATTACTGTTCGATTAATTTACCTTCTACACAGGATGATATCTATTAACTTATACGCTTTTAATCTACACAAATTTGATTAACGTTATCTTCATAACGCCACAAAATCATTTCCCCTCCGTATTCTGCTTTTTTTCAACGATCACCACGTAATATTAATTTATTGTATATCAATATGTAAATTAATTCGTTACCTATAAGTCGGAAATTGCCTATTTAAAATCCTGAAATCGTCGTGGTTTGCATTTCGATAAAAAAGAACAAAAAAAGAAAGAACATATCACAGAAACATTATTATTTCTTACTTTTGTTAACAAATTTTTGAATTTATCATCCGTAGTCTTTACTTATGTTATTTAGTAATCAGCCAGATTTTATATAATTGATGGATTTTTATGCATTTACGTGCAGAACAAACGAAATAATAATAACGCTAAAACTATACAGAATATATACAAAGTATTGAAAAATATATAAGTATTTTTAAAGCGGAGTGTTGGTTATAATGTTTTAATAAGTGCAACAAGCCTCTAATTTTCGATTTAATTTTAGACAATAATTTGAACAAACTCGCGTAAAAATCCGCAGTTTGATAATCTGGTTAATTAGTTAGATTAATAATCAGCGTTCTGGACGACGCGACGAACCACAACAGGTATTTACATGCAACGATTTACAGCGAAACATCATGTGCTCAATATTCGTGTCTCTTCTATCTGCTTTAGATACGACGATCTACGTCATAAATTACACATCTTTCCAACTTTGAATTATATCCTGCTGACAAGATCGCGGCTCGACAAGGAGATATGGCTAACACGCTAATGAAAACATTGTCATCGTGATCGCTGTCGTTTCGAGCAGCTGCGCGGCTAAAAGTCACGGCCGCCCCAAAGCTCTTTCACTTTTCACGCGGGGCGTTAAGTGCATTCTATCGGTCAGTCGTCGTTCCGAGTTAATAGCGGCCAATCGATAACGATACCATCAAGATTCAACGTGATACGAACAGTTTCCATATCTCGTTGATTGCTCGTCTAGGTTGCCTGGGGAACGATAAAACGTTTGTGTTCAACGAAAAGCGTAGAGGCACGATGAAAAAAATTGGATAACATGTAGAGTACGTAGGAGATGTAACACGTGAATTGGGAAATTCTATCGACAGAATTCTATACGAATGTTTATAATACAATTTGAACGTCTGTATGAGTTCCACGTGATTTCAGATATAGCGCAACTATTTGAATTATTGGTAGATTCAATTAAGAATCTTCTGAACCAACGCAAAAAAACGTTCGTTCACGATGAAGAAAATAGTTTGATAGAAATGAAAAATATGGAATAGAGAAATGGAATAGTAGGTTGATTGGAAAGTTCTGTCTCGAAATTCTGCATACCATCGTATTAGTTCTTAATGGTTTTATGTCTACGTTTCTAGTTTGTAAACTGAGAAAACTGAGCTTAAAGTTAGTGAAGTTTGATGTTATTTTGTGGAGTTAGGACTTGAAGGAATTTATGAATTTTCATCAGATTATCATAAATTTGTATTCTTTATACCGATGACATCGTTTAATTACCTTTTTTTAAAAAATAAACCTGGAACAGTTAAAAGTCTGGTTGACGATACGTGTATTGATACAACAAGAACATAAATAAAATGATCCGGGGGTTTCTATAAACGATACATGGTTTAACAAGAAAGTGAAGCTTCGTTAGTATTTGAATTATTGGTAGATACGGTAAATGTTAATATTAGGTTGTCCGAAAAGTGTCTTTCTTTCCCAAACGTGTTTTTTACAACAGTACATATAAACGTGAAACCAAGTTTGTGAAATGTCGCGGTGTTTATCTCAACAGAATAAAATGGATCGTACGTAATTCGACAAAATAATATAAAACAAAAAATGTTGTGCGTTTATTATTTCCTCATAAAACGAGAGAAACTTTTCGGACAACCTAATACGATTCGGGTAAAATTAAAGAAGCGCGTGAATTGTTATCAGACGTTAAAACAAATGGACCGGAACTGAAGTTTTTAATAAAATACTAAATCGGTATATTATATTGTTTATCGCAACAATATATATAAAATCCTATCTTTTTGGCGCTTCTAGATTAGAATGCTCGTTGACGACCTTCACTGGTCTTATTCGCATTTTATTTTATTTCAAACAATTTAATAAAAAATTGAATAAGATAAAATAGGATTTCAAGTAGGTAGTTTATTCTTATCGTTAGGAGATAATAAAAAGTCGTTGGATATCGAGGAACCGATCGTTTTGCCAATATTAAATAAAATTCTATTTATTTTACTATTTAATATATTTTTGAGTATTAGAAAAGATTAGATCTCAATTCGTTCTTAGTAATAATTCATATTACATTTACTCATCATGGTTTGTCACTGTGATTGTTTTTTACTATCATTGTAAATGACTAATAATCCACACACAGAGTGTAATCCATTAACTCGACATAATTTAACATAATAAATTTAAAAATATTAACCATACACACACACATGTATATTTTACACGCACTTTATACGAACAATAATCATTTTCATTGCATCTTCAGCAAAACTGAGAGTAAAATTCTACTCACCGTCGATGAATTCTACTATCTGTCACATTATTGCAGGAATGTTCTCCGGAATTGCTGCGACATCTTCTTCCTTTGTACGTTGCAGAAATTCTTTCACCACCTACACAATAAAGAGACATTTCCATTGCATAGTCACTTGAATTATTTTTAAAAACTTCGATATCTGTATGTAATACTTTACAACCGACATATATTAATAATATTATTGACGCATTTATTCATCGTTGAAAACATTTTCATGAAAATGATTTAACCTTACTCTCCAAATGGTACACTAATATGACTAATTCAGTATCCAAGAACAAATAGCCGAAAGGAATAAATATCAGGGATTGTGTAGTTCACAATTTTCCAAATTAACGAGCCACAGTAATTTGTATACGACTGATTAAAAATATTTTCCTTACGAAACATAATTTGATTATTTGTAGCGAATAAATCAGTTTTACGTATACATATGAAAATATTCGAACACATGCAGAATTCCTTTATGAATATCGTCTATGTGTTATAGAAAATATTTGAAAATTTCATTAGACTACTAATGACTTAAACAAAGAGTAACTACTAATGGAAAAAAGGAGAATATGCATGTGTGTATTTCATTTATACAAAAATGTAGTTTGCTTATAATCCTGGCAGTTACTGCAAACTATAAATAATAATAAAACAGAAACATATATGCAATATATATATATATATATATATATAAATTTTCTATGGTAAATGTTCAAATATTTTTACGAGCCGTTATATGTGGTCACATATGTAGGTGCATAATATACAGAAAATGAGTACGGAATAAGGATGATTGCATAAAAATCAATTACACTTGCATACAAAAGAGCGCATATATTTCTTTTATGTACAGATTACGATCTGGCTTTTTGTTTTATTTATGTCTGGTCACGGCAACGCGAAAACAAATTGTGTATCAAACGAAAGGAACAGTGCATAAACGACGCATGGAATTCGTATGAGCGATACCATCAAAAAGGTAAAGTGTTTTTCACGGTTCGTTTTTAAATTATCTCTTGGTTCTCACGATAACAGATTTACGGTAAAACATATTTTGCACGTTTACAAAGTATTGCAAGCAGGCAAATCGGTAAAATATGTAGTTTGTTTTATTCCAAGCGTGTAAAGTGTTTGCTGCAACGATATCGTGTATTTCGGACCTTGGAACCAGATTAAGAATAAAATTTACATGTTACGTAAATGAATAAATACGATGATCGGTTAGTTTCGATTAAATGAATCTATTCCAACGATTATATAATCTATAAAATTTATAATTTTTATATTTAAAATAACATCAAGTAGCTTAGTTTTAATTTTTCATGAACATTACTATTTAATACTTGATATTATTATTAAACGTTGTAACTTCTACAAAGATAAGATAATACGTTGAAAGATAGAATTATATAAAACAATTTGTAATAGTTTATTACATAGTTAAATATATATACATCACGAAGTAATACCGAGAAATTATAATTCATTAATTAGTAATTCACTTTTTAATTATAATTCATTAATTAATTCAAAGGAGATCATCTTGAAATTTTACTTCTTAATATTATTCATAGAATTTACATAAACTTCATTCGCGAATTATTCTTCAGAGTACTCTATTAACGAGAAGAGAAATAAACGCCTTCGCTTGTACCCACACAGGTATAACTTTCAACAACTTACGCTTCAACTTCTTAATGGGTGAGTTATTTGAAAAGAATTACATTTATGAATTTAAAGGTCACAGTATTAATGTTTTCATATTACAATATACAATTTGCATAACATTTTTAAGAGGAAGTACCTACTCCTTGGACTTTCACCACGTACATACATTTGTACCTTTCGAACCTTCTGTTATTTACAATCATCGATGGTCTAAGAGCATTACTTATCACAGAATTTGCATTCGCTTCTAAACGGTTAACAGCTTCTCTAAAAATGTGAAGTTTAGCAATACGAAAAACAACTTGCTATGAAAAACAGCAGAACGTTTCCCTCGCGAAACTAATCAATTTGAAAAATTCTACATTTTAGTCAGTCGATATCCTTGCAAGTACCACAATCTTTGTTAAATTCCACTGAAAATTATCCTTACATCTATGTGAAAATCAGTTCACCGTTTCGAAAACGTCGACGTGACTCAACGTGACGTTAAAACGCGAGGAAAATCGTGCGATTAATCATTTCTGCGATTGATTTAGCACGCGGTATTTAATAATTAAACCATTTGCAAGATAACTTTCTAACCGAGCACCGCTCGACGAAAAGGCAAACCGGTCGTGGTGCGAATTTTTACTCGAACCTGTTACAGCGACGAAATTATATTTGACACCCGAAAATCGTTCGCGGTTTCAGCTTTTTAATCCTACGCCGATACTGACCGATCCACTCAAGGGCACCGTGCCGCCGTCACCTTAATCTTAACACGATCCACTTAGTCTCAGAGAATTATTTTCAACTCGATTTATTCGAGAATCTCGAGGATACGCGTTCGGTAGTATTATTGAATGAAGGGCAGAGAGCAGCTGTGTAAATCTCATTGCAACCTGTCCGCGCGGAAATAATCCACACCTCTTTCGACGTGAAACACATCGAGCGGATCGTTTTTCCAAGCACCCATATCCTATTGGATAAAAAGCTGGTCATAAATCTTCCGCTTCGCCCTGTCGTCGTGGATATAATCTCTGTCGGTAGGTTACCGTCATCGGTACGCTCTTTCGCGCTTTAACAGGACACGTTTAACGGGCCAGAATCGAAAGGCATAAATCTCGTCTCGATTCGTGGATAATTTACGGTCTCTTCATGCGGAACGCGTCGAGACTGAGCCGAATTGTTTTTCACGGATCAAGTTTTTCGGAGGTGCAACGCCGAACTTGGATGTGTTCATTCTTTGAGGACAAGTCGATGATGAATTCGATAAGGGATGCTGAGCGTACTGATTTAATTTTTAAGAAATATTCCGTCAGGCATGATTTCATTGATTCAATGTTCCTCAGAACAGAAACTATTTAAAACGTCTAAACTGACATGGTTTCTAATTCGTTGTAAAAATTAATTAATTAGATTGTAACTCTTCGTAAAGATCAAGCAAATTTATATTAATGTAGATTTTTCACGGTGCTATATTCGATGAAAAATATGAACAATTTTTCTTGTAAGCCAATTATCATGGCTATTTTAATAGAAATGTGTGTATAGTTCGCTATACGTTTATCGTTGGTAATTCTAATATCGAAGAACTATTTACCTCGCCATCTTTATGTCCGATATTGTTTCGTTAATTTATCCATTTTTGTATGTACATCAATTGTTAGTAAAAATTAAACGGTGGTAGTTGAGATTCTAGAATTAAAGAATTACAAAATTCAGATAATTCATTTACCGTTTTCTAGTCGTAGATTGTGAGAACTGCTCGAAGAGAAAAGAAATAGAAGACAATCAAGAATCTTTATGATGAAATAAATTGCACTAATCGCCATCTCTACTGTGCAATTATTGGCAAACAGGTGGCTCATCAGTGATTTTATAAATCAAAAACTCAATAAAAGTCTTCGTGCATCTTTCTAGATCTGACGCTTACCATGTTATATGTTTTCTTTAAATATAATCTTTCACTTTCTTGGTAATGTCGTCTTGGTATCAACGTGCATTTGAGGAAGTTCTACTGTCCTTTTTACAACATATTATCCGAGAGCAGATGGGAAATAAATGATTGCATTTATCTATGGTTTAATAAATGTCTTCTTAAATCTCTACAGATGGATGGTCGTGTCAATTGAGGATTTATCGTGATAGGACTATATTTCCTTTTAAACTGTAGTTGTCAGAATAGGAAATAGGAAGAATAGAAGAGTAGGAAACTTGTGTGAATAATAGTTCTATGTGTATAATAAAAATTCAACATTTAATCGCGTGCTGTATTATTTATTTCCAGTTGTATTATATCTTTTATTTTGAACATAAGCATGCTCTGTGTCGCATCACAATTCCTTCCAAATTTATATCACATTTCATTGTATTTTTGATGTATATTCTCAACTTATTCATATATTCCACATAAGATATACTGCTTGAATTTCTTCTTCTTCTTCAACCGGAAACCTTCAACATATAAATCAGTCAGTAGCTAAATAAGAGGACTGTAAACTGATAATTCTCTCTATTCAAACATCACTGGAAATTTTCGCAAAATTATCTAAAACAATTACTTAATATCTTGTTCCAAGATTTTGTTTAGTGGCTATTTAATTTAGTCGCTTTAATGTAGTTACTAAGTATTTGTTGTTGTAACTAGACCGCAAATATTTATGCAGTTTCATACTTCCACGAACGTAATTCGAAATAATGGAACCTCGATAAAAGATATAGTTGTTAGAAAATAGATGTATGTACATCTGTATTGTACGAGCGAGGAATGAAAGAGAAGAAGACAAAAGGAAAACGCCATGAGACGAGCGCATCGCGTACGTGTTGAATAAATGAATGTTCAATAAAACAAATTCATTTCTGTTTGAGATGTACCAGAGAATAGAGCGTTGTTCGTGAATATTTCAAGTTATTATCTTATATATAAAATAGTTATTCTGTTCTAAATAAACTTTGTATTTAATAAAACGTTATATAGTATTACTTTAACAATAACGACTACCGTATTTTGAATATTTTACATATTTTTGCGTATTATGTGTATTCACAATTATGCACGATATAGTTATAACATTGTATCATATACGAAGTGTTAAACTTTGTATGGACAAAGTTTTTCAAACTAAATTCTTTCGTAAATATAACTTATCCTTGTCGAATTACAACTATATAATCCACGTTACGAATTAAACAGCCATAAAAAGCAAAGGGTTTAAGCGTTAATCCTGAACTCATTGAACCATATTCTGTATTCTTCTCATTCTTTCGATCACAAGTTATCAAGGAACAAGCGAGTAACCCAACCAAGAATCCCAGCAGCAACTACATCAAAGCAAGTTCCACTAACCACCTTTTCAGTGTGTCCAGTATGGCAGCGAACAGGTGGCAAATCGGCGACTTTATAAATCGAGAGATCGATAAATCTCTTTATGAACCTGACCAGCTGAACGTAATCTGTGCAGCGAGTGAAAGGTCTCGCGCAGGACGAGTTCCTTATCCTTCGCTAGTGGTTGCCACGAAGCGACGTCGAATCGTCGTGATTTAACCCCGCGGAGCCGCTCGATTCTCCAGTCTTAGATCCTTAGATCGACGATTAGAACAGGTGTCTTGGATCGTCCTTTCGATCGTCGAGACTCGTTCCCTGACTAGATTCATCGAAGGAAAAATGTTATTGGTCGCGCGTGCACGCGTATCAAAACGTCTCCTTCAGGTTAATCCACGTAACTTGAAGACATTTATTTACATGACTGATATTTACCTGACTTGAAATATTCTTCCTACTGTGATCCTCACTAATCATGTCACTTAGCTTTGTATAATTCAAAAGGCTTTGTTGTTTTTAATATTCTTCCCTGACAATTTCTTCATCCCTATTAGTCGTATTGCGTTTAATAATATAATGAAGCACTTAGGTAAATTAACAGGATTTAATAAGAAAATTGTTACAAACATTTCGTACGAGTTTTCGTCCTCTTCTCTGTAATAAATTGAAATGTTGATTAAATTTTGTTCATAAAATGAATATCGGTTCTTAGTGACGAAGTTTAGGATTACAATAACACGATAATTTCTTCTTCTTAAAAGTTCTTAAAGTTTCAACTAAAAACTAAACTAAAGCTCCGAACGACTGAAATTCAAGCAAATAGGTACTCAACTTAACCAATCTGAACGAGGCTTTAGCCTCTTGCTGCTGGCAACGGCGAGGAATGTAACAGCGTAAAAAGACCTTGGCAGGGAATATAATTAACAGAGATAAAAAATTCGCGGCAACTTTCAATCGACGCGGCCTAACGCGATCGGCAGGTTCGAATCTCGAGTCGATTTTTTTCTTTTTTCTCTTCCTTTCTTCTCTTTTCTTCTATTGAACAGCCAGTGCAACGGTTCGCATAATTCAGACGCGCGGGTCTCGCTCGCTGCCGATTGCGTACACGCGCTGCTCCTTGTCGCGCGTTCTTTTCATGTAAATCGGGTGTCGGTACACCTATGTGATCACGCCCCGCGGTGGAAAAAGATTCTGGTCGCTTGTCAAGTGAGAGGGAAACCGCATGGCTCAACCGTGAAATATTGGTAGGTAGTTAAAATATAATGGCGGGCTGGTTCGGTAGTCGGTTTATTATCCGCTAACTTTACATGTTAGATGTTATAACGTTGTATAGTCGGAGAATTATATGCAGGTTTTGTAACGAATGTTCAGATTTGGGTGGATTACTGACGGTTGCTGTTGGAATACTTTTGCTTCAGACTTTTACTTCAGCCAGAATGATTCTTTGGTTTGATGCACGCGGAGAATGCAGAAACATTGTGGAACTGTGCAAACATTTTATTGCTGCTTTTGTTTTTTAGGTCGATATTTTTTTCCGTGGGCATTTAACAACTCATACGAGCTTTATTTTCCCTATACAAGTATCTATATTTGTATAGATGAAGAGCATGCAGTTGGAGTAGAGTACGACGTTCGTACGGATGAAGAGTACACAGATTTTTCGATGGCGTTTCAAATTTTTTGATTGCAATTGTTCAAAAAGTTGTAGGAGCAAGCCGATATATCTGGGCGATTATGGTCTCTATACTTAAAGCTCGATGTAAGTTTGAGTTAATGTTGGAATTCAAATTCTATACACAAATTTCATGATTTTTGCTCCGATTTTGAAATTAAGGTTCCTAAGTTACTTTTGCTCTTTTCCATTTAGTTTCTAAAATACGATTTTTGATCAGGTTTTCTAGTTATCTTTTATTAAAAACTTGTAATAAATTATGTGTATACGCGTCGAGAATTTTTCAACCCTCTCTATCAACATAATATACTTTAAATCCATTTCTTTATAAAACTGTGAAATAGGTTCGTACATGGATGCACTTAAAACACCTTTCAAAGCCGTTATAGTAAAACGATAAGAAGGAAATTGCTTGTGTGATCAAACCTGAAAATCGCTTTTAACTTCCACCGTACCATTTTATTAAATTACGTATGAATGAAATATTCAAATTGACGCATCTCCCCTGCTACGAGAGATATGAAGACAATTAGGAGCGCATTATACTCCGAATGACGTGAATACAGCGCACATAAGCCGATTCCCCCTAGATCCAACCTTCGCACACTCGTTATCGCTCACCCTACGTGTACGTGACTGTATTGTGAATGTACATGAATGTTTTAATAAACATTAGACGCAACTATTTATTATTAAGTGTATTAGAATTCCACTTATCGGAACTCACAAATTTTCCGCGCTATTATTTGTCGACCGTATAATACGAGCTCACGTTCAGATAAGAAAATTCAACCGGTAAAAGTTCGGTCAATCGGACATTAACTAACGATTCATTTCAATAAATAGATTTCGACTGTACTACAATGACTGTCACAAACGATACCTTGCTGGCAGATCTAAGGCGCGTTTACATTGACAGACATTGTCCATGTACATTGCCCGCCTACACTCGCCAAAAGATGTATGTAGATCGCAGGCAATGTCGTTTGTTCACTAGCAGCGTGCCGGCTACTCGGGTATATTTCGATGTCGATGAGTTGAAGATATGTTGGAGATGGAACACGCGGATTGTCGAAGTTCCTCTCAAATACGAAGCGCAGTAAATCCTGACTTTTGAAGAATAAATGCATGCACTTACATCTGCAGCCGGATATCATTTAATATAAACAATGAATATTATGTATGAAAAAGTTTTCTTCCATAAAATACTACACATGCGTTTGGTTATTAATATTTTATAGAAACCCAGAATTTAATGATTTGATTTAAGCTTTTCAACCCTTCCAAGCAATTTTTTCGATATAAATACATAGGTTAAAATCTTTATAGAAAACACCATGACAGATCGAGTAGTGTATTAAAAACTGTGCAATTCCTTTGAAAAAAATGAAGTTGAACTGAAGTTCGCTTTCCGAACAATTCTTTACGACATATCCACGAATGGATGGTACGTGACTCTGCAGTGATTTCGACAAACAGCATGTATTTTCAAATTTTCTACTTTCGCCTTTCCTTGCTGCAATAGCGAATGCTTCGTCATAAATCTCACCATCGCACAGCGGGATCGTTGCTTCCTAAATGGAGTAAAAAACACATTTTCCCTACATTTGCTCGCAGACGTTGTCTCTCGTCTTCCATTCTAATGGAAGACAAAATACTTGTCCGTGAACGTGCATTTTACGAGGTTTTTCATCGGACAACGTATATAGATTGACGGCGAACGCATGTCTGTCGACAACTGTCTGCACTAGATTCTTACTCGCGGATTGTCTCTGGACCTGAATTTCGTTTTCCTTTGTCCGCGGATTTCCCGCGGAAAATAAAATTGCCTGCGAATACGTGTCTACATACAAATCTCTGCTAGTGCAGACCGGCCTTTAGACTGCCACAGCTTAGCGAAAAACGAGAACGTACGTGTACGTTGTTTTAAGAAAAGTAGTCGCTAATAGCCCAAACCTAATAGTTGACGTGACTAAACAATAGAACAACAACGATAAAATTCATTTAGTTGCTTAACATAAACCGAAACGAATAAGCTGTATACGAAGCAAGCAAGCAAGCAATATCGATCAGTCGAGGCGTCAAAGGCTACTCGAACAATTCCAATATTCCACTTCAATAAATTACAAGCCGCTAACGGCCAGCCTACAATAAATCGAAACGCAGAACTCTATTATTGTCGCCCCCGACGCGTTAACATAGCCTTCCGTTCCTTCCTTTCATCTCTCGATACTGGTTCGCATTGCAATCCGCGTGCCCACGAACCGGTACCAGATAGCAGCAGTAATAAATGTCGACAGGTCGGGCGAGCAACTGACCAATAAAAATTTATCATCGCCGCACCGTGGATCGTCAAATTCTACAGATGCAATGCTCATGTAAAATTTATCCAGTCGAAGAACTAGAGAGGAAATAAAGACAATTGTATGAAAAATGTAGAATAATGTTTAAGATGGGAACACGTACGTTTGAGATAGGAATAAATGAAATAACAATAAAATATTAGATTATCATTTTGAGTTGCAAAAGTCACAAAAGATCAATTTACGAAAATTTTTATTATAAATCAAGAATGTAAAATTTTGGACGTATTTACGTTAGTATGTTTCTTCGCTTATTGTTAGTATCTAGTTCTTCTATACATTTGTAGTTCCTCGTGCATGCTATATTTTTTTATCTTTTAATGATCATGTATTATAAATTTTATTATAAATTTAATTTAATAAATAGTCTGGTAAAAATCATCATTGTGCAGAAATTTGTGGATTGAAACGTACCTATATGGTGTTTATTGGCGAAGTATAATAATTCGAATCCGTGATGACTAAATTTTGTTCGACTTTGATTACAAAAATGACGGAAGATTAGCCGTTTGCCTCGAAAGAAATAAAAGTGAAATGCTACCGATGTCAATTAATTTTTAATAGCCTATCGTTGTCCGGATGAAAATGGTTATCTTAGGAATTATTGGCTTGTTATCTTCTTTGGTACCCATTAATTATGCACTAAATATAACTTTTTTCCGATTAATTGTCGTGATATCAATTTTTTGAAATATTTTTTATGCTGTTCCTATATTTAAATCGCTAACTCGATTGGAATTATTTTATTTTTATGATAATGTAAGCAGGTATCAATTAGTCGTTTTATGGACTGTTCGATTTTCTTTTCTTATTGTTGTAAATTTGGAACAAGGAACTTAAAATTTTTTGTACTTTTAGAGATATTGGCTATTTTATACGTAACGCATGAAACAATCGTTTTATTGCATAAAAATGCATTTTAATGTTATGAATTAATTTTATACGATGAACAGAAAGTATTCGCTATTACAGATCGAATTCTTAAATAAAGAATCTATATAAAACGTTAAAGGAAATTGTTTCTGTTCATTGAAAAGCTGAAGCTTACGGTTATGCAGTGACAAAGTATTTTAAAATATATGTTTCTTATTTTCTACATTTTTGCCTTCATTTCAAAATACACGTGTACATATATGAAAAGGCACTTTCATAAAGATAAATAAAGAAACGTTGTGTTATATCTATTTATGACAAAATTTTGTGAAAAATATTTTTTATTATTTTTTCTGTTACCCATACGTATATATTGCCCATGAATTTTTATTTCCTGAGAACAAAGGTATACTAGACGTTTTACTTATATTTTATTCTTTAAATCTACTAAACTAACCGGACATTTTGTTGCGCTATTCCTAATAATTCCTAATAATAAAATGTTCAGTTTAAAAATACGATTTACAACCGTCATAAGGGAACAAGATTAATTTTACGTTTTTACAAAATTTTCACTAATTATTGCGAATATTTCATTACAAAACTAAATATATATCAAACTTTTCCAAAATATCGTCTAAGCATCGAGAGCATTTAACTTTAAAGCCAAATACATGCATATATATGTATATAACGTTTCTACAAAATGTTATCACGATTATTTAATTTTAAGATTGAATTGTTTCTTTGCTAATATTTCTTTCACTACTTAAAACTCAATATTTCATTCTTCAGTACTTAGTGGTTCGCTAAACTCTTACTATAGTTGAATAAATATCGAATTAATGGAAATTCGCGCTATCCGGTTACAAACTTTCACAAAACGATTATGAAGGTAAATGACATGAATTTTTATTAAATTCGTATCAACCTTTCAAATTGTATATCTTTCCCACAATTATCCGAAGAATGAAACGATTGCCTTTATCCTCACCAAATCGACAAGTTGTGAAACTGAAACTTCTTCCTATATACAATTCCGTCGGCATTTTTAATATCATTATCACGTCTGATCTATTCACACCGTATTCCCTTTATTTATAGTGGTGGTAGAATTAACGACCGAAGGCCGAAGATTCTTTTCCCATTTAGACCTTAATACACCTATGGAGATCGATTTTATTCCTAGCACGAAACCGAGAATCGAGAGAGTACTCGAGCATTCATCTTGCAAGAAGGCTTGCACGGGTGTAAGGAACGTGTAGAACCGCGCCGATCGGCACGAGTTTCGAATAGAAACGGCCGGTGAATACAACGGGCACCGCACCTAGAATGCCACGAATCCCGTTGTTCCTCATCGAAAACTGATGTACGGAGATTGAATGTGATCGACCAATGAAATTCAATGAAGCCCGACTACGGCGATCTTTTGCATTCGACCGATCACGTGCTTTCCAATCGAACTATTTCATGGAATCGTTCCTTTACCTCGTTCGCGAATACCGCCGACGAAGATATTTCATTTTTCTATTTTTGAATATCTTTAACGATAGTTTATAATTTAACTTTAAAATTCTTCGTATTCTATGTGATATCGTTTTCGTATATCGTTAACGAAAGATATTTAATTCTATTTATTTCAGTTTTTCAGATATTTAATTTCACTTTTAAAATTAGCATTTCCTTCGATTCTGAATCGTATTAAATAAGATTATCGAATTCCAGCTGTAGAAGTGGTATTTTCTTCGTCTTTAAATATATAGCAACGATGAGGATATTCGAAGTTCAGTTCGAAATTTGGAATTTGATTGTCGAAGGAAACGGTAAATTAAATTTCTTGTTATAGTAATATTAATTGATATATCATGCGTTTCGTGGCAACGTATGATATATCGAAAGTAAAGTATGGAATAATTTACTAGTGTCGAATAGAAAGTGATGAGTAGGTGGTTTTTAGAAATGTCTTGATTCGTGTTATTTACGTTGCTTGTAAAGTAGGATGAGCTATAATTCGTATGATAAACTATGAGTAACTTCGTGATCGAAGAAATTCTGTTTTACATATGGAATTTTTTTGCATAAAAAAGGAAGAAAAATAATTTACATAAGGAAATTGAGACATAAACTGAATTCTATCTTTTTTCTCTCTACATTCGCAAGGTATGTGGAATTCAAAGAACGTGGCATATTTTATAGTACCCATTACGAAATTGACAAGTGATAATTGATGAAATGGTAAATATTTTTCAAAATAATTTCTATCAATAACAAACGCAATGTAAATTTTATCACCGCGAATCTTTAAGAAGCAAGCAAAATTTCCACTTTAGATTATTCAATTTGGCAAAGGATTTCTCAATACGAAATACATTCGTACTTTCTTATCGTATTAAGAAACTATAGTCATTTTAGTCATAATATTATTTTTTCTTTAACCTCCTCTTCTTTCCAATTAACACATAATACAGTCTCCGAAAAAACATTTTTTACGTCATGCTCAACCTGCTACAATAAAATTTCTAGTCTTCAAGTTTTATAAGGAAATAATGGATGCACAACATTTTCTGTCTTATATCATTTTGTCGAATTACGTATGATCCATTTTGTTTTATCACAACATTTGACAGATTAGGTTTCATGTTTGCATAAAGATGTATCGTTGTAAAAGACGAGTCTGTAAAAGAAAGACACTTTTCGGACAACCTAATATTTAATGCTATTTGATATTTCTGATTGATATAATATTTTTTGAGGAATTTTTCTTTCATTAATAATTCCTTTGGTTTTCTACAAAAATGACACGTCGAAGAAATTGCCAATTTTCTCCTTAAAGGCTGAATATCATTAAAAAAGCTTTCCAAAAGTGAAAACAAATGATAACGGGCCTACGTTAACCCCAGTTAACATTTAACGTGTACCACCTATGCTCTTCATTGGTACACGAGACATAGCTGTTCTACCGAGATACGAAACATCTATAATTAAACAGATTTCAATCAGGAGTGGTATTTAATTTTAGCATTTTCATATTTCAGTAGGAATGAATAATTCCTAAGAATAAATAAATTCGATTTCATCGAATACAAGACAAGATACGTGTAGCGATCGTCGAAAGATGCCAAGAGCTTTTCAAACAACCTGCTACAGTAATTATGGTAATTATCTGTCAGAAATGTCAGGAATTTTCTGAACAACCGAATACAACAAAAATCCTTTGCGCCAGAGAACTCTCGAAAACCGGGATTCTCGGGTCGGCTCGATCAGCGTATCTCCGTTTAGGATAGAAATTGCGACAAGCATCGGACGATCGGTCAGGCGCAGACCAGAGGCAGACTATCCTACGAGCGGAATAAGAATACTTTCTCCTCGGAGCTATGCCTTTCTCGCGGTTACGAGGAAGGGGTGGAGGGGGAAGTGACAAGGATTCTCGGCCCTGCACACAGGACACACCGGTTTCAGGGGATCCAGGCCAGTCAAGGCTCGAAAATAGTTTTGTAATTGAATTTCAATTGAATCGGATCCCGTTGGCGTCTCTCGCGCGCATCCTGCGTTGCGAAAGTGTGCTACGACGATCCGATCGGGAGAACCGTTCGTCGTTCACCCGGCAGAAGTAAGAGTGAGTAACGGTGGTTCTCTCCTCTGCCCCATTGCCGTGTGCTCGACACCGCGATTACACGTTTGCTACCATTGTACCTCGCTACGGCCAGAGTATGGGGATTGTTTCTTTCGTTTGTTCGCGAACGGATCGAACTAACGATTATATGCTATATCGAGACGATTTTCTTCGAGAAAGAGTGGTCGACTTGGTGATGGAGACGTTGATATAATAAGTCACGGAAGTAAGCAAAGTTTTCAGATGTTTTCAAAGGAGAAGGATGTAAATTCTATGTGGATATGTGTTATTTGTATGCACTTGTAAATTGTGTATCTTGTGTATACGATCATGCTATTAATTTCCAGCGTTCTTTCCGCAAACGATATGTACGAGGAAAAGACGAAGAAGATGACAGATGAATGGCGAAAAGTGGACGTATTTACGATGATATTTCTTTTGCAAACGGAAAAATATTTTTTTATATGGAAGCTTTCGTTTTTTGTTCGCATATATCGAATTCTTTCGTCATTCTACGAAAAAAGTATTAAGGTAGTATAGTCGAGAACTGATTAGTTTAAAGGATATTTTATCTTTAATTTTTCTTTTTTATCCAGAATTTGTCGCATGTAAAGCAACGAAGACATAAATACAAGAGTACTGCGCTTCGTCTTTTTTTGCTTTCCATATCTTAATTAAAGTTGAAACATCTTTTAGACTAATCAGTTTTCGACTGTATTACTGTAATACTTTTCTTTTCGTGGAATGACGAGAGGATTGAATGTATGCGAAAAAAGAAAGGTTTCCATTTAAGAAAATTCCTGCGATTGCAAAATGCCCATAGGTTTTGCACTTACGAAAAGATATTAACGCGAATATGTGCATAGTTCATTTCGAACTATTCATCTTTCTCCTGTTTCATTTTTTCCTCGTACTTATCTTTTACGAGAAAAACGCTGAGAATTAATAGCGGGCACATCTTGTATATGTTATATGTAATACACTTACAAACTATACGTGTTCACATTACATAACAATATTTACAGCTGCTAATTTTGTAATACAATTTTATAGCAGCTCTTTAAATATTTCCTAACGATGTAATTTTGTTATAGATTACGCATCATAATTGAAATGTTGTAATGCTAAACGGTTGAAGTGTCAAGAAAGTGAAAAACGATTCTTCTACCGGTTAAAGTAAATTCTAGTGTGTGAAGTCCAAATAAAGTGTAAATTCCATATGGAGTACGGCGAAAAAAGATACAAATGCTGAACAATTTATTTTAGCCATTAAGATTAAGCTAAGCTAAAGTTGGAATTGTAAGTTCTAATTAGAGTGAGGTTGAAAAGGACGAACGTATAATGTAGAAACAGTTTAACTCGTCTGATACACTTTTTGTCATCTTTTCTACGCTGATAAAATGTTAACAATCGGATTTCAATCATTCTGATATTATTAATTTCGTATTATTATCTTAATGCTTTTGATTGTCATGTAACATTTATCTGCGTGTAAATATTGTACTCGTTTTTAAACATAAAATATGACCTCGATTATTCGATTATCGCATGAGGTTTTATTGCATCTCTTAGAGCACAGGTTTAACGACAGACTTTATGTTTTTGGCGTCTAGGCGAATGTCCTTTATTTTTTCTTTTTCGTTACGTCTTTTACAAACATGTACCTTTTTTTATTGAAGTTTTATAGGCATGTTAATTTTTACAACCGAAGCAATATTCAACAGATAATGAAACTAACTTTTTCGAGTCCGTCATTTTTTAAATTATAGATATTTGCTGGTTTCGCAATAATTATTTTGTGGATACAAATTTTATGTGATAGAATAAACAAAGCGTATTATCTTGTCTTCTTCATTTAACATTTTTTATGAATATAATATTTATGAGATAAAAAGCAAACTATAGTAGAGAAGATAATGACATGATAATGAATCCAGATACTTGTTCCATAAATCATGAAAATGTTTATTAATATTAAGAATTCTATACATATTAGTCGCCTTCAAAATGTTTAACGTTTCAATATTTTGAAATTCCAAACACCTTGATTAAAATCCTTCATCAAATCACCATTTCAATCATCATCTACGTCAAAATTAAAGGTAAACGTTGTAAAAAACGATTCCTTATTTCATTTTATCCAGAAGTAAACAAGAATGGAAATTAATTTTTAACCTACAAGAAGAAGATTCAGATATATTTTGCTCTTGAAAGCTACTTGGCTCTGCTAGTAAGAATCATCATAGATCACTTAATATGGTTAAAGAAATTGATTATACAAGGCAGAAAGGAATAGGACATATAATAAAACAGAAAAGCTAGGACAATATATATCTGTTTCTCATAATCTCTTCTTCTATTAATAAATTTTTAAGAACAAGGTAAACATACAATTTCTTCATCATAAAGGTCTTAAAATTCATTTTACAATAAGTATTTGTATAAAAGAAAAAAATAAAGTCTTATTACTTTATCAAGTATCTTACATAATTTAGTGATATCTGAAAATGAAACAAACTTATGTTACACAATAATTATTCTCCAATCATATTGGAGAAACAAATAAAAAAAGATAAGTAATAAAAAGGATATTGTAGAGATCTCTGTCTGAAATAGACTGATACTTGCGAGTACTGTATATCTACGGTATCTATGAAGAAGTTAGCAATCGTTCAGGATACTTTCGAAAGACGCCATTCGTACACGTGATACGTACATACGTTCCAGCTCGGCTTTGAACGATCGCAGACAGATGGATAGGGATAGCATAGGATAGGATAGACAGGATACAGTATATATTCTGTTCTGGAATCTGCTCTCGACGCTGTTGTGGGTGAGAGTCAGAAAACTAGGACTCGCGTACTCGGTAAGAATGCGAATCTAACGGGTGAGCCGCGGTTTACTGCTTGAGCACGTTCACTTTACATTCATGCGTGAAGCTAACCGGTGTTTATGGACACGAAATAACTTTTTACGCGCCTGATACGCTTTTGTATCTCATTCCGAAATTGACTTTTTTTTATTCTTCTTCGTGCACGATGTACTACTGCACGTAAAAATATTATATTGTACTGTAACATAAATTCGTCCTGTTTTAATACACGTATTACAAATATTGTAATAAATAGAAAAACAGTTCATTTCCAAGAAACGGAAAAGAGTATTTAAAATTATGCAAAAATTATTATATTGAATACTCTTCCTCTTTTCCTTTTTTAAATCGAAAATAAATGGATTATCATTATGTGTCAATTCTAGAATTATTTTTATATCTTAGCTTTTTTTGTACTAATTCTTCTATACTTAATGTTGTATATAACGCCATACTTTATTAAATTACTGTATAATTAACTGAACGAAATATATATTTGTTCTTGGTAAAAGTACGCCATGCCTTATTCATAAGAACCCCCCAAAAAATATGCTTTGTAAAAAGAAAGATTTTTCTATGAGGAGAAGAGAATAATAATGTTTTATATATATTTAGAATATATAAAAAAAAGTAAATATAGATATACATAAAAATATTCATACAAGTCACTATAAAATTTCCAGATATAAAACTATGTATAAAAAAGATCTTACAAATAGCTTGTTATTTGTAAACTTATAGTGATTATAAAAATTATTTCTATTAGTAGCGCTTTTGTACGGGTACAAAAATTTGCTACTGTGAAATTGAAACGTAGAATCTGCTGTGCAAATATTTTTTATAGCCACTGTATATATATAGAGTTATCGAACCCTTTCTTATCATGAACTACCACTAGCCTTTCCACCCCGTTCTACCTTTCCCAATCATTTTTTCCGTTTTGCTTAACCATTGGCGACTCGGTTCGCATATTTTCAAGCATCGATTTTTCACAATATCAACGCGCACATTAGTTCCGTTAGAAAGTGAATGTCAAAGGTTCGCGTTACGTTTCACGGCAAATGGCGAGATAAGAAACGCCGGCCACGACTCGTTGCACTTCTTTTTTCTTTTTGCTTCTTCCCCTGTTAGCTGTTTGCCTTTACACCGGCTATTTCTACCAAACAGTAATGGCCTTTCAATTTACGAGAGGCAAACACTGTAATTATGGTTGTTTCACTGTAATTGTTCTGATAATCTTTATTTTTAGCAATGTGGAGCCAAGGACAGGGATTTTTGATCGACTTTTTGCAGGAACATTAATTGCTATTATTATATTCGATATTTGTTAAATTCTTCGTTTTTCGATTGTTACCAATAATTGAAATGAAAAATATTCGCGGCACGCGTTATTCGAATAATCGAATTTCTCATATGCGAACATTTTTTATACGAGACATAATTCCTTTTAAATTATTTCGTAGATATTATTATCAAACGGGAACTTTTAAATAAAGATATAATGATTTATTTTATTATCCTTTCGCAATTTTACTTACAACGTGTCGCCCATAATTTTTCATTGAGCGATAATTAATGTTCTAATAATCAAGATTTCACTGTATGACATTTATGCGTGCAAATGTGACAAATGTATTCATGTGTGGACCAACGAACGATTAATAACACGCAGTAATATCGTACAAGTATACCTTGATAAACCGACATATAGGTACTACCATAAAAAAAGAAAACTTCTGTTGAGATGTTATTGATCGTGACATAATAAGAGAGATAAGTTTTCAGTTGAGTTGCTTTTGCGAAATATTATCTCTTTGACAGCTCTGCAGTCATTATGGTGGCTGTATCCAAATAAATCTACTTAAGTATCAAAAACTTTTCTTGTTCTCCTTCTTCTTGATTGCATATTTATATTCACTGATATAACTGAGTCTTTGTAATTAACAAGTAACTTCTTGCTAACTGTTATAACACACAGAATAAACAAGAAAACTTTATGAAAATAAAATTCAGAGAATGAATTTTTATTAAACTTTGTATTCTAATTTCCATTTGTATTTAATTCAACAAACTTTATTCCACTTCAATATGATTATAAAATATTTATTCTGTGTACATTTTATAGGAATTAACGCAATATTTCATGTTCCTTTAATAGTAAGGAAAACGTTGTGAAAACCAGATGAGACTTCTTAGAAACGGAAACATTTTAGAAAAACTTCCTCTCATATGTTCTGCGAACACCTAGACATTAATAAATGATAAAAATTAATTCAAAGATCCAAGCGTGGTATTATTGTCACTGATCCAAAGAAGATGTGTGAGATCATGTGACATCCTAAGGAGAAATTAAAATAATAATGCATGTAAATGCAAGAAATAAATATATTCAATACAATGAAACGATTCGATTCACAGTGTGTATGTAACTGACATAAATTTATAAAACGTATTGTTCAAATGTTCCTTACACATGTTCGGGTTCAAATGAAAGAGTTGTAAAACGTGACCATTTGCCATTTCTTAACAATTCCGACTAATTGCAATTTTTTCAAAATATTGTTTACTACCGTCTAGTAAACTAATGCTTATAACGTCTCAAAAAAAAAAAAAAAAAAAAATTGGTGCAATTTTAAAAAAGTTATTTTGTTTTAGAGAGTGTACGAATACTTTTGTCCCCACCGTATATCGATAATATATTAATAATATTCTTATTAGTAAGAAAATAAATTATCACATATACAATAAACAATCGAAAAATAATACTCGGATAATAATTTTTAAAATACGTAATAATTATTTAAAAGATCAAATAATTTAACAAGTCTCATTTTTATTACGAATCCTTCAATTATTTTAATTCTTATAATCTTTCTTAATCTTATAATTATAAGCTTTTTATAATACAAACTGTGCTCTGTATAAAATTTATATCCCCTTCTATTTAAAAAATTGTTTTCTCGCGTTTTTTTTGGCAATTATACACGTTGTTCGTCATTTCAAGTCCTTCAGAATCTTAAGAGCTCGTTAAGATTCCAACAAGGGTGAACGAGAATCGATCTCTTTGTTTTTCTCGAAGGTGCACTTTCACAATTCGCAAGCTGGAGAAGCTCGTTCGTTTAAGGAGCGGGGAGGAAGTAACAGTAAATGTATAAAGATCATTGATATTCCTTTAATTGGATGGAACGCGTTGTTTTCGTCGTTCGGATTCTTTTCATCTGGCTTGAAAGTATACCGTTGCCTGTTCGTGAGAGAAGTGTGTCAGAATGTTTTTTTTTTTTTTTTTGTCTGTTAGTGAATCGAAAGGTTTGATCAAAGTGCATTACAATTTCGGTTCCAATTTCACGCCGCCAGAAGCTCGGATATATTTATTCATACAGATTTCGTAAGTGAAGTGTACATTTGCATATAGGGTTACAGATGTGGAGAATGGCTACTGAATACAATATCGTTTAGAAACAATGTCTTGGATTTAGCCAGGTTCTGATATACTGGTATACCATAATATATGATGACTTTCTTTAATAGAATTTTAATTTTAATTAAATCAGATTTTAGTTAAAATTTGGGAAGTTTAACCGAAGCATTTAAAGAAATGTTAATAACATTAAAGGTTCTAATCTTTAATGTCTAAAGATTTTAATCTTATACGTTTGAAGATTTTGATATCTAATCTTATAACTTATCTAGTAACTTAATTGTGGACTACGGACATATTCTCAATTAACTAAATATCTGACATTGATTACGTTTGAATTTGTATTTTTTCTTTTTTTTTAGTACATTATTCCATTAATGCGTGATATACGAGACTCCGAGAAACCAAACTGACCAACTCCGCTTCTTGTTAATTAATTAATTGGTAACGTCGTTGCATCACTATTTGCATCACCCGATTAACGTTCAATTCTCAAACAGCAAATGACGCAACTCGTACAAATTCATCGACGTTGTAAGGAAACATTCGAAATAAATAGTGGTAAATTCTAAAGTAGCTTTAAAAAACAATGTTTATAACATCATCGTTTTGCCGTATTTTTCTATTTGTGTTGATCAACGTGGCTTTCGAACGTGATTGTTTAGACAGATAATTTATACATTCGAACAAATAGATTCAACCGGCAAGAGTGCATTTAATTAGACACTAGCTATAATTTCGTTCCAATAATTACAGTTCGAACGAATACAGTTCCACTGTACGGCAATGAAAGCGTCAACTAACACAACGAAATTGCCTTGCACTATTCAAATGGCGAAAAAACGGCACATCGCGAGATCGGAACACCCGTTACGTACCGACACGCATGCCGTTGCACTCCGCGCGGCAAGGACGCAATCTGGAACAGCCGCAAACGGACTTCACTGCTTGAGAGATCGCTGATTGTGACTGGTTGCTGACCACATCTTGCACGTCCGGATTCTACAGAGAATAAATGCATAAACGACACCACGAGAAAGTCCACTATGTTTCTCTGTTCTGTTTTTCTATCCTAATGCTTCTAATGCGTTACATCAACTGTTTCTTTTTCATTTTCTCTCTTGGTAGCTTCGATTAATATCCTGTTTAATATCCGGTGTCCTTCCACGCGAGCATTTCGTTATAGAGTGAAAAATATCGGTCGTTTGTACATGAACGAAGAATCGATCTTCATGGTGAATTACGGTGACTCGCGAATACTATGCAAACACACGGGATAGGCGTAAATCATTCCTGGACGATCCATGAATGTTGCACACGAATAGATTTTACGGCGCATGCAGTGGCTACAGAAAATATCGTGGCATGTTAGTTTGTTGACTCCGATATATTAAATCTCGTATCATTTTAATGGAGCTTTTATATGAGTGCAAAAGTTTGATACTACGAAGATGAAATGTTGTAAAGAAACGCTTGATTGGACGATAAGGACGTGTGCAAATATGTACTTTTTGTAGCCACGGTAAATTCAACGATATAATTGTGTAGATTTTAATTACGGTATGCAACGCTTTGTTAAGTTTGTCGATTTTAACTGTATTTTAGAGTTGAGTTGGGTTTTCGCGTAGCACGTCTAAATACAACCGAGCTTCGTGAATTTTTCTTCGGACAACTATCGACAATGTAGGATCAGACTCTTTTGAGACGTAAGGGCACATTCAATTTTATTTTTTATTTTATACAGAAGAGATTCGTGAAAAGGTTTTGCTGTTTATTTCCTTAAATAATAATACAAAGCAATTTAGAATGTTCTAAAGAAATAGTACGTATATGTTTATACGTAACCATTGTATGGCGAAACGTCGTTGATGATTGGAATAGGAGCTCGAGAATTTTGGAAGTTGAGTTTTGCGCGATCAAAGACGTCCGATACAGTGCCATCGCAGTTGGAAGTTTCAACACAAGATTATGAAAAGTTAATTTTAGTAACAAATGAAGTAAGAAGGAAGATTAAAAGTTCGTTACGTTCGTTAATGTCTTTTTTCCTATAAAAAGGTTCAATTTAAGCCGTAGAAATTTAAACCGTGTATCAAACTTCCTACTCACACTCCACAATGAATGAATCTTTAGCAACTTTTTAATTTATTATACATCAAGATACTTCTTATTTCGAAAGTTTTCATTTGTAAAACTACACAAAAGGAATTTTTTGTTAATTCTTTTGTCAAATCCTTTTGTGTTTCATACAAGGTGTATTGTTACACATTTTTGGGAAACGGTAAGTTTCTCGCCATTTTCATAATTTTTTATAAACAGATCATATTACATGCTCTGCCTATGAATTTTCATTCTTTTCTCCCTCGCGTTTCTCACGATCTTATTTTTCCCAATGATTGTAACAAGCGTAGAATTGCGAGATTCCTTGCGATTTATAAGCTTCTCCAGCGTACAGTTAGTATGAATCATGTTTCGATGGTCCACAGCACCATCCGGCATCTCGAGTAATTCAATCTCAGCATTCCATAGTGATCATTCACAATAATTTATTTTAAAAATTCAGCAACTCATTCCTCGATGAATATTATCATAAGATTAATATTATCATTAATTATCGTTAAAATTAATATTATCTTTAAAAAATTTTGAATTTGTAAACATAAGAATTTTAAATACAGATGTATATCCAAAAATATTGGAAATGTAAATGTTTGTTATAAATTTTTATTAAAAATATGGTTCTTCTACAAATTGGAAATTATATACACATACGTATACATAATAAGCTGCAGAAAAAAATGATATCTTTGTTCCTCAAATATCTTCTCCCAAATTAGATAGCATTAAAAATATTTATTCGCAAAGAAATCCCTTAAATTTTTATAGAATTTTAGAGAGAACAAACATTTTTTTACTGAGTGTACTCAAATAATTCAATAATCCTTTAGTCGTTAACTTTTAACGTTTTACGTTTAATGTCATTTCCTTTGAAATTACGTGCAGATTTTTACATTTATTAAAACTTCTAATACAGATCTTGCATATTATCTGAAACGTTTCTACTCCAACTTATTTAAAAAATTTCATTTTTCACAGTGAATAGATCAAGAATTATGGAAGAAGTGACTTTTAAAATTATAATCATGAGAACTTTTTAATTTTTGCAGCGATAAATATATTTCTTTTAAAAATCAGCTGTTAGATATTAATTTATAATCATTCGTTACCAATAAATTCGATTCTGTAGCTTAACAATTCGATTCATTATGTTAAAAGTTACATAGAACTCAAATTATTAAATGTTCTTTCCTTCTAGACACTATCCTTCGTTAATTTAACCGGCTACCTTTATTCATTTTGTTTTTGCGACTCGTGAGCTTTTTTGTTATCGTGCGATTGCTATGAAAATAAGTTTACTAGGAAATGTTGAATAATTTCCAAATTTATTATGATTTATTAAAGAGATCTGGGCGAATATAACTAGATATCCTTAATCGTGTTCCTTCGTTTACCTTGGAACGAAATTTCTGATACCAGTTTTTTTCCCAATAAACAGTTTTTTTCAAGGTTACTTTCGATTTTCAAGTTTGATGGTTTTGATTTTAAATCTGTTACTGGAGACCCGTTGTTCTTTTATGTGTCTTAAAAATATCAACAAGTGTGATAGAAAGAAAATATTTTTAAAACGGCGATTGAGAATTTATTGTTTATAATTTTTATTCACTGTAATTTATAAATATTTACTTAAGGAAAAACAAATTGTTTAATAATAATCGCACGATGGTTTTATTATTAACTACCAGTAAATTTCCTTAAAAAACTAAACAAATTAAAAACATATAAATTTTCAATGCTATTTTATAATACATCATCGAGAATATACAATTGTATTCGATATATTCTGAGCGTGTAAGGAATGTAGATACATACATATACAATTCGAAAAATGTGTTAAGGTTGAGAAGCAATTAGCAAATAGAAAACTAATTGTATACTATATTGAATAAACTATACCTAACTTTTTACGAACTTTATTATACATTAATGCTGTACAGCTTTATTACTAACATACTTTAAATGTAATTCAACGATATAGCTTCTATATTATTTCATATCACTGACTATATTTTACAAAAATAATTTTAATAAAATTCCTACGTCTTTTCTCTAAAATCTCGAAAGTACAGGCATATATTAATCAAAAATTTATTCTACTAAAGAATTCAAGAAACAAATCGCTCGATGACAAAAATTTCCTGTCCCAATTAACCGTTTAATACAAGCTTCAATCAGCAGAATTAAGGTAGGTCATGCAGATCTAATCTACCCATACTTATCAGATAAACACGAAGCCTAATCAGTGAGTCATCTTATGTTCCAACTACCATCCAGCACGTTCTATTAGAGTGCAAAAACTACAAAATTACTTGCGAGAAGAATAGGAACGTATATATGAACATTCTAATAGCTTCTTGACTATTACGATTTATCACTGAAAATGTACTTCCTACTGGCATGAATTTTCGTTTACTATATGTGTATATACGCCATAACCACTATAGTATTCTATGTAAATTTGAATTTGCTATTGAATGGAAGAAGATAAGTTTGAATAAGTCGATTAGCGTGATGCGATATATCTAGGTTTAACACAGTAAAGTCTCAAAAATTGAGAGACGTAACAATTATCAGAGTCCGATTATATCCGAAATTTTGGCTACGAATCGACTCTATTTCTGACGTACATATACGAAATAATCACTTGAGGTATAAAATTCAAAGGAAAACTTAACGAATCTTAGGCAATTTTTATTCGCATCAAAAATATACCGAAGATCGTAAATTACTAAATTTTTAGTTAACGATTTCTACATGATCAACCACATAATGTGCTTCAACGTTGAAACAATGTTAAAAACAATTGAAAAAAAAATTAAATTTCCATGAAGAATTAACAAACTGGAGGTCTACAAATTTTTAACGCTACTTTGCATCATGAAAAATATATAAAATCGTTCGATGTTTAAATCAATAAATAAGAAAATTGATATATGAAGTTGTGATTAGGGGTGGTTTGCCCCAATTTACCCTCTGTGCGCAACGAATGTACAAGGGGTGAGCAGCCGTGGCCGAGTGGTTAAGGCGTCTGACTCGAAATCAGATTCCCTCTGGGAGCGTAGGTTCGAATCCTACCAGCTGCGAATATTTTTTTTCCACCCTCACACACCCCATTTAACTCGAACCCCTCCAATCGATTCCTTCTTCGGGTATAATCAGCCTTCCCTCTGTAAAACGACCGGGTTTCACTAGAACTCGACGACCGATCGTCTTTCACCATTAACTTCTTCGTCACGCGTATGTACTTTTACGATTCGAGCACGTTCGTTCTATCCACTCGAAAGTAAAGGCAGAAGCGGCGGAATTAGTGAAAGTAGTAAAAACACCGTGAAGGAACAAGTCCGACGCTTGAAACTGCGTCGAATTGTTCGTAAGCATCAATAGTAACATTATGTTAAATTACGTGTGATTATGGTGGTGCGCGTTTGGATTTAATTATATAGTCGGTTTTTAATGGTGGTAATTATGGTAACGCTATTTTATGGAGGAATGAATGGTAGGTTGTTTGAGGAGTTAGTTATTAGTAGACTGGATGCTTATGTAGTTCTGGGAAATTTCAAGACGCGAAAATGTACAAAATGTGCATGATTTTTAAACGTATATATAGTATAAAATGTAGAGTATCGAGGTTATGATATTTAGAGGATGAAGTAAATTTTTATCTAGGTCGTGTTTCTTTACTTTTGTTCGTAAAGGTATGAGATTGCGTAGACGTTCAAAGTATATATTTATTACTGTTAAGCATTTTATAATTTCATTTTATTATATTTGATTAATTATTGCATGGATTTTAATGAGCACAAATATTAATTTTAAAGCAACGTGATCTATGCTAGCTGTCTAACAATGTGCTTCAAAGTTATTACAACAAATTATACGAGTGTCGTTGGTTTAAAATAAAAAATTAGTATAGCTTTTCTTATTCCAATTATAATTTTGATTTAATAAGACTGTATTTCTACTGCACCTTTAATTTTACGACTACATCCGTGTACATTATAAAGTAGTAAAAATGTTTATTATAGTCAATAAAAATCGATCGTATAAAAGTGTTCCAAAGAAAAAATTCTCATAGACTTCGTTAAAAAAGATGAAATTTATTAACGCATTTTTATTCAATTTAAATTTTTATTCAATTTACTAAATCGTTAATATCTACATAAATCAATAACAATAAATGCAATTAAAGTGCAAGAAAGAATTCTAATTAAAAAGTACATATATTAATCATCATTTGGATCCATATTATATCCTTCGTAATTCTTCCACATAATTAATGGAAAGCGTAGGCAAATTCCAATTAAATTGCATCGTTACAAGTATCAAAGAAATCATAAGAACATTCATGTATATCGTTCTTTTGTAAGCATGTTCTCAATCCGGCACATATTTTACGTCACACACACGTGTGTTGTAAAATTATGCTTAATATGCTTAACAATTAAAAATTGGTAATTCAACAAAGAACGCGAAAAGTCGGCCCACGGAATGTAGTTATTTCTACAATAGAAGAAGGAAATGCCGGACTGGCAATTTGTTTCATCACTTTCTCTCTAATTTGTTTTGCAATCGTCGACGTATTTAAACAGCTTCCTACATTCCGACCCGCTTAAATACCCACTCATCGAACCATTATTAATCCCTAGCGTGTTCAATAATATTGAAAAGAATCTTCATAAAATATTTATTTTTCTTCCTGATAAATTAGTTGAATGGTTTTGATTTCAAAGTGAAGGAAATAATAATAAGTTCTGAAAGAAATTAATTTTAGAATTATCTACATAATATTTGATCAGACTACTAGAGTAATGTAAAAATTGGTAAGTAGGTATTTTAAATGACAAATTGAAAGTTGAATATTGTTTTTAAAGTAACAATTATAAATTAAGTGGTACAGATATATATGTATACAGTGGAAAAGAAAACAGAAAGAAGGTATAAAATAAATAGGATACGAATAAACATTATTTTTTATTAACTTTGTTTGTCTTTATAAACACAATTTATTATCAACATATTCTTTGAAATAGACGACTATCATTGACTTGATAAACAGTCAGATACATAAATATTCCTATTATATATTTTTTGAATAAAAAATAAAAAATTTTAACGAAAAATCAATACCTAATATACATATACCTGAGAATATTATTTAAATTCCAAAGCAAGCAATATATATTCAAAATTACAGGATCTTGTCTCTTCTAATTACTTCATCATTTCCATCGTTTGCCAAATAAGAACAGCGATCATCTCCCATAACAGTCACAAGTTACATAGAAATTCAATCCCGCACGATTATTTAAGTTAATGTTATTGATAAAATTGTAGAAGTCACGAGTCGTAAATTACTACTAATTTTCTTGCATAAGAACAGCAACGTAGGCAATGAATCAGTCAAAAAGTTTGCAAACAAATTTTACAAACTACAAACGTACAAACAACCTAATTATTCTATTCAACGTAACATCTTAAAGGTTTAAGAGAGAAATCTACGTATAACCTGCTTGTCAATTCAGTAACTTGTATAAGAGCAGCAAGTTCGATGATGAAACAAATAAAGTTCTACAAGTAAATGTTACAAATTACAAGTCAGCTGATTATTGCGAAACCATAAAAAAAAAAAAAAGAAATAGGTGTACAACCAATGATTTGCAATGCGCCAGTTCACTAACATTATTAGTCGGTATATTATTATACCATACCGATGTTAACCAAAATGAATGCCTGTGAATTGATCATCGGTCTCATGGCGAAAAAACGTGTTTCCTTCTGACCAGAAAAGGGTGGCCCGGCTAGGAAAAGTAGATCAATTAACAACAAGCAATTTCATTCATTACGTGGTTGGATACGGAATGCGACTGGAACTATTAAAGCTGCGAGAGTTAGCCGCGACGTTTTGCTTTTGCCAGACGACCGGCCATTTAACGGTCCGCTATAATTGAGCACGATGAAAAATCCCGCTCGAATTACCGGCCGGATCTTCTTTATTCATTGATTATTCGCTTCTTGCTGCGTTTCTTTCCGCGAACTCACCTGAATTCCTAGATAATTCGCCGGCCGTCGCGATTGGCAAACCGCGATCGTGGTTTCGACGTGTATCGTAGGCGCGTAAATGTCATAATCGCGGCTATCGCGGAAACGACGTTTAAACGTTGCTACGTTAATCGTTGCTGAGCTATCAAAGCGAGGTTCTTTACCTACGAGGAAATACCTGTTGGCATTTCGCGTAGAAACGATGGCTATCTTTGTTCATTTATGCTTTTTAAAAAAACTACGTTTCGCGTGTTTTACAAACACTTGGGCGGAGAATCAATTCATGAGACGCGAATATGGTAGTGGCCACGTCATAGATTCAAGGAAAGTGTAGGAGTTCGTACGATCTCTTAAAGAGGAGCTGACAACAAGGTAACAAATAACATAGCCTCAAAAGGCGAAGATGTCTAATAAAAGGAAAAAATACATTTCTGTTAATTCTTTCATCATTTCAAGCTTTCATCATTTATTTATGTATGTGTATCAATAATATTTTAATATTCGATAATAGTATAATAAGAATGAATTTGTTGATAAATTAATAAAATATATAATATTCGGGTTATTAGGATATATTTTTATCTAAAATCTTTCACCGATTATTAGAATGCGAAAAGTTTGAAAAAATTCGTTTGCATTTTAGCAAGGCTTTTAGTGTCAAGAAAAGTATTCCTTGGCATTTGACGTGGAAAATGATGGTTATCTTTATCAGTTTATTTACACATTCCTCGGTTTCATGGAGCAAAGTGTAAATACTCTTTACTGGTTTTAAATGCTTGAGGTTAATTACCTGTGTATTGTATAGTGCTAGAAAAGACGTAAATGTGATTGATTCTTCAGAGTTCGTTAGAGTCATAAAATGGAAACGACAAGGATAATATCTCGTACCGTTTTATGAGCGTTATTCTCCTTGATGGATTCTTAAGATGAGTTACCGTAATGTATCAAATACATATAATATAACACATCAAAATTGATGTTTCCGAGTTGCGTCAGTCTTGAAGCAAAGCTGTGATATAGTGATAATAATGCCTATTTTTCTCTTGATTTTTCTATTGATAGCGTTTTTCTTTTTTTATGAACTGCAGTAAAATTGTTATGTAATTTATGTCTTTATATGTCTGAGCAATGTACGGTCATAAATTGACGGATTTAAAAATCCAAATAAAAGTTTATGCGTGTGATTCACGCGTCGATTCACGTTTATATTGCTAAAAACCTATTTGAATATGAAAGTCGAGAAAAGGACCGGTTATGGGCGCGTCGAAACTGTTAATGTTTTTTATTAAAAATTCGTATGTTACCAAATATAGATTCAATACTTTTTATTGATCATCTGTAACACCGTGGACAAAGTTTTATAACGAGTATCTTAGCTCTCAAAGATCGCTCTTTGTGCATTTTTTGTTATAAAATTATATAGATTCTTCTAGCTAATCAAGTCTTATTGTACACAGCATATATGGTAATTTTTATTATGCTCATTTTTTTCTCCGTTATTTAGATTATGCTCTGAATATTCCATCTACCATTAATACGAAGGCTTCCTTGCTACATCTACTTTCTTTTACAAATTCCAAACAGACATACATACGTATGTATGTAACACAATAATAAGCACAGGAGGTGGCAAATTGTATCTTATTGCATGGTACTTCGTAACCTTCTAATTGCATATCATGTAAAGCAATTTATGAATTATCATTTAATGTTATTACCAAAGATTCTTAGCATACGTTTATCACATTGCATATTCATTAAGGATCATGCGCCTTTCAAACTCTCTATCAGTAGCGTAGATAAATAGATACGCGTACGACATACTTTTTCGGTAATACTTATAATGCACATTAATTACAATTCGCACACTGTACATTATACACACGTAATTATAAATTATAATGTACATACGCACTATGCAAAGTTGTTAATTACGTATATATATATTACGTAATATATATTTAAATACTACGCAATATAATTTACAATTTCAGATTTTATAAAATAATTTTGCAACAGATTCTTCTTAATGATAAATTTCCATCACGATATTACGTAAATATAAACTAATAAAAAATGATAATTCAAGAGTTGGAATGGCGAGGACGATGTAAATACTAAAAACATAAATTTCCGACTTTCTTTGCGAGAAAGGATGTAAATTCCACGCAGAATATGGCAATGAAAGTTATAAACGTTAGAATAATTTATTTCAACTATTAAGACTATCTCAAGATCATAAAAAGATGAAAGTATAATTTTCAAATAAATCAGTTTAACCAACCTGATACATTTTTTATTATATATTCTTCTTTTAAATCTGTGAACATGATACATTCTGAAAATCTATGGCGTTCGTCCGATGAACAACGACAAAATCAACAGAAATGTGTCTTTTCTTTTTTCTTATCTTTATCGAAATTCTTCACTTTTTCCGTCCACATCGTTTACTATTTCAATTACGTTATAACGCAACAGCAGAAATTTAAACGCATTAAACCCATTAAACGCAACAAAACAATTTTAACGCCATGAGAAAGAAGCCAAGACGTACAACTTGCTAAATTGCCAGGATTCCGAAAACCACAATGTCTTTGGCACCATCAATCTCCATCCCAAATGTCTAGAACCATCGTGAGATTAGAATAAAACCTCACGCCAAATCTCCATACAATTCATCGTGGCGATCTCTAAAGAGGTTAACGAGCTACAAACTGCCTAAAATTCAGCCAGCAATTTTGTTCACGGAGCTCGTTGTCCGTCGACCTCGACCTTATCGTTCAAGAACAGGAAGTTCTACGAACTAGTCACGATTCCACGCTTCTCATACATATGCTTCTTTATAGTTCCCTATATCCGCTTTATAAGAATTTCTGACTATCTTTAATGAGTGTTTTGATTCGTTTTTTAAGGACCTCTGACTATCTTCGAAAGTTTGTTGTCCAATGAGTTCGCACCTACTCTTCGTCGGTATCGTTCACGACACGATTACAATGGACAGGTATTTTCAAGTTCAGAGTTCTCTTGATCCTTTTCTGATTTCTACTAGACTGCGCGTTATTATTACAAATTAATATTTTTATGAACGCAACTGCATAAACAGAAATTAAAGAGAGACTCGTGTTATCTGTTAAAAATGATAACTGTACTATCGCTTTAAAGCGATCACTGCTCGTTTAAAGGATAAACGATATAACTGTGGATCATATAATAGGAATTCATTAATTTCCCTCTCTGCCTATTATTTTCCACGCTCGCATAATAGGTAATCACATTCAAATTACCAGGTTTAACCAAGAAAGATTCACTGGATCGCATATTAATTAACATTTTATCGGATTAAATGAAGATCAGATAAATAAAGTTCCAGTGTAAAATAAAGCGAAAGTTAGAATTTTCCAGTAAATATAACGTGTTCTTATACCAATAGATAGTAGCGTAAATTATAATTAGTTCGCCAATTGGCACTCTCTGTCATTAACACGTCGACTGCCAGGAACAAAAGTACGAACAAATAAAAATCGACCTAAATAGAAATCTATATCAATTTTCACAAAAATACCTATATGTTTTCAGTAATCATAAAAAAGGAGAAAAATCTGAAAATCGTTACTTTATTCGATTTAATAGTTTTGATGTTCTAAAGACATTAGTAGCGTGAATTCTCAATGACCAACGTGACAGTCAACGATAGTTACATAACATATCAACAACCACGAGCCGTGATAGTCTGTCGTCTCCCATACACGAATATTTATAATACAACCAATCGACATCGTATGGATCGATATCGTCGATCGGTCGAAGGTCGAGTACACGACTTAGTCTGAAGAGAGCCGTTGATGGACTCGGTATCGGTCGGTGTGCTCGTCGGTTGCTGGTTAACTGTAAAATGGCGAGTTCCGCTATTCCGTTGGTCGGAAAAAGGACGACGAGGCGTCTCGAGAGGTGTGTGGGGCACCAAGGTGATCGTACGGCCTTGTGTCACGTGTTCGTCCATTAACGTCGCCTCGTATGTAGGCTATGAGCAAGAGACCGAGAGTTCACGCGTGTGCATCTCTGCCGCGTGGAAACCCGAGTGCTAGAGAAGTCGTACGTTTCTTCGTTTCGTTTGATTCCTTCGCGTCCCGTTTCGATCATATCCTTGGTGGAACACGACCACGCTCTGATGCGCTTTCACCGAGCCGTGTCGCGGTTTGCGATTATTATCATCCGGCTGTATTCATGCCCCTGCTGAATCATCTCACTACTTTCTGGGTCAATAGTCTCTCCACGCGATCACCTGAAGCATCTTGGAATTTGGTTGGTTGGCAGATCTAGACTTCCGTTGGTGATCGTTGATTGATCATTCAGTGGAGAGTCGTAAAGTATAGTTAGTTCGGTTGATGTTTCTTTGAATGTAAGGTGGCGGATATTTATGGAAATAAATGCGTCTGTACGAACGCAATTAGAGAAATAAAATTTGAAATGGAGATTTATTTCTTTGCAATATTACAGTAAGTTGTCTCTATCTTGGATATTCTAAGAAACTGGTGATTAGCCTGCCGATATTTATGAAAAGTAAGGAATTATCTTTGACATAGTATTATAAATATTATACATATAGAACGATAGATTATTCTAAATGTTACAGTATAACGAGTACTATACACTGTCTTAAATACTTGAGATCTGAAACAGCAAATATGCATTCTAGATCTCCAAGTATTTAAATACATAAAAATCGTAGTCCAATAATTAGGCTGTTGTAAGATATTCAACATATGGATACTTGAAATAAAAGGGATCGTGTAGATTGTGTACTTTAATTTCTGGTTTGAAGAAAATTCTGTGTTGGCAACATTTGTCTTAGCTTATTATGGGAAATCTCAAATTTCGCTTTCATGATTTAATTATGGCATAGTTTTGTATCGATGTACGAGTATATATGTGAGAAAGTACCAGGTAACGAGATACGCGAGCATAATCTATTTCTAAAGTTCCAAAATAAGCAGATCAATTAATAATCATAGTTTACCGGTGAATAATAGTTCGTAGCAAACATCATTTTAGAATATCAAGAAAATTATATCTTTGATATCTTTAATAATGTTAGTGACTTATAAAATGTTTGCAAATCGTTTCGTTTCATAAGAACAATAAAAATTGTTAAATAAATGTATTGTTCGTAGGAAACAATCAATTCCGTGGGCGTAAAAATTGACTAATGACAAGTACATCCATCATGCGAGGCGGAAAGTTCAACAAATCATATTTTACAGTTTCTGAATGATTGCAATTGCTAGAGTTTGGAGGAGAGTAATAGATCGTGCCTGTTACGAAGGCGTTTTCGAGTGATCAGATATCTTGTCTTTCACGCTTAAAAGGTTAACTGATTAATTGTTTAATAATTAACTATAGACTCGCGATTTGTATACTTAATTAGTATAGTCAAACGCCAAACGTTAATATACTAGCAACCGCTAATTAGTTGAATCATTAATAAGTAGTAAAAAGTTCTACTAATTAGTTCTGTCTACGTAAGTGAGCTTTATTGTGATTTTCATGGGATTGACGCTGCGTTTTAAGAGAATTTCAATTTTGGTGCTAATTTTATTTACCACGAAAGTGTTTTAAATTTCTATTGACGAAATTTGGATCGAAAGATAATTCCAATTTCGTGGAAATTATAATCACGAAGAAATTGTAATTATATAAAATATCTGTTTAATTCCAAGAGAATTTCAATTGTACGGAATTTAATTCGAAGGAGCATTTAATTTCATAAAACTCCGATTCTACGGGATATCAATGTAATTCTAGAACATTAAATTTCGCGAAACCTTCGGAGCAGTTTCATTTGATTAAATTTCCAATCCTGATAGAATTTGACGAATTTCTACGAAATATTCATGCGACTACGAGGAAAATTTCATTTGGCGGAATTCTAAGATAATTTTAATCTTAGAAGAACGTTAGTTAGTCCCAAGATAGTTGCTCTTAATTTTGACAAAATCGTAAAATTATTCTGCAAAATTTGTTCATTATTAAGCGCTCTAGTTTTATAAAATCACCAATTTTTAATTTTAGAAGGACTATAATCCTATAGCCTTCCTATTTCCAAAAAAATCTATATTACCATAATTCTAAGATAACCAACAACAATAAAAATCTTAAAAATTCAAAATCAAATCATTAAAAATCCAACCTTAAAAACATTTTCGGTCGTTAAAAACTTCCCATGCAGCTAATAGAAATAGTATTATACATAGTATTTAGAATAATGTTGCCCAAGGTTTAGAAGGAAAGAAATTTTAGCTATCATTTTAATTATTCATTTAAAAATCCTAAATCTTATATAAATTAATAAATAAGAAATTAAATTAGAGATATAAACTATTCAGCTTAAACTAAGAATATCCCATTTTAGTCTACATTTTTTATATCGATGGTTCTTGCTGACTGCAGCTTCTCTTTTTGAATTTCCCTAGTTTTAAAGTTTCTAACGATATTCGCCGAATATTGCTCCAAATATTATAGTCATCTATAATATCTGTTATAGTGCAACATTATTGAATAGCGCAACTCTAACAGAATCTAATACCTACAGTACAGCTTTGATAGAACTCTAAAATTGACCTAAACAAACACAAATAGTAGAACTTCGTTTACACGAACTCCACCTAATTGAACGAAATCCTAGTTGCTGGCCAAATAACTGAATTACTGGTTGCATTCGCTTATCTGGACGCGAACTGTTATACGAAGATCATAGGAGAAGAACGTAATAACATCGTAATAACAACGATAAATGCATCTTTGTTAATTTTCTGACTTTAATGTCATTTTATGACCAAAGAGCAATACTTTATTATGACATGGTTGAAAATAAGAACAAGCTGTTAGGTCAAAAGTTAGAAGCCTCATAAAAACAGCTTTCTAAACTTTTCAAAATTTTCAACTTTCGCAAGAACTAAATCCTATATTTGCAGTATCCCGGGTTTCAAGCACGTTTTCAATAGTACGTTGCACTTTGAAGCGACCACGAAGTCAGTTCTTTAAGATGACGAGGTTTTGCGAAAATCGAACGCGCAATCATTAAGACAAGCAATGATACTCGAATATCTTCGTTATTTTCATATTTTCGTGAGCAAACTAAATAAAAAGACATTTTTGGTAACACGTACAACATGTGAAAAATGAAAAATACGACTTATTATGTCTTCTCCTGTAGTTTTCATATTAACTTCAATTACATGAATTGTTTGTGCCATAGCAAGTTTGTTATAAACGGAGTTCTACTGCAACGTGTAAATTTCGGAAATATATCATCCCGATGTGTTGACAGCAATATGATTATTTGTATCGATCTCCGATGCACCATCGACCTATGTTGCTCCTATAGAAATGTTGGAGCATACTTGCGATGACCTCGCGAGTCGGACGAGGTCATCGTCGATGATCAATCGGGGTTGGCACAGGCTAAATGCAGACAATGGCCTTACGAAAGGTTTCTCTGCTAGGCGAACTCTTTAAAAGTCGATATTAGAGAATGCCTCGCGAGCTAGTGTCTTTGTTCGTGCTCTTTGAGCCGCTCCACTCCGTATGAAAGACTATTACGACTGAATATTAGCTTTTACACCAACGAAAATTTATCATCGATCTGCAATCTGGCAAGAGTATAACGTATTATATTACAAATATCGAATCATTCCTCGTGATAAATTTGCAGCGTTGCAACGTTCAACTTTCTTCGATACTACTTTAATAACTTGCTATCTTCAACGTCGGAATTCTTCTTTCGTAAGCAATCGACAACAGAAGGAAGCTAGCGAACAAGAAGAACACGGGACGCACAATATTACAATAAATATTGTATATAAAAGACACTTAATACTGGTTTATTCTTTAAGAAGCGATTATTCTACAAAACTCATTAATCAAAAATCCTGTAATTCGAAAGAATCTTGCTGAGTTAATGTTTTCTGAAAATTAAAAAACCATGGGATTAACGTTATCACGGATTAGATCTCCTTGCAATTAAGAATTTCGTCGAATTAAATTGTTCCTCGAAGTTACGTAAATATTTCGTAATATTCAAATTCCATTAGGGTAACTCTCATTCGAATATCCGATTTCTGCGCTGTGCGCGCTCACTGATTTCTAGGACTGAGCTGTTCTTTCGCGCATCAGCCAATTAGGCCCACCGCGAATAAAAAATCTGTCCTTGCTTTTAATGGATCGCACTCTGTCTATGTATCAGCGTATTCACACACCTAGCTACTTTAGCACTACGGATACTGATTTTTGAGCATCGAATTACCAGCAAGGACTTACCAACAAGATTTCCCTGAAAAGTTTCGTACGAGGAATGAAACGAATGACAGAATCTTTAATTGGAGAAACCTGTGAGGAAAGGTGAAGTGTCTAGTAAAGAAATCTGTATGCTTCTGAACAATGACCCTGCAATATTATATTTATGTATGATCTTTTTAATAAAGATGATATATAAGATGAAGAATTGAGAGATTGTATTGCTCATCCTGAAAATAAATAATATAACAGCTATTTCTCACTGATCATTTCACTAATCATCGTAGATAGGTTACTAGAAAATGCCATAAAATTAGCAGAAAGGATACAATAGCCGACTACGGCATTTCTCAACTAAGTCAATTCACCGCAAATGTTCTCAATGAGTCTTAGATCAACAGATTATCGATTTAACACATAATCCGCTATTTTTCTATAACCCACGCAAATACAATTTTCGCCAGCTTTCATTGTATCGTATTTTTATTCCTTATATCGCACAAATACAAAATATCAACCAGTCAACAGTTGATTAATCGTTTTATTAATAATACGTGTCTATTATGTAGACTTATTTGTGCATGAAAGTGTTTGTGCAAAGACTTAAAAATTCACGGATAAACACGTCATCTATCATCTCCTACGCTTTCCTTGAGCTTGAAAAATATCTGCTTGTACAATTTCTCCACTGAGCCTCTCATTTGGGGAAGGAGGTAGAAAGGGATGCTGACTCACGATGATTTCTTTCCACGAGTTTGAGTCGAATCGATCGATCCAGATAACGCGAACTGTGACAGACATTTTTGAAAGTTGAGGGCTATTAAGTCGCATGCTGCTGATTATCGGACCTGATAAAGCTAAAGAGGTTTAATTGAACATGTTTCGTCTGAACGTTTAATTAGGTTTGTAAGCTGTCTGTGCTAGTGCTGTGTGAAAGATTTAAAAGCTACGTTGTATAATCGTTGTATAACCGATATATGTATGTGTATATATAATATGTTCTTAAAATAGGAGGAAGATATTGAAATAGGTTGGAGAAGTTTCGCTGTCTCTGTATATTTCTTGACATATTCGTACTTCAACGCTGCAAGTACTAAATTTATCGCGATGAACTTCAGATTTGCACGTATTTGAACGTGCTTTGGTAAATACCGATGCCTAACTTTCTGATGATTTTTATTGGAATAGGAGTACAATTATTTGGAATATCTCGACTCAGAACTAACGTCTGAATATTTTCTTCGTTTGTAACGATATTGCAAAATGTTTAAATCATAATTTGTCATAAGTAGTTAAAAATGAATATACTATGTTGCTTCGTCAAGAAATAACGATGACTTTAGAAGAGCTCAGAAAAAATAATCTTAAAAAGAAATTTTTCTTTCGCGACATTCCTGCTCTCAAACCACTCATTATATCTTAAACCTATCATTATGTTTTATATAATATTATGCAAAATAAGAAGATATTTAGATATTCAGTGTAAGCTAGGTATACCCATTTATTTTCATTATACTACTTCTAATTATAATCATCAATATACGATATATTTATGTACACGTTGTAGCAGTTCTCGGTATTAAACTAACAGACGTTTATTTCGTTTTTATGGCTTATAGGAAAGATTCAGAAAGATCCACTTTTAAGCGGTCTGTAATAAATGTCGTTCGATCTTATAATTCATATGCATTTATGCACTTTCTCTCAAACAGTAACAAAACCAAAATTGACGATCATTCCTGTGAACACCTCTCCCATCATCATTACCAATACGCGTGTATACTCGCTTTTACAACCTTAAAATCATCGCAAACATCTCCACTTTCACGCAGGGTAATCACGATAATAATACGTGTACAAACCAGAAATTTCTACTAATATCGAAAATTATAATATTCAATGGTTAATACGTATTCTTTTGTGAATTAATCATCTTTAACGATCAAAATCACGATGGTTAAGCGAACCAGGTGATTTCAACGCCTAAGGCTGAAGACAAACGGTGCATCGTTTATCGTGATGCGTGATTTGCGTTCGAATCTTTCGATCAAATAGTCTTTTATTCGAAATGTTCTTTCTTTCAAGATTCTTTTATCATGGGATATTTTCCATTAAAGATTGTTTTAATATTAAGTATTAATTAATTTGAATATTGTCAATGCCAAATATCTGCAATCAATCGAGCCAAATACTAACTAAATTAAAAGTTTTTGGATTATCGTATTTCTTTTATTTCATTTAATTTTTAATTATTCTTTTTATTTAAAAAATTATTTTTCTATCTGCAACACTTCAACAATTGCGTTCCTTTTAAAAGTCTTCTCTTTTCGTCGCTAATTTATAAATATCTAATTATATGTCATATCGTTAAAAATGTTTAGACGGTTCCAAATTCTTCTAATTATTAAATACGTTTATATTTTCAGAGTTTGAATATTATGGAATATTCTGTTATTTTAAAATTCTTCTCTTCTTAATCACTTATTCTTCTTCCATTGAGAATTTGAAATTTCTTGATTCTAAAACACGTTTATATTTTTTATGTTTCTATTATCGAGTACCTTCCTATTTAAAAAAAAAAATTGAATCATTCGAAATCATTGCGTCCTCGAATATCATCTTATTGGAGATCTTTCGATTTCTAAACCTTCTTCGTTCAAATTTTCTCAATTTCAATAAACAAGCTTGTAACTTCAAACTTTTCATTGCACAATACCAGTTTCATGAAATTTCATTAAAAATACCTTTTCATTCGTTCATATACCACAATAAGACCTCGTTATTTATGTATGAATAAAGTTAGTTTTTTCTTGTGAAATTCAATTGTGTATATTTGCTCGCGTGTATCATAAGATCGCGCACGTGAGCATAAAGAATGCAGAAATCGAACAAAAGAGGTTGGAACAGGAATTTCGACTTTCGCAAATACCGATCCCGGAATAAATTGGTTGAAACGAACTTGAGGACCTTCGTTGAAAAAAAAAAAGAAGAAAACAGATCTGACGATTCCCCGAAACAAGGTAAGCGAGTCTCTCTGCGTATACAAGCAATGAGATCTTGCTGCGGTGTATGAGCGGATGAAAAGGTATTTTTAATGAACGAGTGGTTGCCGACCAGCCGCTCGCAAGAGAAAGTTTCTGCGGAATCGATCGATTCCAACCGCGTTCCAAAACAGATACACGGATTTTCGTTTACGCTTGTCCCTGATCGAGATCGATTAATAACCCGCTGACGATAAGAAGATTGAGTCCTGTCATTCGCCCCGGAGAATGCACAGCGAGTATGCCTTTCGGTTGAATGATCATTTTTCAGTCACACGAAACTGATACAAGATTTCGCCTGTTTCGCCTGTTGCAGTGGAAATGAGATTTTATTTTGGCAAAGAGAAGGTGTCGGATAATGTTTCATCGATATATCAGAAATTTGTTTGCGACATAATGTTAAAATCGAGGTATCAGCTTGGATTTCTTCGATATTACTCTTTTTATCGCCTTTTAATTTTATTGTAGGAGTGTCGCATTTCGTACACCAGCCACGTTAATAAAATTGCAAATATTTAATGTTATTAGTGGAGAGGGAATTTTTATGCATTCATGCAGCATTTGAAGATGCATAAATGCAAAAAAAGCATATAATATATATTGGGTTGGCAACTAAGTGAGGGCTAATTTTGCTAACTGCTTTTGGCATTAGGCGGTAATGACAGTCACTTAGTTGTCAACTCAATAGTAGAATACCCGATAGAATTGTTAATAAATGGTAAAAGGGTGTTTCATTTCTATCTGCTTAACTGTGTTCATGAAAATGTAAATTTGCATGGAAATCCGCGCTCTAGTTATGAAATATTTTATTAAATAAAACTTTAACCATATGTGGTCCCCTAGTAAAGTCATATATTTGATCAAAGTAATTTATGCACGAATCCGTGCACATTCAGAGTGATATTCAGTTTCTGTTTCTGTGTTTCTGTGGACATGCTTTCATTCCATCGGCTTTATGAAAGTTGTCTGTTCTAGAATTACAAAATTCTCTTAACGAAAATCGTTATAGTCTTTTACGGTTTTTTTCCAAAATAATTTATGCATTAAAGCGTTTAAAACATTGAATTCGTGTTTTCAGGAACTTTCATGACGCTTTTTTTCCAAAGTTGAACTTATACTGTAGTATCGTGGACGAGGGGCCTGGGGGGTGTCGTGCGGATTGTAAACAAGCGGTTGCTGAGGTGCGAATTATAAACAAGCGGTTGCTGAGCATGTGCGTAGTGGGGCTAAGACAAAGGACAAGGGGTTAAGACGATAAACGAATTAACAGCAGTGTGAGTTGAGAAGTCAGAGAGTACGGATTGCGTTGTCGAGATAGTGTTGTTAACGTTGTAAGGGCGAGTTGAATTTGCATTGACGAGAATTGTTAATTAATTATCTAGTTGTTTTAATTATTATACGTTTGTTGCAATTAGTTCATGTTTAATAACCATTGTTTTCTGTTTAATTAACATCTGCTTAATCCATTTATCATTAATAAACTAATCACAATTATTTACGATACTACAATACATACAAGGAAGTCGTACGAACGTTTCGATTATTCATGACTAATAATGAAGTTGTAATATTTTTATTCTACATCTTCCTAATATTCAATACGTGTGACTTGTAACAAACTTCTTTTTCTTCAATGTTAGTAGATAATTAACGACGGAACCAAATGTAATGGACGTTATTTACCCGTGGAATTAAAATTTCAGAGAAATGTTTCACACGCACCAATCTCATAGCAAATAATTACATCGATGTAATTGTTGCTTTGTGCTGCTAATGGTGGTATAATTCTGTTTGAATACTGATGTATTTAATTGCTGATCCTTCATGACACCTGTTCTTTCAACAGTATTTTTTACAAAACCAACATAACATCGTATACGATGTGAATTTTCATAATTTATGTGAATAGATAAATATAAAGAGATAAAATTTATAGAGTACGCTAGACGTGATAAAACGTTTACAAGATACCGTTTTGTTCATTATACGATAAATTACTGAAACACACATTCTACATTGTCTTCGCTTTACCTGTAATTGTATATAGTAATTCTTATACGAAATTCTGTATGGCAATAAATATAACGGAAATAAGAAGAAACGGAAAAGTAAAGTAATTATAGCAACAACCGAAGTACAAGAAGAATTAAACATAAACTTTAGAAAGGTATTTCTAGACATAATAATTCTAAAACAATCGCTATCACAACAGAAATACAATCTGCATATTTGCGCAAAACCAAACTCGATCGTTAAATATCACAATTCTTTTCCAAACTATTATAACAAATTGCACGCGTTTCTTTGCAAACACGATACATTTTATATCACGACAAAGTTAGCAAAATTACACAATTAGCCGACAGAGAAGAACAAGAAAAAGAAAAGAAATAGAATCTTGGTATGGAAATGATCGCGAAATGACAAGTGGACATGGAATGTAATCGAGTGGATATTATGGCAATTAAAAGTCTCATTGCCAAAGCTATTACGCCCGCGACGTTTCGCAATGCAAGGCGCTTTTATAAATCACGGTGTAATTTTCGGGCTTGCTTTTAGCGTGCAATTTATCACGCAGTCGAATTCATAAATTACGAAGCGATAAAAGAAACTCGGTACGGGGAATCCTTTAACTTAACGAACGAAATTAATTCTCCCGATGTCGCACACGGGAACAGATCGATCAGATGGAAACCGTTTATTTTGTAATCAAGTTATAACCAATGTTATCCTTGCATCTGAGCTTTGTTCCAACTAAAGTACGTAAAAAAAGAAAGTTTCGTTTAAAACTCCGTGTAGTTATTCCGGTTGACAAACGTTTAATTAACGGGTAACTCCGGTTTTCAATTAACCGCCGTTGCTTTTAGTATCGATGAATGTCTTCCTTTTTTGAAGTATTCAAGAGATTTAATTCTCCTTTTGATAGATGGTTCTGATTTTACATTTTCAGAGATATGAAGCTGATTAGTTGATATTTTAAGATGTTATATTGTATTATATTTTATCTATATCTGATAAATAGAACAAGAAATGACCGTTTGTTTAAAGCTTTACTTCTATTTTCTACTATTCCTGTCCAAATTATTTCCATCGTTTCAGATTAATAAGAGTTATCAGTTCCACCATTCGAAAATTCTTGAATTGACAGAGTTCCTTCGTCTAGAATCTCATTTAGATAAGTTACTACAATTGAACCTAAAATAATACTTGACCCAATGTGATTGAAAATCCAACGAGATTGTTCTATTTTCAACAATTATATGACATTCCAATAATATTCCTGAATCTACTTTTAAGATAATCCTCATTTATGATCCAATATCAAACAATATTTTCTTATTCTCAATAATTATATTAATATAAACATTACAATAACGTTTCTAGAAGTACTCGTTCACGATTCAATAATTCAAAGTTTTTTTCCATTTCCCAAATACTGCAACCTAAAATATACTGCGTTAGATAATACCTTAAAGCGTGATATTTTTCACCTATAAATTCATTACTCTTATTCTTCTTAAACATACAACCATGAATAATGCATGTGCCATAAACAACGTGAATTAACATCTGATCATCTCGTGGATAAATTTCCACGATATCCGTCTTTCAGACAGACAGACCTATGGAACTTCATTTCCATTTCTCTAATTGCTAATCACCAACGAAAATTCTCGGTTAAAATCACGCTTTAAGAGATACCTTAAGTCCCCTTTCGTTCTTTCAAGCATCATTTAATGCCACTCATTCCATAAATGCTCTCCACTAGAACGTATGTAAAACGAGGACTGACTCGGTTAGCACATGTGTGCAGCTCGCGTGAAGAACCGTACGTGCACGCGTCGAGCCGCAGATAGCAGTTTAGATGCACATTCCAAGGAATCATTACGCTCATTAGCCGGCACATTGTACACACACGAACAATGCTGCACGTATATTCGCGAGCTGCTTTCCCCTGGAAGGAGATGCTCGTTTCTCGTTACCCTTTCAGCAATTTTGCACGTCGTCGTTTATTTATTTATTGACCTATTCCACTCATGGTTGATTTTCACTTTTTTTTCGCTACTTCCTGGCAATCTTTTTTTGTTTTTTGTTTTTTTTTGTTATCTGACTGAATTTTATAAGCCGAATTAGAAGGATTGAAATGATATATTATTCCACGATCTTATCTTTCTGCTAGTCTATTAATCATTGACCCATTCCACTCATGACGTACTTCACTCTTTTTCACAAATATTTTTGTCATTTGGCTGAATTATATAAGCCAAATTAAACAATTTCGGAACATATATTATTGTATTATTTTATTCTTCTATTAATTTATTATTTATTTAACAATTATATTTGTATTTCACACCTTCCTCGCCGTCTTTCATTGAAAATAAATTTTGCAAGGTATTTTCATTATTCGACCGAATTTCGCGAATTAAATTAACAAAATTTGGAGACATATTATCTTACGATTCTAATTTTCTATTATTCTATTATTCATTGACCTATTCTACTTTTGAAACGCTCCCACGCACAAGATACGTCCTGGAAAATTTCATAAACTAAATTCTGTCTGGGGACATATATTATTCTGTAATTTCGTTTTTCTAGTATCCTATTATTTCACATTTCTATATTATTCTGCAAGTTGTTCACGGTGGATATCTATACATAGTAATTTTAATGTACAAGCAATTAACTCTATTAACTCTGGAAGCTCGTATTTCAAGAACATGATCTACATATCTACATAATTAAATTAGCTAAAATTGTTCACGTTTTAAGAGAGTCTCTAATTATATTATTTATGTATATTTCTCACGAGTAAAGAAAGGGATAAAACAGTTTTCGTAAATTGTAACATTTTTCTTGTTACATAACATTATAGCATAATTAATATATAATTAATAATCAACATTATAGGATAGCTATGACGCTCCTATCCTAATAATAGCTTGCTTTCAGAATTAATTTTTGCAGATATCTGAAAAATGCCGATTTTTTACATACGTCTACCTTATAAGAAAACCAAGGATGTGGAACCAAGTGAACGTATTGAATGAAGCAGAAAGATGAAATCATTTTGTTCGATCGTTGTTCGAATTTTAGCCGGAGATATAGATTCCTTGCGGGTTTACACAAAATTCTTGTCTTCTATTCCGATAATATTTCCCAATAAAACGCCATAATATGAGTGCACGTTGAAATTCCGATTTAGATAAGAATATTCGATTCGTGGTTATTGCTATTTCGTGGTTTTACTATATGACATCGATTATGAAATTCAATGGCGGAGAATGTTAGTCTTTAGATAAAATTCTCAAATTGGCTACCTCTACATATAACGACGTTGAAAGTAATTAATTCTAAAATTAATTTTCTACGAGCCTTATTTGTTAGTATAAAAAATGGTTGTGATGTATATTGTAGAAGAATTAATAACTAATATAACTTTTTCTCGATTCCAATATAGTAAATAATACATAACAAAATACTATTTTCAATTTTTTTCTAAATATATATAAATATCCGGTTCGGATGTGTAGAGAAAAAGAATGATAGTTGTTAAATACAGCTGTATAAGTGTTTCTGTGATTAAATTCTGAATACAGATATCCATAACTCGTTATAATTTCATTCCAGCTATTATGGCTGACACAGGAAGTTCAGAGATTTCTATACGCTTAATTAGCGTTGATGCGTTTAAGGATCGCTGTTCTAATTATTGTATTAGCTACTAATTTTAACGACCAACATAAATTATAGATTAATCTGAATATAAAAATCTTTTCTCACCGAATTTTGTGTTTTTTTAGGACATACACCACTGTTCAAAAGTTCGGAAACAATTAAGTGAAATCTTATAAATTCAAGTTATATATACAGGTATATTTTATTAAAGTGAACATCTTGTACACTATTACTTATACAAAATTCGTTTCTTGTTTCAAAAATGGAAAAGTTAGAAAACAGGCATATAAGCAAAATATTGAATAAAATACGAAACAGAATTAGTAGAAAAAAAAAAGAGAAAATGTTCAATTCCAAATCATGGTCGTTTCCAAATCTTTGAGTGGTAGTTATATATGAATATACGTCAAAAAAATCTTCTTACTTTTTTGTAAAAATTTACTTAACGCATAAAGCAATAAAAAGAAAATCGTCACAATATAAAACATAATAACTACACAGCAAGCATTTATCTATATTTTAATTGAATATAAATGGTCATTTTGCAGAGTATAGAAAACTTTTGCATCTAACTGTACTATTCTACTCTACATTCCAGAACAGTCTATTGAACTAATTAACACGTGATTCTAATTGAAAATTTTCGTCTCAAACAAATGGAGAACACTTGCATTCAAATTTTTAGCTCTTTGTTGCGAATTAGAATATCTCACTTCCTATCAAAGATCTGATTAATCTGCATTAAGGATAATTGGCGTATTATACGAAGCTGCGGTTCATTGTCGGATTATTCGCTCGAAAGGAAAAGAATCGATGATTGATGACTGTGCGTGAATATTTGTAACAGCCTAACGGGCACTTTCCCCTGGGAGAAGCGACGAATAATCCCGCGTTACGAATTCGTTATTTGCGGAATCTTTTTCCACTTTGATATTCATTCTCTAATTAAAACGGTACACGAGTGAGACAGGTGTGTTAATTAAGATATTTTCATTGGTATGCTCTCGAATTTTTCTTCGACATAAATCACTTTGGCTTTGGTAACCAAGTAATTGAGTTCCTTTAGTTTCGTTTTTCTTTGCGCTTTCTAGGGTAATGAAGTCGTTCTGATAATGTTGCAAGTTGCATGTTCTAAGCGTGGAGAATGTTACGTGTAATTTTACTGCTTAATTAAATGGTTTTAAACGTATAACTTCATATTTCATGAAATTGCGCTTGCTTTAGAAAAATGACGTGTCAACTCTCTTCTTAGAGATCGAAGCGGTAAAAATTTGCAAGACAAATCACACTCAGCAGTACAACTCAGAACACTCAGGATATTGTACATTCTTCTTTTAAAAGTTATTAAATAAAGAAATATTACTCTCGTGTTGATAACTTGGTGCTGCAGTTAGTTTATGACATATTTGGCACTTAAATGAGATTGGAATGCAGTAGGCACATGTATATTTTACTTGTACTTCATTCTTAATAATTAGTCGCAATATATCAAGACATTCATGAAAATTATATAGTAAAATGTAAATTGTTGACACAATATATGGGATAGTTGTATAACTCTTATAAATCATACGAGTTTTCTCAATGCAATTAAAATAAAATATTAGTGGAAGAAATGAGTAATGCAAAGAGCACTTATTTCATTTGTAGAGTTATATACACTAGTGTTCGAAAGTATTCAAATATTTGCTTATATTTGATAGAACACGTTTTGATTTTCAACATCACGGATAAATTAAACTACAACAATTTTACTCTTCATAATTATCTTAGTTATACACGTAGGATAGAATATTATATCGCAATTAAATTACTGTTTTAAATACCAATAGACGATTTGCAACTGTCAAACCTTTCAGAACCATTTTATTAGTTGGCAAGCTCTTCATCCTCGAATTATTTATTTTCTGAATTGTAAATTAAATGAAATTACTTTCTTTAAATTAATAGAATCTCTTCTGACGTTAGTTTAAAGAGCTATATTTAAATAATAAATGTATGTCGTACATATATCTGGTAAATAGTAAAATATTTAATAATACACAGTAAATAACGAAACAAAAGTGGTTCTGGTCCTTTAATAAATATTTTAAACTTATAATCTTCCTCTTTGACACTATAAAAAAATACTACATATAGCTTGGAATTATTAACTCATTCTTAATTTGTACATTTTGTTCAAATACTTCAAATAATTCAAATACTGTTACTAAAAATCGACCAAACTATTGCAAATACTTATGAATTGCGGTAGATATACATTTATGGCTAGTATAAGACACTTGGGAATTCTGCAATTGCTTTATTTTTCTTTTTTCTTTTTACATGGATCAAATCTTATTGAACATAAATCACTTTGGATTCGATAAGAAAGTAATTGCTCTACTAGTTTCTCATGTTAGTTTCGTTATCCTTTGCCCTTTCTAGTAATAAAGTCGTTCAAATAATGTAGTAATTTTCGTGTTCATTATTTCGAAATTTTCATAAATTTCATGTTACTTGTGAAGACAGTGGATAATTATACTTCGTAATGATATGTCTTCCGTTTGATCAAACCGTAGTCGATCGTTTCGCTGTGTTTGACATGTTGGTCACGAAACACGTGGGATACGGGTAATACCGAGAAAGGAGAATGTAGGAAGTTGAAAAAAGTAGTGCCACTATTAGCAAATATTTAAATATCCAGCGAGACGTGTGGTTAAACTGCAAAAATTTGTTACGAAACAAATGCAAATTGCAGGACGCTAAAACGTTCCCTTTTTTATGCGTTTTGCCTTTTTATCTTTCTCTTGTTCGAAACTGGAATGCCATTAATAGACTGCTGATATTTATGCAAATTCATATGTTTATAAAGGCAAATAGAGAAAAGTTTGTATATTTTATACACTTTTGCATATTACACGTATTCTGTGCATTTTTTCACTTTGAATGTTACCATAAATGCATAAACATCCGCAGTCTGGTCATTAATATTAATTAGATGTACGATACGATACAAATAATAAACGTGATATGATACCATATTTACCATACTAATTCAGCATACCCAAAAAATGATAAATGTGGTCTACATATGAATTAAAGTTGTTAGTGTAATTTTAAAGGAAAGAAAGAGATAATTAGAAAAGTATACAATATGTTTAAATGACGTATAACGCGCATAATGCGAAATGTTAATGTTATTAATTGTTGTTTCTAAAATATTTTTAAAAATTTTCCTTTTAATTTTTGTAAAGAAAAAACACAAGAATTTTGTTATTTAACATGTGCTTATTTTACTGAATCAAACGAAGAATTCCTTGAGTTAGAATGTTATAAATTTCTTATTTCTCTTCTCATAAAACTTTGCTTGTTTTTTAAAAGAATAATATGTAATATTGCCTGCAGCTAAAAACAGTAAAACTTTGCGATATAGCTAAAGTACATGAAAGTAGTATTATTACATAGGATACATAGATGCGTTTCATAATAATTATTACACACGGAAATATTACTCTTATACTGATAACTTAGTACTCTAATCATCTTATGACATATTTCATATTTAAATAAGTACTTTTGAAATTTAATAAGAAATAAAATTAAAAAAGAGGAAAATCAATCTCTTAATAAAAAGCTCCATTTAAAATTTCAAAGCATCGAGGCTATTGCAGGAGTTTATGTACTATTATACTTTGTAGATAGTTCGAATGCAATTTCATTGCTTTCTTGACGTTACAAAGTTTTATCCGGTAATATATTTGCGCCGCCGTAGAAACGCTGGGAAATTCTCGTTTAAACGATCAAAGGAAATTCTTAAAGAGGCGTAATTAGTTTGCAGGGCGCAATATTAATTAGAGTTCTGGAACACGTTTGCAAGAAAAAAAGGAGCTTTATTAAATCCCGCTACTGCGTTTATACTATTACTCTAATTTGAGTTAATAATCATGAGTCATTAATTCTTTTTTTACTTTGAAATCTGACGTTTTTTTTTGCAATTTTATGGCTACCTCTTTCGTATATACAGCTTAATCTTTTTCGATGTTCTCGTAGTTCAAAAGCTTTACCTTAATCCTCTTCTCACTCATTTTTAAGGAAACTGTCGACAGAAAATCAGGAAAATAGAGAAATGTTAGAGATCTCAACTACACAAGTTAGAATGAAAAGGATTTTTCAAATATCAAACGGAAAAGGAATACAAATTGAAAGATGTCAAACTTAAAGAAAAATAACGATTAAAAGATTTGAAGCATCAAGATAAAAAAAAGAAACTAAAAATATACCTATCATTGAGAAAGACAAACGTTAAGAAAATCACAAATTTAAAAAAAGAAATAGGAATGAAAAGAATACCAAATGTCGAACAATTACCGGTTTGTGACATAAATATTAGGCAATCGGTCGTTCGAACAGCTTATCAACGCCGTGTTATATCATACGACCAGCAATTACGAATGCGTCAGGTAGCATTCTTGCATTAAGGAACGGATCGTTGACCCTCGGCAGACAGACCGTCCAAAAATCGTCGGCCGGACGTGAAATTGTATTCAGAACCAGACACGGGAGCCTGCGTGGCTTACTAAATCAATGGCATCGAAATTCCACGAGAGAGGACCAGCAAAATTCTCGTGTGGCTCGGATCAAGTATCAACAATTCATTAAAAATAGCAATCGCGCCCCATTCTCTAGCCCATAAACATGAATCATATACATTACGAAGTTTATAAATAACAGTTCCTGCCTATTGAGAGAAAAACTTTTAAGACATGAATGGAATTAGGATTATTCTACAAGGAAATCTTTTGGCGTGTTTTTTGGCTTTTCTGAATATCGTGATAAATCAATGGGGAAATTATTTGATTTTGAAGATCAAACTTTAATTTTGGAGATCATAAATTCTATATTGAATACAAAGCAAGTTATATATTAAGAGATAAATAATGATTGTTCGATGCTAGATGTTTAAAAAATTAATGAGAACTGTTTGGTATTAAATATCGTTTAAGCAATACATTTATAAACACTTAGATCATTTTAAGACCAACTAAATTTTGTCGTAAACTTTGTTTCAAAAAGAAGCTCGAGAATCTTCCACTGTGTTATCTTTCATTTATTTTGCTAGAAGATATTATCTTTCATATCCTGCAAATCTTATACATTGTAAATTGCAATGCACTTCATGAATTTGTATTACGTAGTTAGTAGTGTTACATAAATAAAATGAAGATATTCCTTCATTAAAATACTTCCGATTATTATTTGATTCTGAACTACAGATACGTTTCGTTATCAAAAAATAGCGAATTTAATGCAAATTACTATGCGAATTGTTTTTAGATACTTTGGCGATATTCTTCTACTTAGGTACCTGGCGCCTTTTGCAAAATAATCTATCAATTAGTGATATCAATGAAATAATAAGCTAAGAGTTGTAGGTTATAGATTTCTCTTTTACAATTTTACGTCGAATAGTACAATCAAATATGTAACTTGTAATTCGTAAAATTTACTTGTGAAACTTAATTTATTATCGAACTTGTTATCATAGTGCAAAAATATTTAATATGTATAACAACTATAGTAACTTACAGATTGAGAATTTCGCTAATAATACTAGCTAGTATTATCAGTTACTACCTAAGCAAAAATATTTGTACGTTGCACGAATGAAATACCTATCACTTCTTGCTCCTGTAACCGAGATTTTGTAAATCTACCACCAGGTTCTATAAATTTCTGTCGCTACAAGCTAATTATTTTGCAAAAGCTAATTTAACTTTGCCAAACTATCGAACAATACGACGTTTTACACTTTACACAGTCGATTGATATTCCTGGAACAAGTAACTGCACGAGTCCTTTAAACAGCTATTTCGATTCTGGAGATCTCTGAAACTCAATGTGAAAGCTACGAAACAAGAATTCGTTTTCTACACATTTTGTACATCGCGTACAAATCGACACATGTTTTTTCGCATCGTATATAGGTCCAACAGTGTTTTTTCTTTTCCTTCTTTTTTTTTTCTTTTTGGTATAAAACGTTCGATACTCCTACAAATGCCTTGCGAGCCACCATTAAGCATTTCTAAGAGGAACTTTTTGTAGGCCAGCAGAGAATTCCAGCTGTTCGCCTACCTTCGCGCAGATCATTGTTCTTATCCGCAAAAATGCTCACCGTGCTGCTAATGGAAGAATTACGTAAATGTCCGCGATCGAGATCGAGTTCCTTGTTCGTGCTATTCGAACCATCTGGAATTAATGAAAAAAGTTTGTTTTCGAGCGTTATGATATACAGTTTTCATGTACGTGCTTCGTCGATTAAAAGATACTATGCAAGTCATTAAATTCTAATCAAGATTGAAGGAACAGGTTGGTAAGCGATTAAGTGCAATGAAAATTCAAATGATGAAAAATGTAATTGGTTGATATATGAATATTTCTGGTGTGTCTAGATTATGCAGAAAGGGCGAGGAATTGGAACAAAGCATGTTTTAGTTAAACGGATATTTGTATATATTAGTATACTTACTGTCATATGTTGTAAATTATTTTTATAGGAAATTTGGAATATTATGTAGATTAAAGTAATTTATTTTGGTCTACTTCTTTTTAAGTTTATTATGTAAGTAAAAATGCACCTAATTAGTATTTATATAATATTTAGCGCAAGATACAGAGAACTGTTAAAAATATAAATCACACTAAAGATAGTATGAAAACATGTACTTTAATTTGTTAAAATGATACTTAAAATTTGCAAAAATGATACTTAAGATAGTATTCCTGAAAATATATTTTAAACTGATTTCGCTAATTTAAAGATGTTATAATTTTTTAATCAAACACGCTAGGAAAAAATCTTTAAACTGATTCAATAAAATATTCGAATTAATTTAAACAAATTAGACCGTAATATTGTCCCATGTGAATCATCTTGTAGTAGAAATACAATATTTCGCAATACAATTTATTTTATCTTTTTTATTAGATTATTCATTGAATACTTCGTAAAATTTATCATAATATTAAAGAAAGAAGACTATTGCACACATAATCTATTTAATTGGAAAGAACTTTTCCCGAAAAGGTTCTTTTCTATTAAACGTGCTGCATAACAGTAACTAGTTACACATTTCTTAGCTCGTTGAATTATTCAGAATTACGTATTTCGAACCACTGTTGCAAATGCATATTTCATCATATTAAACGTTACATTTCAAACAATTATCTAACTACGGCACTATAACACCATAACTCTTTTGAACAGCAATTACACACGTTACAGTTACCTCGCCAACTGTTTTACATTTTTTACATAGTATACGAGGTGCTTATGCTTTTCTTTTTTTCTTCTCTTTTCGCAGAGCGCTACTGGTACGCACGGTAAATCCGTTATCCTAAAGCCAAGGTCCACGGTGAGTCATAAATTTGCACATAATTACACAGTATAACGAACAATACGCAAAGCCGTTGACCGGCCTAGCTTACGTTACATATTCATTTCCACGAAAATCACCGTCGAATTACGCCAACCACGCTCAATTAGCCTCCGTTTCGACTAATTATTTTCTCTGAAAGTCGAGTCGTTACGCGCCACAAGCGTGATAATAAAAGTTAACCCCTTTCCGTGTCGCAAACTCAATTATTTAACGTTATTATCGCGACACTGAATTCTCTCCTCGTGTTACGGTTCTGTTACGGATTTCGGTTAAATTAGTTTAATTGCAACGCCGTGAAACGAAGTTTCATCGAAAACTTACTCGACATTTTAATACAACGTTTGTAGTAAGCATTTTACAATGTTGCTCTGCCATGCAAAATGTATTAAACATATAATTTTGGAGCGTTTGATATGCATTTTTAGTTTTAAAGGAAATAAATATATAATGTGCAATATATATGTAATGTATAATATAATACGTAGTACGTAGTAGTACTCGTTACTAATTTTCCAATCTTGTATCAATTTACATATTAATTGCAATTTATGGAATGTCTATCATTTATATTTTTCATAATTTCCTCTATATTATTTGCACTCTCGTCCCGATATAAATTCAACAAGTAAATATAAATTTTACTACAAATTTCTACAAATAAATAATCACATACACGGTGTCCCAAACTTAAAACGTCAAGCTGCAAAAAACCTAATTTATAGACAGAAAGAAGGAAAAAAGAATATTACATAAAGTTTGTCAATAAACGCTTTGTTACAGAGTTATTAAAGATTATTGTATGTATGAAACAGATAACGAGGCATTCTTCACTGCAGCAGACAAAAAGTTGACTGTATTATTGTGTCAGCGTAGTTGCACGTTTTTTTTTATCGTGTGGTGTCAATTCCGTGTCTTTAATAGTTATGATAATAATTGAATAAAAAATGATTACCTAGTATTTTTAATTCCTCATTTCAAAACGTCGTCCTTGCGTTCGGATACATGCTTGACATTGACGAACAATGAAAATAATAATATTACGCAGTTCCTGAAAATATCGTCGAGTTTCAAAACCTGCGTTTTTTATTCGTTACGCTAGTTCTTTATGAGAAACACATTTAAAAGATGGAAAGATCGTAGTGGGCCAGCTGTTTAGCCTCCATGATTTTTTTGCTTACTGGGAACTATGAAACAAAAGGTTTATTCTACAAAAATGAGGTCCCATAATAAGCTAGTGCAACGAATAAAAAATGCAGTTCCTGAAACTCAACGAAATTTTCAGAAATTTCGAAATATTATTATCTCCATTGTTCATCGATGTCAAGCTTGTACCCGAGCACAAGGACAACATTTCGAAATGAAGAATTAAAAAATACTAGGTAATCATTTTTCATTCCATTATTATCATAACTATCAACAACAAGGAATTGCTACCACGCGATAAGAAATATGTAACTACGCTGGCACAAAAATATAGTCACCTTTTGTCTGTTGTAATGGAAAATACAGTCGTCGTTTATTGACAAACTTTACGTAACGTTGTTTCCCTTCTTTTCGCCTGTGGATTAAACCCTTGCAGTTTGGCGATTTAAGTTTAGGACACCCTATGTAGACTATTGGCCAGCGGTGTTTACATACAAGCATTCTCTAAATGCACAGCGCATCTCAAGAAACCCGGAATGTAATTAAATATATTTATCGCTGTTTCCCATTGTGTACACTTTCAAAACTCCAATTTAAATTCCAATTAACAGCTGCAAGGCTTCCTGCCAGGCTTGAGTATCCATTATAGCTGTACAACGTTTTCACCTGGTTCGCGGATCGTAAGCGTTCGTCGCAACTTTTCCAAACGAACGAGACGGCACGAAGGATTTCCATCAATCACGTCGTCGTCAGTATCGCTGTACGCGTTTTACGAGATGGAAAAACATGCCGAGTTTTCACTTTTCATCGGTGCTCGAGACACGAGAACGCGCAATTAACCGGCGACGAGTCTCGTAAATCATCGCGACAATTAAACAAGCGACGCTTACGCGAGCACCGTCCAATTAGCAACCAGTCGCAATTATCTTATACGTCCGTGCTCGTAGCGCGACGACTTCCCCATTCATAATTCTATTATTCCGATGAATCGTGAACGCGGTAAAATCGTGACGTGATTGGCACAAAACATTGAAAACAACGATCATATGGATGATATCGAATCATATTGATGTCACTGTCGCGTAATTTTTAGCTTTTATTATAGGCAGCTTTTTGTTGTCTGTTGCCGTGACGCGAGATAAATTGTATTCATAAAGGTGAGTTGAGGTTTCATTTGATTTTTCATGTAAGTCGATTGAGACGCTTTTAGTTGCAGTAAAATAAATTACGTCGAAACTTGTGGATCTAGTTACTTAATATCGACTATATTTAACTTGAAAATTGTAACAGCTGCGAAATAACACACACACACACAGACACGCTTCGTATTTTTTCATATTTTCAAAATTTTAATACTACTATTAAATTAAGATGTAAATAATAATAATAGTAATAATAATGAGATTGATAGAAGTCAAATAATAAATACATCAACAATAGTACGAGCATTTCTATAATAATCACGTTAATACGAATTTGGCGTAGTCCGTATATATTAATCTAAACCAGAGAGATATTCTTTGAGCGAAGAAACACATATAGTAATAATAATAATTAATCCTAACTAGAGAGGAATCCTTTGAGTGAAGAAACGCAAATGATTATAATAATAAAAAGTTGATGATCGTTGCTCGTTAATTCCGTTAAATTAGAAGAAAAAAGAGAAAAAAACAAATTGTATAACATTTTTGCAAGATTATTGAATTTTGGCTTCAATAGATATATTAGTATTGATACAAAGATACATTGAAGACGTTCAAATTTTAAATATAATGTTAATTTCACTTAATATCTTCAAAACCTATTTAATAATATAAAATTAAAATATTTATAACTGGAATTCAGTTTGCTACTTAAAGTAAACTTCAGTTTAGTTAATGAACGAATATTCCTAAAAAGGTCATTGCTGTTATCAGAATGATTTTCTTAGTTGTGAACAAATTTGTGACAATTGTCGTGCACTTAAATGTTACTTCAATCTCGTTACAATCGAATATTAGTATTTATAACATCTTTTTTTCTAAGAGATAATAAGTGTACTGTTAAATTGTTATGTATGAGATTTGGTTCATTATTTTGATTAAAATAATCTAATGTAACATAATAAGAATTTAATTAGAAAAAAATAGGTACAGTCTGTTTGATTTATACAAATATATTAAATGAATTTATTAAGATCTATTCCCTTTCGTTTGAATAAAAAGTATATTTTCAAATGTAATTTTCCTTCAATTTGATGATGGATTTCAGGAAACTAAAGGTCGAAGTTATTATTTGATAAACGTAGTCAAAGTTATGAAAATGTTGATATTATGAAACTAAAATGTATATGTTAATGAAACATTAAAATGAATTTCTACAATTATTAGCTCGTCTTTGCTATATTGAAGAAAATTTCTATATTAGCGTTCCACTCCGCAAATTTCAACACCAACTATGTCAACAGTCCCGATTACCGGCGATCAATCTCGCATGCGTGTAACACATACATGCCCGATCAGCCATAATCAATCTCAAACACCATCAGTGCACATTCCAACCGCGAAACTTCGAAACCTCCAAGAATCTATACATCCTACGTAACTTCACAGAAAATCTACGAGCACTCCTTTTACAACGCGAATAGATCAACGACAAATAAAAACCACGCAAGTAAAAGGAAATTTACTGTTAAATACACCAACGCGATCTCTCTGATAAATGAATGACGTTATTCCGTATCGTGTTATCATTTACTAAACCGCCTATTAAGGCAAGTATTTCCTAAAAGAAATCTAAGAAAACCTAAAAATGATACGAGACCACCACCAGAAGCTCGTCTAACCGGTATCGATTTACCATTAATCTAAGAAAACTTGACTGCGTTACCGGAAAATAGGATTTTTTTTTTTTTTTTTGTTCAAAATGCATGGAAATTAGAAAGCAAAATGAGAGAAAATGAGAATGAAAAAGGAAGTCGAACACTTTCCCGAAAGAAACAGAGATAAAAAGCGAATCAGCGGCCAGTTAATTGGCTAAACGATATTCAACCCCAGAAATAGCAAGTCGGCCAACAATTTATTGCCGTCGATATTGTAACAGGCTTGGAAGATTGCCTCGATTTAACGGAAATACAGTTCGGCTTGGCGAATACGTGCCGCATTTACATAACAGCGCGCGCGTACGTTACGTTTGCGTGCAATTAACGTTGGCATCGATCAGTACCTGTAACCCGTGGCACGGGCTAATCCTCCGGGATGAATAGACGCAACTCCACTGGCCTCCATCGCGATGAAGCGCCCGTTACAAACGCGCGCCAACGTCATTAACGGTGAAACTACGGCGAGCGGTGATTATGGTGTTACGGTTTGGCATCCGGGTTTCGCGACCAAACAACTTGCCCATTACATCCCCTTTTTCTTCTCTCTTTCTTGTCTAATCTTCTGTTACGTTTGTACAATCGGTTAGCGATATCCTTTGGAATTATCATTTTGAGTAGGTACATGAATCTTGTGTACCGAGGTTTACAGTTTTATGGGTTGCTTTATTAACAGTTTATGAATGGTATTTTTTTTTTAATCGCTGAGTTGAAAGTTTTACGTTTCATAGCATGTTTTTTGAATTTTATTAAATATTTTAGGAAATATTAACATTGTAAAATATTAAATTGAAAAGAACTATTAAAGTTCTTAAAAGAGATAGAGAATTATTTTGAATAATTCTTCTGTTTTCGTAATCTTCGGATTGGAACTTCAACAGAAGATATCATAAAGGCATCTTTATTTTCTAACGTTGATAACGCGTATTTGTTAGATGTTGATGTTTCCTAAAATATTTAATAAAATTGAAAAAACATGCTATGAAGCGTAGAAGTAATAAAAAGTATAATATGACATTATACGTGTATGTTTGACAGAAAACAATCGGATGATATACTTTGTTTGAGTTTTGAGAAATTAAGATTTGTTTCTATAAGTTCAAAGGAAAATTCGAAAATTTGTTGATGGCATATAATTTAAACACATTATTTAATAAATGGACACGAGTTATATGACATACATGGTAACAATTTTTTTAATATGCGGAAAATATGCTACAAGATGAATATTTCATGTAGACGTGTTACTAACTTGAATTGTTTCATTGGAACTCTAGAAACATAGAAACACATTTTAAATGATGTCTATAGAATTATATCGACGATTCACTCTCCAAGAGTCAAGCACACGGGATCAACTTCTCACGATCAAAATTTACAATCCAGAATGTGTGAACTGTTTCACGGTCGCATTCCAACCGTTCTGGGAACCTCGTTTCTTGTACTTCGAAGAAGTGTTAGGAAAGAGGTATAAACACTGCAAAACAATCCTAAGAATATTCCAATACATATCAATTAATTTGCAAATATTCGTACAATATAAACGAATTATTTACATCAGCCAGATTTAAATTCTCTATATTTCGTTATTGTTGCTAAACAGTTTTATGCAGAAATCAATTAACAGTTTACAATGATACAAATTTTAGTATTATCGAGTATTATTAAACTCTATTGGTTAATTTTTGCTAAATTCCAATTTATTGAAAAACGTATCCGTTAACTTATCAAATTCATCTATTTATCTTCAACTTGAGCGTGAGAGAATCTCTGTTCTTCTCAAGATTCTGTTGTGATCCAATGTTGCATTAATGATAACAACAATGCCTGAGCGTATAAATATTAATGCCACAATCGCGTTTATAAATCAAGTGAAACCAGAGATCTAACACCTGGAAACTCGGGTGCCTGTCAGTTCCCATGGAATTAAAGTCTTCGTACCGACAACGAAATATGTATATACATATATACATATATACATATGTGTATATGTACATATTATTATCCCATTATTATCGCTATACGACGATCATTTTCCTCGAGGCTGAAAGTTTCGAACGAGGGAACAAAAAAGAATCAGATTAACTACTAAACGTGCCGTTTAAAGGATAATTGAGCGGAACATTTTCCCGTTCCAACTTTCTCCGCGTGTTTACGTATATTTTTTTCCCCCGAATCCTCTCTGCACATCCTTTTAACATTTACGGCAATGGACGATAAAGATCGTATACGTAGGTACGATTCGCTCGTTCGTAAACTCGCGTAGTAAATTTGTTTCGTTCGACTTTCAATTCGCGCCAGTTGAATTTTATCTTTCATCTTTACGATGCTACATATTTTCCTAACACTTTGCGCGACGTTACTGAAAGAGATAGAAGATAGAGAAAGAGATATATCGGATTGAGATAGAAGATACGAACGCGTTTCTTAAATATTATGCATTTCTGTGCAATACAAACTTTCTTTTTCATTGAGGCAATTGGAACCTTCGTATAGAGATTATTTTTCAGTACAACTGCACATTCTGTGTAAATTATCAAACAAATTACGTACAATTAGGATACATTGTTAACTATAATTTTTAATATATCAGTGATTGTTAGCGCATCGTAAATTATAATACATTATTTTCGTATATTATTAGATTATAAATTCTAAGGAACGAATAAGTAAGATTATATTGTTTAAACTCGAATTAATAAAAATTAGCTTTTCTTTCGCCGTTCTAGAAATTATTTTATGCTTGTAAAATATAGATTTATCATGTGAATTACAAGTGCGGACAAAATATCCATACATTTAATTTATAGCGTATGAATATAATTTTTAATGATGGCTATGCTCGTTAAAAAAATTTATTAATGCTGAAAATTCACGATATTTGTATAGAGTTTCAGAGTTTGGATATATAAATTTTACCGTTCACCTAATTCATAAATTTCTCTATATTTCTATGTGAAATATTTCTCTATATTTATTATATGAAAATATTTATCATATTTATTATATAATAAAAATAAACTGAAATAGGCAAGCAAAATTTTTAATCATTTCATGTTAAAAATGATCAAAAAATTTGCTTCGACGGCAAAATTCAGTGACTCTCGATACAGTAATTATATCAACATCTAACACCTAAAATATTTCCGTGTTATACATTTGAAAAACTGCTCCATCTTTTTATAACGCTCCGTATAAACGAAAATTTAAAAAATGAAATAACATAACGTCAGATAAAAAAGAATGAAAGATTGATAAGTACTTATGCTGATGATCTACCCTAAAATATAATTTTATGAACCTTCGTATTTTTTACTATCACAATCATATTGTAAAATTACAGTCCTCTTTCACACCGTTTACCTTTTAAACATTTTTTGAGCCATCAGTCTATTACATTTCGTTAAAGGGATTAATATTCCACAAAATTTACAAATATATGCTTGTAATCCTCTCCATGAGAAATCTTCCATGTACATGGTATCTCATGAGTAATTCACCAGCAAGAAACTCATTAATTTACACGGTTGGAGAGATTTCACGTTTAATGGAGTAAAAACATCGAGAACGGGAATCACAGAGAAATGAATAGTGCCTCGTTTTTGTTTGGTGCGTGGCGCGATAATGTTGGATGGTCGGGAACACGATCGCTAATGACGAGCAATCATTTATGGTGAACCACAATGTACGACTTCGCCGTGTCTGCTGTAACGACGAAAGTCATCGACACCGCTAAAGCGTGTGTTACCATAAATTTAAGGAATCCTTAACATCGAGGAACACGATGTATTTTCTTGAAGGTTTCTTACGTATATTTTGTATCGTTTAGGTTTTTTGCTTCAGAAGATCTTATACTTTGCTGATTCATGCTATGATAACGATGTATTCATTTTATACCTCGAAATATTTTTACGATATATAAATAAATAATAGTTGGCGCTTCTTTGATTAATGTAACTCTTTTTTTAAATCAATGTTTTGCTGTATTAATGCTTCCTTTACATTGTTATTTACATTATTATTTATATGAATTATCCTTAATGAATAATAATTTCTTTTGAATATATAAAAATAAATATTAAAATAAATTACTAGTTTTCTCTTTTCAATTTACGGATTAGAATACCAAATACTGGCAAACTAATCAAAATTTATTCGTTTTTATTCGTAATTTATTCGTTTCATAAAATAAATAACTTAAAATCATAGAGGATATTAAATAATCTGGGAAATATAAAATACTGAATGGTATAAGAGAAATTTGAAATAAATAAAATTCCCTTATTTATATTTATACGTCCAATTTGACTCTACACAAACATAAATTACGTTTAAAGAAAAAAAAAGTGATAGATGTTAGGTATTTTTATTAGACACGAGCAGATCTCGACATAATTGGCTCTGAACGCTCGTTGACGTTCGCGAGTTATGGTGAGAAAATTCGTATCGATCTATCGACACAATTCAGGGTACGAAGGACAAGAAAGTAATTCCTAATGAAAGGTTTCGCATCGAACTTCGGATTCGCACGCTCTATACGATGGACTCTTCCGAGCAATTAACGACCGGCAACGCGAAACGACTCTGATTAATGTAATTTCGTAACGATCGATGTTCGGTCAGACGACGAGCTGATCTCTCATGTCTAACGTAGCAAAAAGTCTCGTTATTGGCTCACGTTTCGAAATGGATTCTGCGTATACAGGGTGGTCCTTTATGGCTATCATTTAAGATGCTTGGTTGGTTAAAACATCTAACACGCTTCGGATCGAGAAACTGCTGATTTGACCAGCTGATCGATTTGATCTTGTGAAACTATGTTGTTGCATAATAAATTTCGTTTCCAGATAAATTATATTCATAGGTAGAACTTATTTTCGAACGAAAATTTTTTAGGTAAAAGTCATCTCAATATGAGAAATGAAAATGCAAGAAATTTTCTGTACGGAAGTCGTCTGATATTGCAAATTAAACTTAATGAGATCTTTCAATTGTTATTCGCACAAACATTTCGATATTAATATAATTTTTTTGAGAGGTAATATATACTTTATATATTCTTTATTGTCACTTTAGGATAAATTTAAGAATGTGTATAAGATATCCTGTTATGCTGTTACGTGAATAAGCCCTTTGAGATCTTCGACTACGTTTTTTGAAGCAATGTTTCAGAAAATTATCTAATTACGTAGAAATATATGGAAAATTATTTCCGATATACAAAGGTTAAACATTTATTTGTACTGGAAAAATTTCGCGACAGGTATCTTATTTTATGTGCAAGTATATAAAATTAATTTTCTTGCATTTCTCAATGAACTATATAATTTTTATTATATTACATAAATCATCAAGAACGATTTACTATTGTCATCTGAATAAAAAAATTATATTCGTATCTTAGCTCTACTAAGTATGCGTATTCAGTAAGATAAATAACATGATTGAAATAAAAATAGTGTTTTCAACAATTATTTGTTATTTTTATCTAGTCTGCAAAATATGTATTTCGAATGCTACGTGATAAATATTCTCGTAAACTGGAAAAATTCGAGTTTTCTGAAATCAACTGTAGGTTTCAGAAGTTAACATTCCTTTTCTAGAAATATTAGTTTTGAACAATTTAAAAAACAACGTATTTTCGAAACATCAAAATGTATCATTTTCGAAAAGATAAAAATGATAAATATTCATTGAAAATTCATTTTTTACGATATCTATTTCCGTAACGTTAAAAAGCATACTCATCGCTCAGCATGAAATATAGTTCTTTAAGATCGACATTGATAAAAAGTTGATGATTGAAGAAGTTATGAAACATTAAACATGCTTCTTGTACCTCATTCCATGTGGTAAGAATATTCCGTGTTCTCTATGTTTTTTTGTTTTTTATATTCAACAGTGTAATTTTAGAAATTGAAGGGAAATTATATAAGCGTTGCCAAAGTTGTATAATAAATATACCAAGAATTATAAATGACAAGGATAATTAGAATTGTCTACTGCATAATATAAGAATGTTTGGCGTGACGTTTTCTCAATATTGTATCAATCTTCATTAGCCTACGTAGGTCAATATAATTTTATTTTATGATTTAATGACAAAAATGTACATTTTGTGCAAATCAAACTTAATTGAATATTACCGTGAATTTGTAATCTTCTAACGTCACTTTGACGATGCAGTTTTTTTTAGCTAAATTATGCCGCCCATTGATGGTATCTACATATACATATACATATACATATATCTCCAGGGACCAAGATATACTATACAATATAAAAGTCAGGACTAAATAAAGAAATAAATATACTTGTGATCTGCTTGGTTTAGGCATATAAATTAATCTCTTCGATAAAAATTAATAAGTTACCTTATCTTTATTTTTTATAAATATTAAAAATAATCACAAACTTTTGAACCATAATATACATCTCCTTGATATAAGTTAAAGATTGATCAAAGCGTATTCTTCATATTATTTCTAATAATTTAATGGTAAGAAGAAATAAATATCTATCTTCTTTCTTCAAAATATAGGAAAGCTTTTATTTAGAAACAATCTGATATCGAGAATTTTGAAAAAATTAAACCACAATTAGTCCAAAGGATACTCAAAATCGCGAATTTTTAATCCCAAAGAACCACAAAATATTTTGTGGTGGACACTACGGTTATATCCAGACAATTAAATATTCAGTTGCAATTAAAGGGTTTGCAGCGATAAGGAGATAACTCCAATGTGTAAATTGTATTTATTAGAAAAGAAAGTAAGTCATAGGTTTCACATTAAAAAGTGCAAAAGTTAACTACTACGAATATTAGTGGACTATAAAGCACGTTTGTGTGCTATAATGCTATATAAAGACTACATGTGCACGTTATCTAGCACGTTTGTAAAAACAATTTGATTTTAATTGATTTTAAGTTAGTTTCTGTTGGTTTACTTGAACTACTGGAAAGTGGTGTAGCCTCCTCATATTGTAGCAACTCAATTAAATTATCTGTTTAAATACCTATTCTTAATGTGTGTTTGTTTTATTTTAATGAAAATATTCTGTTTTAAATGCATTGATTATTTGGTTATAATTAGATTACGGATTTTCATACGAATTTATATTTTTGCTAATAAAAATAGCAAAATGAAACCTAATCAGAGATTGATTCCACTTACTAAATATTATAATAATTATTTCACTCTGGACATTTTATATATTTTTATGTAGGTGTCGCGTGCATTACGTGCAGATAATATACAAATCTTTATAAACTATACATACGTACAAATCCGTAGTGTAGTTATAACAAAGAAAGGTCGCTACTCGATCAATTGAATATCCATTTTAGTTTGTATTTACTAAAAAACAATTTTCATCACACGTGTTCATATTCTACATTGACAAAACAATACAAAAATACTGGCAGGTTAAACGATTATATTATATCTACTAGCATTAAAGTAGATCACCCTGTATACCGTACACATGTTCGCGAGACAGATGCGTCGACATGAATTGAAAGAGTCGCGTGACGGCCCCGATTTCTGCAATTAAAAGACAAAACCGTACGACTAATCTGCTCCTCGAATGATCGTGGGATCGCGGCGATAATCTGTGCGATACGCGGAACGCGGCAGATAAGCAACTTCTATTTGCTCTGGACGCTGTAATTACCGATCTAGAACGTCACTAGATTTCGATTTACGGAACTGTCCCACAAGACAACGAGAAACCGAGACACGCTGCCGGTCGTTCGATTGAACGACAACATGCGATCGCACCATTCTCGCTATTAACTTTATCGTTCGAATCGCTGCTCTGTTCTTTAACCATTGTTTGCGTTATTTCGCTGCTTTGTTGTGGTCTAAATTGATTCTAGGAAAATATCTTTGCTCTTCCGGTATAATCGTGTTTCTCGAGCGTTAGTGAACAATGTTGAAGTGTTGAATCAGAAACCGTGGATAATCTTGCACATTATTTTTTAATTTTTTGATATGTTTGTGTCGATATATTTGTAGTTTATCGATTAAGGAGATTAGTGAATCGGTAAGTTAAAAGTTATAGATTACAGACTATTATAATTTCATAATTTTACACCAAATAGGATAATCAACTGACCTATAACTTGTGAAATTCATTTATAGAGCTTCACTTGTTTCATCGCTAAATTTGTTGCTATTATACGAGAAAACTTGTTAACGCTGATAGTTTGTAAAACTGCATTTATTTGGATCCATCAGGAGATGCTTCATTTAATAGTTCACTGATTCTTCCCACTGCTTCGTCTCGTTGTTCAAATTCACGTTCAGATAATTCGGATATTCGCAATACTCATGTTATTCAAATACTTTTTTATTTCTCTCAAAAACAAAATTACCCCAGCTGTTTAATATTCATACTCAAAATTAAATACTTAAAATTCATATATACTTCTGAATCATACCTCGACATTAACCGACAAGCGATTCAACCAATCCCGAATTAATAATTCTAAAATATTAGTCTATTATAAATCTAATATAATTCTAAAAACTAATAATTCTATCTCTCACTTTTTCACGCGAAATCTCCCTGAATCCACTCTTCCACCACCCCAACTTTCGTTTCCATCCATGCGTTCCCTCATTTCGTATTCAACAAGTCGGCACTTTCGTTTCGAATTTTTTCCATAAACCGTGCACCACTATTTCACGTCTATCAGCAACGCGACTTTCACAGACACGTGCGCGATATCTCATTGCACAAGTGCGGCTGCAGGCACCGCGGATAATCGATTCCGGATTCCGGTCCTTCGAGTCGATCCTGAGGCAATGCACAGCTTCGAGAGGCGATCAAATGGACCTGTCCCTCCGTGAAATTGTCTCGAATTAACGGCGACTTTTCGGCGTGTAGTTGGTAAACGATCATCGATCGAAGGCTTGTGGTAACGTTGTTTAACGACGCTTAACCGATGTTTACAATGGATTCGTGACTTTGCTTTCGCGGGGCGAATAAGTCAATCGAGATGATTTCGCGAGTAATTCGACCAACTTACGATTACTCGTACCGTTGCACGCCATTTATTTTCATTCTGGCTTACGTGTACACGTTCGTGAGATCTCGCAAACCGCGACCGCGTGATTATCAGTGGCGGATTGACTCGTGATCATGATGTACACAAGCTCGGGAAAGTATTAGAGCAGTTGCAGACACCTCTTATGAATATGTTACGTATATTACGAAACATTTTGAATTTTCATTAGCATTTTCATTAGAAGAAATTTAGAATTTATTTAGAATTAAGCAGTTAACGTCAAAACCACGTTACACAAAACATCGATCATTTTATGTGATAAATGGCTCAATTTTAATATTCTTTGGGTAGATGATAGCTGTGAATATTAATTTATTTATTAATATTAATTAATTGAGAGAATTTAACAACTTTTTCGAATAAACTGTCACTGTACTGTCATAAATGAAGAGGCTATACGCGATTCTCATAATATTTAGTATTTATGACTTTTTATTAAAATTAGAACAGTATGATGGAAAAGATTTATGATGAAATGTATGTTAAAAATTCTAGGAGAAATATTTGATTTATTAGCGTAGACAAAACGTAATTTATTGTTTGACTTGGATTTTGAATTCAGTTTTTAATTAATATGTGAAAATATAAACACTTACGAAACGTAGTTGAAATTTCAATTTAATACTGTGAAAAATTAGGACACTTGGACTATATTACGTACTACATGCGCTCACGGATATTGTATAAGAAAATAATTTAGTATACATAAGAGGTGCGAAAGCAATATATTTACATAGTTAAGGCAATTTAATTGAAATGAAATGAAATGAAACGAATGTGTTATAATTCAACTATTTTTCGTTTGTGAATCAATTTCGTAAAAAAAAAATTATTCAAAATTTCCAAATTACATAACCCATTCCTAAAAATCATTATTCTCGTCGTTAATGTAATTCACATTTAGCCCATTAAAATGCTTAATTATTAAAATAATTGCCTTCCCAATGCGTGTAAATGAATTTAATGAACGGTCACAAATTTATAACTCGAATAGAAATTTGGTTCAACTGGAATCAAAAGTCGAACTTCAACCACACTCGTTTGTTTCCAATTCAATGTCAGCTATTATCTCACGCGACAAACGACATGTGGCATAAAATTTACGAGTTTATCAAACATGCGTTGGAGTGTTAAACATCAATACAATTAATATGCAAAACTTACGACGTTGTATGCCTAATAGTCTTCTGTCTTTTTACATTCACGTGAACGCGTCTGGCAAACATTGTGAAACAGAATGTGCGCGCGTAAGCATATGTTTAAATTTTACGTTTTAATGTTTGTAAAAGGGAAAATTATCGAACATAGTCGAATAAATAAGATGCAAATTAGCAGCAACAAGCAAATATCGAGCACAACTTTACGTAAGACGTACTTGCTCACAGAAGCGAACATGAAGCATCCATTACGTCAAAGAATGTTAAATATTTTCACTCACTAAAGGGGATTATCGGCGTCTGTCACACTAGCTCTTACTTCCTACAACAAATAGTAACAATTTGTATAAGCATTAGTTATTTAATGTATGTAATTTAAATATTAAGATTTATTAGATAAATATTATTATTATACAAATATGGTATAATTCATATAAAAGAAAGAAACAGGGAATTTCTAAATAGTAAAATTTATTATATCCACCAAATTGGTAATTAATTGCTTTAACGTAACGTAAATAAATATTTCTCACACATAAACAGTTATTTATGTTCAGTTCGACAATAATTTTCTTCATAAACCTATCTCCTATTCTTTCTCACAAACTACGGATATATATGTATATTTATGAAAAATTTTTAAATATAGGAATGCAAATAAACAGAAACGTATAAAATATTCAAAGTCTAGTACTCGTTATAATAATCGCTGAATGAAGCAAATCTGCGTGTTGCTTTCATTTGTTTAGTTGCCTTCGTAAGAACATGAATATGCATAAACTTCCATAGTGTATTAATAAACGAATATTGGGTGGCTGTCGTTTCTCCAGCAGTTTCTCTTTTTGTTTTTGTTATTTGAGTTTATCGATGAACGGTGATTTTATGCGCAGCGAGCATGTAATCTGTACGAGAAGGAGCATGTAATCTGTTCGTCGCGGAGCACAATGTGACAATTCAGAAGAAAAATCAAAATTCGCGGGCCACGTTCGCAGATCACGTTCGTACGTTCGCAGGCAACGTTCGCACGTTTACAGGTCACGTTCACACGTTTGCAGGCACGTTTTCATGTTCTTACATTTTACAGTGCGGCATTTGAATGAGGATTTGAGATAAAGATACAAAAAGTGCATATAGTTTTCCTGAAACTTGATAACAGGTTATCAGACGTAAGAGACTATTCATCAAATCTTTGTTAGTTATTTTCCTCACTCGCTGACTCAGTTTAAATATCATGAATATTTATTTCTTTGTCCAATCACACACAGTGACGTTTAAGTAAATGTAGTGCCGATTCCGGAAATAATCTTGTCATTTTTTCCTAAGTGTTATGCGGAAATCATTTATCCTTCCCCCCATTTCGTCACATATTGTGTTGACATCTAGTAAAGAACGAAGAGTTTTTGTAGTCTTTAAACTTTTCTTGAAACAAGTATAGTCAGAGATCCATTTGTCCATTTGACAAAAAAAAAAAAAAAAAAGAAAAAGGAAGAAGTAAAGAACATCCAGTATAGTAGTCTGTAGCAGAAAGAAGTTTCAGCAATGTAGCATGATACTTTCTTGACACAGAACGATCAAAATGATAGGATAGTTTGAACCGTCATTGTTAAATTACTCGAAAGTAAGAAATTTTTCGATTGTAAACTAAAATTATACGTATCTTTGCACAAATTTTTCATATTTAAGGTGTAACAAACACTATTTAACAAGAATTAAAGAAGGAAGACGTATAATGATCGAATGAACTACTTTTCAAGTTATTAGATTTTGACGTACAGACGATTTTTATTTAACAATTTTGGGGGAAATTATCGTTTACGTTTATATAACTTGCTTGCAAACTGACGATATCATCGAATAATAAGATTAAAATCGAACAATGACTATTTCGATTTTTGTCCACTGCACGCTGCAATGTGCGACGGTGTACAAGGAAAAACGCAAAACGCTTTCACCTGGCTCGTCCTTGAACGTTCCCGCGCTACGGTACGATACAGCAGCAGCAGCCAAGGAAACTCCGGAAATTCAACACCGTCGGCGATCGGACGTTTTAATTAATCATTATCGGATAACGGCCAACGAATGTTGAATTCGATACGAAAGCTTAACGACCCGTACCCACTCGACTCCACCGGATTGAGATGTTCAACTTGGGGACGGAAACCGATATACGCGATCGTTTCATAACCCTTTGCCTTTTAACGTTTAATCGTATTCGTGATTATAATTGAAATGTAAAAAATACGAGTTGCATTTCAAGACGACATATGAAAAGTGTGATAAGCACATTTTTGTTAATTCTTAACTGCAACTTCATTAATATTAGTTGCACACACATATATATAGATGTTAATAACATATATATAAAAATAATGTTACTAATACGTTTTCATGTTTAAGAGCAATTTATTTCAAATTATTTTTATCCATTTATGGTTTACAAAATTCTTGCAAACATCTTAAGTGAAGTAAAGGATGATGTTTTTAGAGGATGATGTGTAAATGTTAAATTTATAGTTTCAACATCTTTCACAGCAATTATTCTTCTTATTCGCGATAGTTAATAATAAGATTCTGACGTTTTTATTATACATCTTTCTAACATTGTCTATATGTAACTTATAATGACAAAATTTCAGCATATTCAGAAAAGTATGTCTTACCTACTTTCCAAATAATTATAACTTGTTGCCTCTATTATCTTTTTCATAATGAAAAAAAATTATCATGATTCAAAAATGGAATGAATAATTTTTTGTTAGCTTTTTTATTCATTTATAAGGTAACTGTGTTATTATAAATGTTTTTAGCATATGTGTGCAATATGCCTAGTAATCCAATAAAATGATTTTATGTTGTAACCGAATGGAGATTGGCACGTGTCCAGTGAATCGACAGGCCAACTTGCTGCTCGTAAATTTCGCTATAAAATACTATTGATACTCGATGAAAAAGATATACCATTGTTTCATCAAGGAATTGCAAAGGTGGCCTTCATACCAATACCAAGACCACTTCAACCAACGTTCGTACAAGATATCGACCTTCTGCCTTGATAATCAAATAATAGACACTTGATATTGTTTTCTGAAACGTTTACAGCTTGCAATAAAGTGTTTCCAACCTTAGTGATCGCTTGATTTCATCGTATTAAAAAAAAAGAACGATAGAAATGTGATGGTATCATCGATACAGTAAACATAGTTAAATGAGTATCTAAGTTGTATTTACAATATTCTAATTTTTAATTAATATGAAAATTCTTAACTAACGTCTCCATTTCGTAATTTATATTTTAATATGAAAGTTTAATCCCTGAATTTCAAAAAGCAAGGCTTTTATTCAATGATTTTACATTGAAATTTTTATGTAAGAGAAATTATTATTAAAACACACACTGAATATTTATGATCGAAGCCTAGTTTTCGAAGGAAATTTCTTTATATAAAATTATACAGTTGAACTTTAATATTTTTATATAAAACGTTATTCTCTCAGTATAGTTGTCTTGTTAATAGGGAAACTTGTTAATTTTGAACATAGTGTTTACTAAAATAGATTCATAATAAAATCTTCGAAATATAATACAAATTAATTTCCTTGATAATACAGCTTTATTCTGTGATAGCAGTGACTATTTATTTCTCTCTCTCTTTCCTAGATGCTGACTAACAAATCTAAATGTCCATCGTTGTATAGCATTGACTTATGATACAATCTACATCATTTTTATGAACAAAAATGTCTTTATATTTACTATTCGGATTCGAACAAGGAGAATCCAATGAAACTTTGAAAGATTGTACTTGTTTTCATGTGATCAAACACAGGATGAGTACACAGCTGTTGTATATTAACAAGTGCACAATGAGCGAGGTCGTTTTTTGCGTATGTCGATCGATGAGTCTCGATTTTTCTTGCTTCCTATCAATGGTATGGAAAAAGGTACAGTGGCCTTGTGAACTGAACAAGTAACGCGGTAACATCGTTGAAGGTTGATTCTTTTTTGTTCATTTTGAAGATAATCTTTAAAACACTTGCAGATCATCTTTCCCACTTCCTCGTGGAATAAAGAAACGAAGATGTTAATACTGCCCTGATTGTCTTAAGACGTTGTCTTAACCTTCAATCAGTTCAATTAACAAACTTTGTTGCAGAGAATGTTGTTCCATCCAAGATGTTATTTCGATTAAAGAATTCATTTTGTGCTAAAATTGTTATGTTCCCGTATGTGATGTGCATACAATTCCATATTTTTATGAGTAAATACAATTTTTATTTTTAAATAATACAGGAAATGAAATCTAAATAAAATTTTCAATGTAGCACTTTAATTTCGATATATTATATATTTTTGCATAAGTATTAGTAGCCTACTTGTTACAATGAAATATATACTGAAGCCTTAAATTTGGAGTAAACAGTAAATATCGGACAAAATCGTCGTAAAAAGAAAAGTTTATTCTATTAAAATTAGGTAATAAATAGTATGTTCTGCATAAATTTATTATTTTTGTTTATGTATAAGATCGTTTTATTTTTATACATTTATATTATACTACATGTATATAATACACAAATTGTTATAATCCTTGTATCTACTTTCTTTTATGACCTCTGGTAATGTTTTTAAGTTTTAGGAAACAAGCATGCGAATGATATCAATCAAGGCAACACATCTGTTTACATGATTATTTATTCAGTTTGTATTGTCACTTTGTCAAAGTAGAACTATGGAGTGACATTACAAAAAAATCAAGGTGACCTTTTGAAACAATTAGATAAGCCTAGACTGTCATAGCAATTTTTCTATTGAACCTATTCTACATGTATGCGACACATTTGTTAGTACAATCGATAGTAATATTTCAGATAATAATGTTAACTGTCTCACGTTCGATGTCTTTTTATCAATTCGTGCAAGCATAACATTGATAACGTTATTAATAAATCGCTATCAATTATTTAAAATTAACTGATAACGTACATGTATAGTCAACTATGTTTATCGCATGAATTTAAAAATAATACGATTGGCTGTATCATTAATAACCTAGTCGAAACAATATATTATCTACTTTTTAAGTATATAATTTTTAACGTTCAATGTTATTTAATGGTCTATAAAACTGTTTCACATTTTACACTCAATATTTCTTTATCCTCTTCCAATTTAAATGTTAATTAAAAACCAATAATTATTAATGTGGGAAATATCATTCTTGATATTATTTAATTATAATGATGAATAAATAATGAATAATTATCGTATTGTGATTTGTAAACATACAAAAACGTAATTTCGAAACAAAATATCGAAGTTGAATGTAATCGCGAATTATAAAATTTCGGTTATTTCTTCATAATAATACTAACAAGCTCGAATACTTTTTAAATCAAACTGACACTCAACTAATATGTTGATTCAAGATAACATGTTAATTAGTATCGATCGTATCGTTTTACATTCTTCTCTTGGTTAATAATAAGGGCCAATATATTGTGTGTATGTGAAAAAGAATCTGCAAGATCCTTATTTTTCATAATTATCTACCAAATATGTATACAAAACAGTTTGATACGTTAAAGGGCCATAATATATACCCAAATATATGTATAATGATAGTGTATCTACGTAATAAACTTTTTCCAGTCATTGATATTGTAGTATATCCGTGATATTTTAAATAAATTATTTTGTATATTTTTTTAGTAATTACAAAATATTCTTTATAATATAATTAATAACACTTTACCATACTTCGAAATTTATGGTTGCATTATATCTTTTCAATTTATCGCAATCACATTTGAAAAATGTGAGACAAAAACGAGATAAGATAAATCATTTCTGTTGATTTTCTAATTTCAATGCCATCTAGTGGCTAACGTTGTACTATAATATATGATATAGTGAAAAAGGGAAAATAACCTGTCAAGTTCACAAACATAAATTTAGAAAAGATATGTAGATAGTAAATAGCTAATGTTCTGTCAATGAGTGATTAAGCAAGTAAAGTAACAATTAATATTTATGTAATACGTTAACCAATATTTTTAATGGGTTCGAAAGACAGGCAAAAACACATAAGTACAAATACACAACTTACCCACAATCAATAATTTGATAATCAATAGTTTTGGTAATATGAAATTGATCGAATATAATTATTACATTCTTAAAAATATTGGGAAGTCTATTCTACTACGATTCTTGATCTTCGATTGGAAACGATTCTATACGTTGTTCTTATTAATATTTGTTTACTTTTGAAAATTTAGCAATGTCACAACTACTAGAGATTACTATTACACAAAAAAATTGTCCATAAAAACTCGTCGAAATTAACAAACTAACCGAAGAAGTTTTTTTATGCTTCCAACATACTTATACATTTGCACGTATTTACATACAAAATCTATTACATAGCAAGATCAATTATTTTTACAATGCCATTAATCGAATCCTCAATAGAACTATCCCAACGTATTCAAAAATTTTTTCTCACAAAATACGATCGTACGATCGCCAACTTGAAAAATACAATAAAATTCCGTATCTATAAACTTTCTCTATCAAACGTCATCGAATGGCATTTAAACCGCGAAAAACGAATCTTTTCTAGCGAGAACGCGTTCATTTTTATCGAAGTGAAACCCAGTCGCAAGTTCCTCGAGTTTCTAACGAGTTTCACCGTTCGGCGCGAGGAAGATTTATGTCTGCAACGGCCAAGGGAATACATACTATATCCATTGGTGCAACGTCGTCGTAGAAGAGAGAAGGGGACGACGTTGAAAACGCGATCGATCGTTGAAAGATCGCGAGACGATCGACGGACCGTGTCTTTCACGATCGTCGCGTCGGTTCTCGCCCTTATACGGCGATGACCGGTTTGCAATGAACTTATCAAAAGCCGCTCGAGCGAGACGGTTCGATCATTGATCATTATCTAGTTGCCGGTAATAATCGGTCGATGGGACGCAAGAGGTTAAGTGGACCGATCGCGCACAACGTAATGGCGACCGATTTAGCAACCGTTTCGGACAAACCGGCGCGCACGATCCTTCTAAATTAGCGCCGCTTCAGGACGCGACGTGATCTCGTCTGTCCGCCTTTCTTCCGTCCACGGGCCACGATCGCCTTTTTTAAACGATCGCCGACCCAATTTCCCGAAACCCACTAACAGGATCTCGGCGTTTGGTGATTTTAAATGAACCTGAACACTGTGACACGATTTGGGGTACGGAAAGTGGTGTCGTAATTCGCAAAAACGTGTCTTGCAGCTCGGGACAGTTTCGATCGAATTGAACAAATCGACCGAGTTGAAATGTAAATACTCTGAGTGTTAAAAAATAATAACACGAATATTTTTATCTACAGTACGTGTGATAAATGCAGCGTGTCTCAAAAAATAATCCCTCTTCGTGTTTTTAAATTGTTTACGAGGGAAATGAAAAATTCGTCGATTTCTTTATGCGTATGATTTATCGAAGGTTGAAAGTTATAAATGTGGAAAATCATATTAGTATCAAATAGTCACCATCAGTTGTTGGGGTTTAGATTCGCCACTCTTCTAACAATCGTGACGTGGAATTCCAGCTTTTGAATGAAGGATTATGTTTGAATAAAGTACAGTTAATGATCAAATGTCATAAATTGGAAATTCAGCATATTTTTTTCCTAAATCAACCCTACTGTTCTCCCTACTTCTTCTTCACGTTTGTATCTCTTCAGATACCTTCTTTTCATGGAATATTTTTCTTCTGGTATACTCTCTTCACAAAAGATATAGAATACACAAAGACGGTAAAATTATAAAAACCACCTACTGTATATCTTGATAAAATCTATCGAAACATAACATTCAGAGGTTCGGCTCGTACAGATTCGCGAAGAGAACAGCATGGTTAAATATTCTATTCTTCGATATTATTGTTACGTATTCTTGAAATATACTAATTTTTCAATATCCTTGTTTATCATTCATGACATATTCTATTTTCAGTATTCTGTAAATACAAAACGCAGATTGAAATGTTAAATTGAAGGTTATTGATTTTATAGAGTTAAAAGAGATTGAAAAGTACAGTGTAGGTCGAAGCTAGATTAAAACTGGAGTACACATATAGGTTAAATTGGAAGGAATTGATTTCAGGGGGTTGAAAAGGTTCGTAGAAAATATTACAGTGTAGGTTGGAAGTGAATAGGGTGTAGGTGGATACGTAGGTGGTTGTTGGGTGGAAGTGAATAGGGTTTTAAGCGAACACGTGGGTGGAAGTTGCCGAGTAACAGTGAATAATAGAGTGTAGGTGACTACGTAGGCAGAAGTTGTTGGGTGGAAATGTCAAGGTTATTTCATTCAAATGAGCGATGATGTATCCTTATCGTACGATATGACAGAATGGGGTGGAATAAGATCAACTTTATCTTATCTTGAATGATTGCCTGTGTAAGGTAATACGTTTTTTCTTTTTTTTTTAGAGCAAGGAACAAATTACTATAATGTGATCATTGATGGTTACTATTGTAAATCTACAAACACTGAAATAATAATATTTTCACATATATTCATTTGGCCAAATAAATTATTATATTGTATAATTATACCTCGTAAAACGTAATTTTTTAAGAGAATGTTACTAAAGAATGTGTAGTACTATTCAACGTACTGTGTATCTTTGTTTTCTAAATTTTCCTCCAGCGATACCAACGTTGAAAATGAAGATGACGATGAACTTGCGAAAATTGTATAAAATTCGGAAAACCAATATCTTTCAGAAATACTATCAGAAATACGGTATCTGGATGACAAAGTTACATAGGCTAATAACCTTATTCCGGTGAAGTGTAAAATCACATTTATTTCAATCGAAGAAAACGAACACTTCATACATTACGACCTAACATATGCATATTAATTTTCCTGTTTCGTTTTATCAATTTTCTATACTTGTAGAAACACGAATTTATCTTGTTAGGAAACGAACCGATAAAAATGTACATGAGTTATTGATTATAGTATGATCTACTGCATGATCTAACATCTACTGCTTCTTTGTACGCTCACAAAAGTTCATTTGAACTGGTGCACGATATTTCATACAAATCCCTGGAGAGTTTCTACCTTACATAACACACTGGATGCTCTGCTAAACGATAAAGCCATTTACACCGGCTGTTTTACCAAACGATGAAGTCATTCCAACGGATGATCCTTTAATTATTTTCATCAACATATTAATGTTGCACGTTGATCAAGCAGTTCACGACCCCTTACTTAATTTCAATCATCCGGCCCGCTCGGAAACATTAATAAAATCATCAATATTACGCGCCGAATAATGTAACAGACATCAGAATCGAACATAAGAGAAGATAGAATTAAATTAATGACACTACCGATCGCGATTCGTTTCAATCGGTACTTTTTATACTTCTGTTTGTTGAAGCTGTTAACACAAATGTCATTTCATGTCGAACCTGATTAATGAAATTTGCGTACGCTCAGTGAATCTCAGCGGTCCTTTACTTCTACGAGTCTATGAAGCAAAATGTTTGAGAAGGTGAAACTGGAAAGTCGTAATTTCAGGCTACTAAATACCTTAGGATTATTCCGTACGAAGACGTGTAATTAACATCATTATGTACGCGCGCTTGTTATCTTTCTGTTGCCTCTAATGTAAAAAGAAATGTACGTATATAAACTAGTTATAGCGGTATAGTTTGAGAAAAATAATTAATTCTCATCGCGTATGAGAATGATGAGATACAGCTTCCTCCTACGAAATTTCATTCTCATATCTTTTATTAGATTTTTTTACGCGTCATTCATTATCAGCGTTTCTGAGATTCTGACGTTGGTTCGATGAATTATCCTACATGTTAACGTTTGCAATAAGTATAGTAGTACCTCTTGATATTGCCTTCTTATAGCGAACGATTTTTTATCATAAAATTACTGAATCGCAAATTTTCTTGGATGTAGAAAGGTAATACAGATAAATTTATTAATTAACTATTGATGGGTATATAGCACAAAGACATGAAGATTTTACTAATTTTGAAATAGAAATTAATAGTTTATTATACAATCCTCTCAGAACTTAAAATATTTGAATTTTTTATGCGAAAATATATTGCACGGAAACATCTATGTTGCGTACTGATATTCAAATTACTGCTTGATTAGTCACAATTTGAACAACGTGTATCAATTAGACGACAGCAATTAAAAACAAATTCCACGCACATTTTTTGTCAAACATCCTTTGCAACATTCTTCATGAATGTACGCAGTTGACCCTTGGCGGCTGATTGCCTATCGTATCCCAACAAGTTGCATAAAATGTTGATTTATGGTTTCAGTCGTTACGTTGATTTAACCAAAAAAGATCAGTCGGGTTTAGAAAGTTATCGTAGTCTTAACTGATGCAAGTTATTTGAACCAGTTGCTGCTTTCTTATCGTAAAGATATAAACGTAAAATCTCTACGGATTTGTAGATTATGATATTTTTTATCTATATAGGTAGTACTTCAGTTATTTAAAGAGTGGAAGATTAGCCACAATTATGATCTTTATTGTTACTTATATTTGTATAAATTACTTCTCTTCTGAAACTCGATGATTTTAGAAAGGAAATTCTATGTTAAAGATGATAAGAAGAATAGAAAAATGAAAGATTTGTAAACATGAACAATGAAGTACGCATTTTATGGAGTCTAATCGGATAGGCTACTGCTTCATTGAAATTCGTTCAAATTCAATTATTTCTGAAAAGGCTAGAAACTTCAATGAATAGGTTCTTTTTAAAATTAGATTTAATTGCGTTCACAAAACCTTGGTGCGAAAATACAGTTAAATATCTGCAAATCTTTGCAAATCTGCAACTGATTTCTCTACGATTTATCATTTCTTATCACACACAGCAGTTTATGAAAATGTTTAAACACTTGTTGCAGACTACGTTTATGTGTATGTTGTGTACGTTATATCAGATGTTCTTGATTACATTGATAAGTTATGATTACCAAACCAATCTGAGACTGTATATATAAAGTATATAATATTTGATTGTGAACATATATTTAGTAAAAAATTATTGTACTGTATAAATAGCCATCTTAGACGCATAACGAGTATTAAAGATTGTTCCATTGAACCTACAGCTTATTTACTTGATGATTAATTGACAGCTCAAATATTTTTTTGATTTTTACGAAATATATGTAGATGTACATATGTACTTGCACTAAATAAAATAAAATAAATATCTTGTAGCTTCCGCGTGCACTTTTAAGCTTGTCTTTTTGCCAATATAATTTTATATTATATCAATCGAATCATGATAGCCGGGTCTCGTCGCAATACTAATAAAATTTCAAAATATTTCATATAATACACACGGTATATTCATAAAAGTTATATGTAAGCGTTCGAATGATTTTGTGAATCATCGCGAGTAAGTACGTACGTTAATTAATTCAGAGCAAGCTATAATACACGGGGGAAAATCAAAAGGGTTGCGGAAATAATAAAAGAAAGATATATGTACGTCTGTCACGGTTGCGTAATTTAATAATAAGCATCGTAGAAACGTAGACCATGGCTCGATGATGTGCGACCTTGTTGCATCTGAACACGAACGATATACGTACGTATGCGCCGCTTTCTCTGTAATTATAGGTTGCTCTATCGTACCAGGAACCGGCAGAGAGCGCACTTTTCCGGTTTCGCTGGCCAGCGTGTTTCGATTAATGACCTTCTCGCCGTTTACGCTCATTTCGGGACTTTGGCGCACGATTATTTATGCGCTAATAAAGACAGATGATCACGATAGATTCTCCTACAATCGTGACACGGATTAAGGTTGCTGCGACACGTTTGATCGGATGATAAACAGCGAGCACGCGATTAAATAATGAAGAAAAATTGACGGTGGTAGAAATGATACGCTGTAATAGCCTTTGTAGCTTTATATATCAGCTCAAATTGGGCTTCGGATATCTTCATTTTAATGAAATGTGATCATTAAATACCTGGTGTCAAATTCTCTCAATTTGTAATATTTTTCGTTCTTCTCTCTTCTTTAACGCGTTTAACATTATATATCTTGGCATAGAGAACGTATGACATCATAAATATGACGATTAGCGCTAATGGTCAGAGTTAAATAAATAATATTTTAAAATAAATTAAATAACTTTAACCATTAACCAATATAATGAATAATTAATAGTTCTTGAGAAACGTTTCGTCTTATACTGTACTAAATATATTTTAATTCTAAAATAACATACATTTTTCTTAGGATCACCATGTATAAATAAAGTTAAATAGTATTTAAAAGAAAGATTTCTTTTAATTTGATCTTCCATCTGTTTAAGGTTAATTGGTAATAACAATTGACACAAAGTTTAGTGCTGTGGAGATAAGATAGACTGTACTACATAAAATGATATAGGGTCTGACCTTAATAAAGGAAGGAACAAATTGAATTAAAAGATTCTTTCACGATTGAATTTTTATTTTTCCTCCAAGACGCTTGATGGTCGTAGTACAGAGTCTGTATTTCTGCTCAATTAGCTTATGATATTTAAGCACCTAATATTTTTAACTACTATTTGTCTAATGTTTTTGTCTAATATTTTTGAAATATCAATTCGTTTTCCTAATATTCTTAAAAAAAGAAAAAGAACAAAATACTATAGCTTAAACAATTCAAAAAGATTTGTAAAAGTGCAATGCAAAATTCCCAAATGATTATTCAATAAGGTCGAAAACAATTTCAATTATTCGTCCATCTAAATTTCACTTCAATCCATTTCTCATATTCGATCAACTTTGTTAACGTTGCAATATTAAATTTGAATTATTCCATCCATTATTCAACGACATCGCATAATTTTCTTCCTTTCATTCTCGGTAATATGAAACGTTTCTCAAAAACTGTCAATTATATATCAGATGACTAAGTTGTAACATTATCTATCTCTGGAAAAACTGCCGACCATACGACGTTTCTCGAATGCTTTAACGATGTTAAATAATTGTCTGTATCTTCGAATATGTTCTTTTTCTCTCTTCTATTGGAATATAAGTTTCATTATCGCGAGGATACACAAGCATTAGTGCCGCGGCAATTTAGTATTGTTATTCACTTCCGAGTATCGGATAATCGTGTACAACGCCGATTTAAGACTTGCTAGGATCGTTTATCACAATTGTCTTTACGAACCATTTGATAAGAAGCAATTATTTCTGTTCCTCAACGTACAACCTTGAATTGGTCAAGGTGAGATCAAACAATAACTCGAACTATTTCTTTTTTCGATAAAAGAATGTATAGTTGGTTTACGGGTAGAGTGATAAATCTTAAAAGTCGTCAGGTTTGAGATTTCAGCAGAAATAAACGCTAAGAGCGAATTATTTTCCAGGAGTATTATTCGAAAACAATTATAATTGTTAGTAAGAAAATATTAGGTTGTCCGAAAAGTTTCTTTCGTTTCATAAGGTGATAATAGATGAACAACAATTTCTGTTTTACATTATGTTATTCAATTAAATGTGATCTATTTCGTTCTATTTGACATATTGAAAATGTAGACTAGTAGCTACATTATAGAAGAAACAAAATTCGTTCATTGCTAAATTCGTCGACGATTAATAATTTTTCATTTCAAACTTTCCACTTCAAACTGATTTTCTGGGCAACTTACCTTTTTATTTCTGTTACTCTTTTAATGAATTGACAATGTTAGCTTATGTAGCTAGTTTCCTAAAAGTCCTTTTATTTTCATTCGCGCATGTCCTCATATATTACAGAAAATATCAATAAATCTGCTTTCCATCCTTGTCAATGTAGGAAGATATTTTCATACATGAGAAAACACACGCAAATACGTTCTTACGATTCTATGTATCATATAATATTCTTTTGAATTCTGGAATGGCCTATTCTGTTCGTGTTCATTCCTCAATGTATATTTACAAACTAAGCTTTCCTTAGATTACAATAATTTTTTATAACTGTATTTATCAGCGTACTACAACGAGTACTAGAGCTATAAGAGTAATGTACCAAAGACTAAAGAGAATCATTTTATTTTAATATTATTTTAAATATTTTCTTTTATTTTAAATATTATCTTTTTAAAGACTTTTAAAGTTGTATTCTTTATTATTACATCATCGCTATTAGGTACCTTTTTGTTACTTAAACGGCGCATAGATACGATAAGAACGATCGATACCAACTGAATATATATGCTACGATGCATTAGTCCTTTCAGTTCCACGGATCGGATAGCAACAAGTTATTGCAGTTACGGCGACCTGTCTCTTAGATTTGAATCTAGTATTTCGTTCGTCATCGAATGCTATTTCAAAGCAACGCCGATCGAAATAGAAGATAAACGATGTTCTGCGAGCTTGTCGAACGTTGCAGAGTGAACTGCGATTCCTCGTAGCTGATTCTGTGTTTAGCAATTAAATTATCGGTTCGTCGAAACGATAGTGATTGATACAAACGTTGCTCCACTTTGAACCTCCTTATCAACTAATGATTTGTCAATGCGAAATTCGTCGTTGTTATGGAACAATGTAATCTTATCTGTTTCGCTGCTTTTGCACTTTCTATTTATTGTCGCGGGTATTCTTTCTTTTCTAAATAAAAATTTTAACAATTGAATGGAATTTTTCTTTTAACAACACGGATAACGATATAATATCAATTAATATTACAATTACCGAATTTTTTTCTATCCTGCTCACAGTTTGTAATTATAAACTTTGTTTCAATTCGATCTATCAATCATTTTATATTAATAAAAAATATCCCGTCGAAAAAGTGTTAAAGAGACGCCAGTATGTAAATTAAGATCATGATAATTATATATAAATACTTTAACTTGACAAAAGTTAGACTTTATTACAATCGATTAAAATACGATTCTATTTTAAACGTCAGCCTTCAACTTACGAATAGTACTTTGTCGCAAGAGAGTTCGCATAAAACCGCGTGCAAGATTAATCAATTTCAAGGAGGTTCCGTTGCATTCGAGTGTGACAGAGCTAGAGTTAGTCGACAGGAATGACACTCGATAGCAGAATTAATCATCTAACCTTACGCTTAAAACGATTCAACCTAATCAAACAACATTAAACCAGTTTCGATAAACCAGTCGACTAATCAGACAAGATAGGGATCATTTTATACAGCTTAGAAAACGTTTCAAACTTTTTTTTCCATTTATCGTGTTTACTAATTAATTTGTTTCAGTTCCTCTAATACAATATCAATCAAATCTTTTAAATCACTAAATATGTACATTACTTTATCCTGCTTCTACCCCGCAAGTATTTCGAAAAATGGTCTTTAAATAGCGTAACGTCATGTCACCACGTTCGTCTGTAGGAAACGATCGATCGAAACCTCGAAAGTTTTCCACGCTAGGTGTAATATAGCGATTGAGTAATATCAGGGCGGAAAACTAAAGAGGAGAATGCGAGAGGAAGATTAGAGCTATATCGACGAAACAAGATCTATATGATCGATTCGTAACTGTATCGCAATTATTTCGCCGCGATTTTGGTGGTTCGAAATTCACACGAAACTGTAGATTAACCTCGTGTTCGTCAGTTTCACGAACTCATCCTTACTCTCTCTGCGTATACGTGTCGAGACATTAGAGTAGTAGAATTTTGGTACCGATAACACAGGTCCCTGTGCCTCGGACTATTAAAGCTTTGTACGCGAGTACCACGACGATACACGTGCATTATTTATCAAAAAGTAATTGCTAATAATCCTGGCAATTGATGCAATTGAAAATAATAAGACAAGAACAAAAGCGATCCGAAAGCCTATTTCGCAGCATCACAGCATCGCGGTATCGTCATACTGGCGCGCCTGCTTTCGATTAATCTTGTTTTCGAGCATACGGGGAGGGGGGTAATCGATTCGACCTACTAAGCAAGATAGATACGTACATAGTTAGAAAGACGGTTCTTCCTCTCCTGTGGACGATGGTTCGCGCTTGGTCCAGTGATTTCGTTCCTGGATCTCGTTACCGATCGGCTCATTAACCGCGCCGATTAATCGTTCAGAGCTCTACGTGAGGTCGCGTAATCTCCTCACGATACAGAAAACGCTATCGTTCATTCTGGATCATCGAGATTACAGCGCCAGACGTCAATTTATCGGGGCGTGAGATCCGTTTCCTCGCCGGTGAAAAATTACGCCGGGGATCAGTATCACGTTGGGTGATAAAAGATTTGATTCTGATGGAGATTACATAACCTTTGACTTCTTGTGAAAATTCGTGAACGTAAATATGGATTTAGAATCTGTAGCTCTGAATGTAAATTTGAATTGGTTTTTTAATAGGGTTTTGAATAGGTGTGTGTAATGGCAAATGAATTTCTCGACACGTGTTTGTGATAATGAAAGTGCAGTTGAAAGGGTATTTGAGGGTGGTGAACACGCATTTGGATCGATGTTTACCACAGTGAATGTACTTTTGAATAGATGTTTGTGATATCGAATGTAATTTGGGATTTTAATCATCTTCTTTCTCTTGCGATCGGTTTATTTGAAAATAAATAACGTCGGTACAACTTGATGATGTACAGAATCTTTGTAGTAGAATTTTTGGTAAATCAATCGGATTAATCTAATCGATGCGTTTCAGCTGAAACATCAGACCAAGTCTCCAGACCATTTTAAACTACTAGTCAAGATAACTTGTGTAACTTGTGGTAAAAAAAGATTTTTTAATAAAATAAATTTTGTGTCATAATAGTAAATGGAACAAATGAATGTGGGTAATTTAATTCTTAAGAATTGAATATTAATCGTGCGTTTATGTAATAAAATCGAGAAGTTGACGAAAAGTAGAATTGATAGGTTTGGTTTCTCAGAGGCTCGTACGCTTTAACGTGTCATTCTGACACAATTCAGATAACGGAAGCACTATCGATAACGATGAATCATGCATAAAAATTATGGCAGACTTTAAGGAATAGTCAAGACGAAAGTCATCGTGCCGGTTTCACGCCATATGTTACAATAATTAAACACTTTTATACTTCAGAAGACAAATTTATACTTTCTACTCGTACATTACAACGATCATATATATTCATTAAGGTTTTTCAGGATTACATATCTCTTAAGTATGTTAACGTATGAAAGTTCGCAACTAACATTGTATTGTTAATAAAATAAAAATAAAGATCTTTTATATGAAAATACCTCGCGTGCGTACGAATGTCCAACAAGAGTGATATGATTCTTTCTTCGTAGCGGGAAGCCAGTTTAAAAGAGAGGTGAAAGTGGAATTTCACTCGGTTTCTTTTCCTATGATATAGAATGTAGATAACGATTGCAACCACCTTTCTTCGATACGTTCGACTTTTACTCAATCTTTATAAACAATCGATATCTAATCAAACATAAAGTACATGAAACATTGTTGAAACGCTAGATTCATTTATTATTCCTAGTCTTAATATTTCTTTGCGATCAGATTTATACTAGTTTCTCGAGATCGATAAAACATTGGTATCTGTTATATTAAATCTTTGTAACTATGACTAAGAGAGAAATCGTTTCTATAAATTACAAACACCTCAGCAATGTACTTGATTTTATTCGAGCGTGATAATCACAGTGATAGGACAATTACTAAGAACAATAGCGTTAGTAGATAAAATATCACGTCATCGAAAATGTTATAGAAAATGGTTAAGGAATGTAGAAGAGTTGAATCTTCTTTAATTTTTAATTCGATTCTAATAAGCAATGAAACTCGATAGAAAAAAATTCTACAAGTCACACTATTAGAAGATTCTTTAGAAATTAACGACTCCTTCTATAATTTTAAAATTTTATTTTCCATTTATTTTCGTATTTGCCAATTATTGGCTCGTATAGAATTTTTCTAACAAATGAAATTTCATTCAATTCTATTATAATATCTTACTTTAGGAACATTTTCGTAAAAAATATATCCAGCTAGAGAAAATAATCATTTTAGAATTATTAGTATCCATAGCAATGACGTCGAATTAATAACGAAGTTAATAATTTACGATTGGGTATAGATACAATGGAATAAGTGATTTCAATTTTTTTGTCAGTAGTTTAACTATATGTATAATGTATTTTTTACGCGTACTAAAACATTTAATTTATTCGCAACATAAATTTCCTGTTATTCGACTATAGATGTTTATGCATTTATGCAAATTTGAAAGATGCAAGAATATCCAGGATGTACATAGAAATACATAAGATATCCATAATAACCATTATAATTCTAGTGGGCGAGTAAAATCTCTGCTTAGGTTCTATTTCTTAAGATGTATGCATAAAATTTGATTTTACATAAGCACTTACAATCTGCTTATTACTATGGAAACCGCGATCAATTTAAAAGAGACTTATCTCTTTTATGAAATGTTATTGGCACGAAAATGAAAATAACGACTAGACTACGGATGTTTATGGATTTTTATGTTATAAGTTTATCTCATCTATTAAATATTATAATAAATATTCTACTCGATTATAATATTATAATAAATATTCTGTTCGATTATTGGCCCCTTAATTTAATAATAGGGAGTGATCAGGATAATAGATGATCCTGATAATAGGGAGTCGCTACAATATAACAGACATGTTTAAAGAAAAACGATATAACATAGAGAAATATTTTCATAATTTTATCAAACAGCTAATTTTATTTAAAAACTAGAGCTGAGAATGAGAAACGATGGAAAAATTGATCGGCAGACAACGGGAAGAAAAGCTCGCGGTTTTGTAATCGCACTAACACGCGGTCAAGCAAAGAAATGAACGGAATCGATGGCAATGGAAGCAGAATACAGAGAACCACAGGCAACTTTCACCGGTTTTCAATCGGCCTGTCGGTCAAGCCGCAGAGATCTATCGATCGATAGATCGGCCACGGGACAATCTCCTTTCGACGAATGCTCGTTCACTGTTCCTGTGTGTCATGCGATCCGAAGATCGAGGGAGGTAAGAGAGAAAGTGAATCGATGGACATTAACGTTATTTACATACGATGTTACATAACATATAAAAGGAAATATTTTTTTTCTCTTCTTCGAGACTACTGCGTCGAACGATGACTTTATATAATCAAAAACATTTTTTCCACTTTTTTCACATTTATTTAATACTCAGTGTTAAGGAATGCAACGCAGTGACTTTATGACACAGCGAAGCATTTTATACATTTTAGTATGCGTCTCACATGCGGCACTTGGTAAAAATTCGTTTCTTTAGAGATCATTGTTCGTTTCCTTGCTAGAAAAGTAGCCTAAGGTCATATCCCAAAGAATCTTCTGGCGACCTTTGACCTGCCGAGATTGCCCTGTTGCCAAACCAGCGACTAACCTCTTTATCTCCGCCCAAGGGGTATGTTTCGCTACAAATCTACTGGAGTAGGATACTGTAAAATTGGTTGCCTCTTAGAAACAAGTAGTTAGTTGTCAATCGCCATCCTTAGTTGCTAGTTGTTTTCCTTAGTCGTTACTCGTCACAAAGTCGACACTTGTAGTCGTCACCTGTCCTGGCCAATAGTTGGTTGTTGTCTCGAATTAAATCTCGTTTTCGCTAGTTTATTTATTATTCTTCGCCCTTGGCAATCGCGCCGGAAATTATTTCCCATATTAGTGGCTGGTCTTTCGAGTTAAATAGCTAGTTTTTTACTTGACAGACTATAAAACACTCTTAAAAAAATAATGTGTTATACTAGAACTAGTTATTTTTCGAATTTCAGCAACTGTGGTTATTTATATTATACATTAATCTTATTGCGATAAATCTTCTCAGAATATTCTCCCTTTCTTTTTTACTTGTCTTATTTTAGAGAAAGAGCTTTAATATTTATAGATCTCATTGGTCATTGATACAGAATTATATCGTCGGATACTCTATGAGAAAGTAATTACCCGTTGTTACGTCTACATTGACAATATTAATGAAATGGAATTATTTTATATACGATAGAAATGTTTTTCCACGATTAATCATACGCATATGTATGTATATTTATCGGTATGGATGTATGATAAGTTGAGAGAAAAATTGGTTAAAGTCGTTTAAATTTTAGCTTTTCTAGTTAGTTTTCTTTAAATATTCTTACAATTAGTTATGTTTATATTTCACAGATGATACAGTCTCCATGCTCGGCATTAAAGAATACAGCATGTTGTTCCAACATAGATAGTTTATGTTTCTTACAATGAGTTCCTTAAATAAAAGTGTAAATCCTAAACTTGATGAAATAATTGTTGTATAATTATCATATAGAGCGACGTATAATTATTCTTACAATTATTAGAAACGAGACTGAGACTACATAATAAAACAAATTTGAAATATGCAACAGAATTGTGTTGTTCTACTTTTTCTATTCAAGAAATATTCCCTTATCAGTTGTCTCGTTAGTAGTCATCGGTTGCATGATACATTCCTTATATATATACATTTATACGTTACTAACATTATATAATCTAATTTTAATTTAAAAATATAAGTTATACAAATGATAAAAGAACTATGTTATTTAGAACAAATTTTATTTTGCGACCAATATTCCAAAGTACTTTTTGAATTGTTAACACTCATTCCGAAACACTCTGTGTACTTCAATACATTAAAGTACTGAAGATGTGCTAAAATGCATCTCTTCGTTGCAATAATAAATAAGTCTCGCGAAGAACAAAAAACGGATACATGTCGTTTTCGAGATTGATAAATTCGACAACGATAAATCTGACGGAGAATGATGACTGTGAAATGAACGTGATTTCAACTTATTCGAAACGTTGTATTTTAAGCATATTTAAGAAAGTTTCGATTGATTGACTGAATCGAGTGTCTGCAACATTTCAAGGATGCTTGAAAAAAGACCATGTGATTATTATGTATGAAACGAAATGCTAGAGTTTAAACATGTAACTTTAATAGATTTTATAAGAGGATAAGGCAAATGCATCGATTAAATTAGCAGTTTCCAATGTTATTAATCAGCCAATATAATACTCGTGGCAAGATTATGTAACATTATGGCTTCTATTAGAAATATTCAGTTGATACGTGTGAAATGTCGTTTCTTCAGAGTTTCGATTTTACGGATCAATATCATCCTTCAATACGTGCTCATCAAATATTAACAGGATTTATAATAAAAATATTAGCGGTTCTTGAATATTCATCGTGAATAGCCAGAATATTGATATAGTTTTGTATGTGTGTTTAAAAGAAAGCAAAAATTGGCGAAACAAAAATTCTGCAACAGAAAAATTCAATGTTAAGAAAATTCCTCTGTAAACATTCTGCTGCTTTTCCAACACTATATAAATCCATTTCATTTGTTTCAGACTAATCATTTAGATTCATACAAATCAGTATAGTTATCAATCCTCTTGAACTCTCTTTGCACAATTAAGCAATTGAGCAAGTCATAGGTCATTCATGTAGAATTTCGTTTTAGAATTTTATATCAAATAGGACAATTTGTGAAATTTATTAATTAAGTTTATAAACTTAGAAAAATTGTTGCTACTATACAATAGAATTTATGAATTTCTGATTCGTAACTTGTAAGTTGAAAAATATCATTAATAGTATTAGTACAATTGTGAAATTTACCTATAATAAATGTAAAAAGAAGAGAATGAGAAAAAAAGGAAAATTGTAAATCGCAATATATCGAAACTACTCGACAAAAGCATCGCACAAAAGCATCGGAATCAACACAATAAAATCCTCTTTACTTTATTTTTTTTATCTCACCAACAACCCCATTCATATAGAATGAACAGAAACGACATCTAACAGAAAATTAAATTCATTCGAGACCATCGTTCTCGGTCACGATTATCATGGTCGAATTTGTTAAGACCTGAACTCGAATACCGTTCGAATTTATCAAGCTCTGCTTTCTCTAACCGCTAGCTTATCGTTCCATTAAGTTGTCGCGAGTCGCGTTTGATCGTGCTACAGGGACGACACGATTAATCGGTGTGAGAATTTCATACAATTGATTACGTTAACGTTTTATCAAATAGCTGCTTTTATTACTAACAACGACCTATTATCGACAACATTTTTCGAAAAATGACAAGAAAGATTGACAACGAAGGAAATTTAATACTGATTTTTAGATGTTCTTACTTTGAATTTTATGATTATGATTTATGTCGATTTATTTCGATATAAATAGAAATTCGAAGAAGGCTATTTATACAGCTTCACACTTTTATAAATATAATTAAGAACTACGATTTTTCATAGAAATTCACAAATTTAGATATTATAAGTATATTCAGTAAGTTCATTCATTGAACTAGATACTAACTAAAATATCATTCAAATAAATACAGTTTATATAAACAACAGTTCGGCAAGTAAATAATATAATTATAAAAATAAATTATTTGTCATTTGATAAAAATTATACGCTAATCGTATGTCCAAATAGTGAAATTGAGACAAAGTTCAATCCTCGACTTTCGTTTCTGAAAGGTTTGTATAATGTACACAAGTTTTATTATTTCTGTTAATTATGACCATTGGTGTGGATTATCGTCGGAGTGTTAAAAGGTTGTCAACGAAAACGGAAGCATTTTGGCGCAACGGTGAAATCAACGGTTTCACGGAAATCGTGTTCCGATCAGGATGCAGAGTCGATTTCTCGACTCGATGCATACTCGAAGTGAGTCAGCACGGGCGTGTTGCACGTGGAAAAAAAGTTTCTATCACCTACATACCTATTTGCTGAGGCGCATGTGACGAGAATGCATAAGTTAAGTGTCGTCTGGACCTCGTTAAAATAGTAACGACTATGATCATACTTGTCTTTACGACGCGTATAGAGGGACGAATGATAAGGGTTGTGAGTTGGTTTTGTACGAAGATGCCTTGGATCTATGTCTTGGTGGTAGTAATAGTGTGATGGTAAACGATATGCATACATTACAGCGCACCCATAAGCATTTGAACATTTCCCAATTATTATTGAAAATATATAAAATATGCTTCAAACGAGAATCCTTGATCTAATTTTAGTCTTTGATTTTATTTCTGGCAAGTATGTATATACAATTTGGAGATACTAATGAAAACATTGGTTGATCGAAAAGTTTATAGAGATTTTGTGAAGTGTCAACCATGAGTGATGCTGATATATTCCGTTGAAACTTATCAGAGTGTTTTGTCACAGCTGCATGACAAGATACAACAAATCGACATATGGCAAAAGTATCAACCTTTTAATCAAATTACATCAAGTGCTTGTGGATGGTAGTGTAAATGTCAGACAAATAAATTAAGAAAATTCTAATAGGAAAGGCTTCAAATATGATATGAATATGATAAAATGTATGTGTACTTTACAAAAATGAGATTTATATAATATTGTCTTATTTGCAAACTTATCTATGTGTATTGCTATTAATTTACCTTCCTCACGTATTTTATATCTTTTCAATCAATTTTCAATTTATGCAACGTATATAGCAAAGTCAATATATTGAGATGAAGTCGCGGTATTCAAAATGTTCTTGCGTTGTTCCCAGATTTTTGGCAATACATTTAATAAGATCAATGAAACGAATAACGCATTAATTAAGATAGAACTGAGATCTTTATACCATTAATAATAATAAACCACGCATACTGTTTAATCGATTAGTAGAAAATGATAGAAGTTTTGTAGCATCTTACTTACCCATCTATCAATGCAGGTCCCGATCTTCCATAACTTAAATCCGTTTGTCAAACTATGTCTGATAATAAAGTTGTGCGATACTCCAAGTGGTAGAAGTTTATTGATTCTGTTTAACAGAAAATTCTCTTTATTCTTTCAGGAACATTATATATTACATTAGAAATTATTCTCAGTTTCTATGTATAACTAACTTTTAATTCTAAATATCTGCGGTATAATGTCCTAATGTTTTATGATACAACAAATAATACGCGTATTTTATAATAAACTAATGATTATTCAGTTTATTATAAAAAAATATCAAACTCTAAAAATGTATTGCATTGAGTAATTTAAAGTGACGAAGACTACGGAGGATGTACACGAGTGACGAATCTACTTAAAATTGAAAAGTGACTTGTTAAACGCGAAGTTTGTCACCTGATGCGAGATGTGAGAAAAGTTTGCTTTCTGAGAAAACGTAACCCGGCATATTGACGTCTAGTTTTCTTGAAAAATGATAATTCAGGTGTTCCCGGAGAATTTCAAGGAAAAAATGTTAATATTGCGGACACGTACTAAACGTGCTCGAAGCGAGCTTAAACGCACACGCGGACGTGTTTTGTTTTAGAATTCAACGATTCGACGAGTCATTCACCCTGCAATTAGATAATTTGATCGTCTAGTATGCATATTAAGAACGAATGCTCGAATGAAATGCGCAAAATAGTATTCGCTGAAAATTTTTTTTAACTGTTAATAATATCTAAATATTCCAACATCGCTTAAATAATTTAAATGTTAATCGACAATTTGTATTTGATAATAGTTTATTTGTGAAAATATAACAGATATTCCACTATAAAATTGTATAGATAAATAAGTGTTAATTTTCTTGAAACAATCCTTCGTTTTCATTAGCAGTATTGCTAATTTTGTTACAAAGAATCTCGTTTGTAAGTGTCAAGATCACAGATTTACTAGTCCGCGTGACTTGCATAACTTTTTTCAAGACTATTTATTATGACTTAGCGTCAGTGGTCCGTTTACGAGAAATTATTGCAAGAATGAGTAATGAGTATGCGATTCTCCATTAATCTTAAATAGACAGATGAATACACAGAATTAAAAAACAATAATACAATCTCAAGATATAGAAACTACTATATACCGAAAAAATATGTACATTTTTCTTATATGTATGTTCGATGCGTACATTAGCTTTTCTTTTACATGAATCAATCTAGATTTGGTTTTATGTGTATATAATACTTTAATCGCATACTATAATAAATACCTGTTATATTATAAAATTTATGGTGGAGTTCCCTAAGCTTCTCCCTGAATTTCTAAACTTCAGTATGGATATCAAATGATAGAGTTAATAATAAATAATAAACCTCGTGTTTACAATTAATTCAAACACTTTCTGAAATTCCTCTAGCGTGTAAAGTTCATAATGTATCATGCATTTTTTTCTTTTTTGCCAATATAATTCTATTAGATAAAATAATGATATTTTCACTCTAGAAAATATTTCACTTTTATATAGAAGTGTGCGAGATCTCAAAAATAAAATATCAGATCGGCTAGCCAATTTTTATCTCATAACTATCTCATAACTAGAGATTGTTGGGATTCCCAGGAGTTTCAAGATTCTCGACTAAGTCGGGATTCCCAAGACTTGCGGGATTCATGAGAATTTTAAAATTATACTGGCTAGAATATGGAGCAAAGGTAATAACGAAATATGCAACAGATATAATATTTTCTTATAAAATATTATAGTATACTATATAATTTTATAATTCTCGACAATCCCGACAATCTCGAATTACGGGATACTTGGGACGGATCGGGTCGTTTTAGGGTTCCAGCCTACCCCTAATTTCTGCATATTACGTGTATTCTATTCGTTTTGGCGTCTTAAAATTTTTCACAAATGCATAGAAATCCGCGCTTTGCTAATTACCAATATTATCATCCATGGAAAATTAATAATCGTCGTAAGATTTGATAAAAGTATCATATAAAAACCTTGGAGACCTCGTACAGAAATAAAAATATAGAGCAGACTCGCGTCGCGTGTCCATTCTGCATCTCGTCTGTAGCAAAACAAATCGATGGTGCTCGTGATAAATCGCGATTACCTTCCGGTTGGTAATGATTAATTAATTTCACGTCTGACGCAATTAGTCGAACCGCGCGATCGAACCGCTAATAGGACGTCACGTTATTGAGGTCGGCAAAAGTCTACGAGGTGTATTCCGTCGCGTGATTCCGCGTAGGCAAACATGTACGTGTATGTTAATTCCGCTTAATCCTAATGGTATGTGTATCCAGGGCGTGACTGTAAATTGACTAACCATCCGCGATAGTCTTCGATCAGAAGTAATTTATATGTACGTTACGCGTATAACGTGTCAATTGTTGAATGGAGACGGTACAATAGTATCGATGGTAAAGAATAGAGATAGTACGGCTAACATAAATACGCACGTGAGTAAGTGCTGGGTAGATTAAAAGAGAAAACACTCACTTTTGCGATATTCCGCAATTTGCAGATAATCTGGTGTAGAAACAGTATGAATGATAAAAGTTAGTAAATAATAGAAAGCAGATAAAACATCCAATTTGTTTGGCACAAATGGAAAAATATTGATGAAGAATGACGCTATAAATATCGTTGTTAGGGTAAACTGAATTTGATGATGTAAGTTAGATATTTTAAAGCTGAAAGTTTACTTGAATGTAAAATAATCAAGTGGAAAACTTGATTATTTTAATAATCTATTATAAAATAAATCTATATTCACGTACGATATAATAATAGTAAATATAGTGATTCATGAAAGTATTTGGACGTTTATCATAGAAAATTGCTATGGACATGTTAAATATATTATGCGTGTAGATCTTTTTGAAATTTTATTAGTATTATAAACGCAACACGGTTATTACAATTATGTTGCTAAAATTTGGAACAAATTTAAGAACGTGCGGAGTAGTATTTCTAATAATCCAATATTTAGTGAGCGTTTAGAAAGAATAGCAGAATATGATAAAGTCGAGAAAACACATTTATATGCATAGTATAAAACCTTGTTACTTATCCCACTTAGTTCAATCATTGAAGAAAATTACTTGATGATTCGTTTAAGCAGCTAAACATAATTGCTGTCTACTATCTTGACCTTCAATTGATTTCAAATCATGTTGGCACGATAATGAATCTCATTACTTCACAAGGATAGTATTTAAGTACGTAGGAACTGCAAAACAAATAATATAAGCAAATAAACAATATTACTGTTTCGTATTATTGTGATATACATATCTAAGGATGGATTTTTATAAAGTTTTGTTATGTTAAAAGGTACAAATGTTAAATACACACGAACAACAGATTGAATGAGAAAGATAATATTCGAAAGAGAGATAAGATATATTCCTGTATATTTTCACAGACGAAAACGAAAATCCAAATTAACATTCTTTATTTTATTGTATGTAAAGAATCACTTATACCAGTTGTATTTTCAACGTTGAGTATTTTATCAATTGCTTCTGTTGTATAATTGAAAACATTTTGTAAATTACATTCTTATCATTGAATATCTCTAATAATTGCGTATTTTTTTAACGCTTAAAACTTTCCTCTCCTTCTTTTTCTTGTATTTTGTTCGACGTTTTAAATTTGCTTTTAAAATTTGTGTTTTAACAAGATGTATAAATATCATAAGATTATTTATTTCTATTAACAATATATAACAATACTCATTTCTGTTAATATTATTAAAATCAATTTCATACCTTACTTCAATTTCATACTTCCATTTACCAAATTAAATTAATTTACTCGATACAATTCACAATTTATAAATTAATAAATTGAAGAAAAACGAGCAAGAAAAATAACGGGTTTAAATTTAATACCGAATGATTCTGCATGTTCTTTCAAAATCGTCTCTGTATAGCATAAAATCAATAAGATAAATATCAAAGCGTAAAATTATCATGCAGATTTCAATTTCAATATAATTCCGTGTGATACACCTAAAAGGAAATCTTCTTATTATCACCGAAACAAAAATGTCGAAATTATATTCATATTAAGATAAGCAAGGCTTAGCTTAGATTTTTCAATAATTATTTTTCCGAAATCGTCATTGATATTCGTTAATATTTGCCACTCGTTTTCTTTCCTCGAGTTTCACGAGCATACTTCCTTTTAATTCAAACGAAATAAACTCGATGTTCATTTCGAGATGCCTTTTAAAATTCGATCTTATCGACTACGATCAATTTTGCAATTATTTTGAATTCGAAACGAATATTTCATACGCGCATCGTTCGTAAATGAACAAAACTAAATCTTCGTGCGGAATCGCTTGTGTCGAAAAAATTGTCTGTAATAACAGGCTTGAATAAAGTTATCGGGTGGAAGGCAATCATTATTGGTAATTTGAGGATGCAACTGTTCCTCACGTGTCTTCCATCATCGAAATTATCTTAGCAGCTATAACCTCCTTAACGTTCCCCAAATTTACCTTATAGCGTTACAAATTTTTCGTTTTGTTCAGTTGGATGCTGACGTTCTCTTAATCATCCTTATTATCAATTTTTTTAATTAATTGTGAAGCTGTCACCACAAACTATAGTGGTACTTCGCTATGAGAAATAATAGATTTTTAGATTTTTAATATAAATGTAGTTTGAAGAATTTATTGATTAGGTACATATGTATATTTATTTAGCAAGAAGTATAGACATAGTTAAATAATTCAGATCAAGCCTTCGAAGTTTCATAAAAAATTCAATTAGCTCAGATTATATTCTCTAATGTAGATATGGAATTAATTCGTAGGAAATTTTAATTAGTCTTTGAATCATAGTAAAATACGTAATATGTTTTTTTTCATATAATAAAATATTTATGTATTTCAGTATGCTGTATATTTTCTTCTGCGAAGATAACAAATTTTTATCTAAAAACTGTGTTATGCAATTATACTAGGGTTTGTTGGGTACCTGTGACCATTATGGTAAAAATCATACATCAATTAAAAAATATTCGTATGTTTTTTTTAATGGAAATATACACATTGTGTTGAAAATGAGATTAAGCATTGAGAAAAATTTAATTTTAAAATACTTTGTGGAAACAAAAATGTCCCAAATTAGCAATGGAAACTATGAATATATTAATTTTGAGTCACATTTTAAACTTCGAATGGTACAACTAGAAATATTAGTAGTAGTGATAATAAGTACTATCAAGCATTTCGTTGATCAACTTCGGTATTAATGAGCTTTCATTTATTTAAAGACTTCATAAATTTAATAGTAACGTACACATTATTTTTATCGCCACACTTGGTTGCTAATCGAGCTGTAATAATTGGGATAGGCAATACAAATTGCGAACCGTTGCATACAGTTTATTTATCATTATTGGACATACTGAATTGTAAATATTATAAATAATGTTCCTCGATGTAATAATTAGTTCTTTATTTAAATATCTTCATTAAGATAATTAGTTTTACGTTGATTGGATGAGATTGTACGAAAGATAGGAAACCTTCGGCAGTGATTAAAAATGATATTCGTAATAATTAAATGGTTGTGAATAATATACACAGATGGTATTTTAGTTATTTTCCCTATTTTTTAGCAATGGACAGAATATCTATATTATTTCTATAATAATATATGGAAGACAATAAATTAAAGATATTAACAAATTATCAATATAACACGTAGTAACATAGACCAATGAGTAGCGTTTCAATAAGATCACAAGCTAAACAAATAGTCAATACAATTTCATAATCAAGGAAAATCTAAATCATTAAAAATATTTCAACAGCGTATAGTGGCAAGATAACATTATTTTTAATCTTCCACAAATAATATGGAAAAGCAAAGATCGTTAATTCACCAGTTTCATTCTAACTACGTTTACTTACTGCATTCTACATGCATTTACAAATAAATTTCGTTCGACGATTCATAAATAATCTAACGATACGAAATTGCTTTTCACAATACTCTTAAGGTATAAGATCGAGCAGAAGCCATTAATTTCCCCTCTAAAAATCCATTCGTCTTTTCAACATCTTCATATAATCATTCTTCCATCGATTATTTCGTGCTTAACATACGAAATTGAAAACAGCGTTTTCAATCTCTGAATTGGTTAGGTAACGTCGAAACGATTGATCCAATCATCGCGCGTGAAACGTGCCTCCTGAAATGTTAGAAAAATTGATTCACAGTTGATTGACAAGATAGCGGAGCCGACAGGAAGTTCAGGGATCGTTTCCCTTCTATTTAGCCGCGGGTAAGCGATTCGTAGCCGTCAAGAAGCGACTTACAGTTTAACGTGACGCTGCGCGAGACCGAGCGAAATGTCAGGCCGGGGAATTTGCATTTCCTAAATGCCACTGCGTGAAATCGGCCGGCTACGGTTCGCGGAATTCTTCAGTCGATCGAAAGTTGCCTTTTTCCCCCACTCTTTTCTTAATTTCCCTTTTAAATCGTATTAAAACGCGTTTTCGAACGAGCATAAAATTTAACATCACGATGACACGAGATCGTCATCGCTAAATGTTGGTATCGATGTTTTTACGAATATAATTAAAGAGATGTAATTTAGATAGAAAATTGAATTACTTACATTAAATATTATAAAGAGTACAGGACTTTGGATAATCAATTTAAGATAAACTTTCATATCAACTATTAATCTTTCATATTTACAATTTTTTATAATTAAATAAGAAATTTCAATATATATAAAATACATATCTCTCTCATAAAAAAGAACCAACTCTTTCTTCTACGATCTCCTCTACCATTAATTGAAATTTATACACTTCATCGATTATATATATAATAGCCTGATGATCAATGATTATGAAATTCACTACTATCGTGCGTATTATTCTTATTGATGCGATACCCACTCAAATTTATGTCGCATAAGCTATAACTCATTGCTTATTGCCCAATTAATTGACACTGCCTCCATCGTTCTGTTATTTAATCAACTTCGCGTATGTTATTCCAGAAATAAGCAAACAAACGAGCGTCAGAACGTAATCAAACAGAGAATTCCATGCGGGTATCGCGACCTAAAATCGATTTGGTCAAGGGTTCGAATCGAATGCAACCAAGCTCCCCGCAGGCGGGTACTCTTTCATACTGTTCTGTTTCGCAGATAATGATAGTCATTAAGTATATGTGGTGCATTCATATTGTCTAATTTACGGCACCCACCTCAAGCCAGCCATTAGCGATTATTAATATAGAAATAATGTGACAGTTATTCGAAAGAAATCTCCTTTTAGAGTTACAAGAGCAAAAATAAGTATACACTCACGTGCTTTCTTATTGATTTTTATGCGTCCTCCTTGTAATTGTACTTCTTTGACACGAGAAAGTAACCATATGATGCAGAAATAATTGACGAATATTAGTAAATAATAATTTTGTCATAATCTTTGTAAATTGCATACAGGTTTATATCAAAGAAAAATAGCATTGTATTGTGTATAATAAATTTTTATTATATGATTAACTAACAACTGCAGCAGATTTTTACAGAAAAATATTCAAAATCCAAGGGCTTCGTTTAAAAAACGAAAGGATTAACAAAAATTCGTTCTAATAGACCGTTAAGATATTTAAAAAAAACATGATGTCTTTGAAGGCTTTTAACTTTTTTTGTATGCATTTTTAATGTCTTCGATGATAAAACGTAGTGATAAAGAATTTCGTGGTTCGTGCTTGTTGATTATGTAATATTTGAATTTTGATACAATTTTTGCATAGAAAAATTATTTATCGAAAGATAAACCGAAAGCGATACAAAAGTAGGAAATACAGGATTAAACACAAGCTTTCGAAGATAAGGAAAAGGGATTGTAAAGACTTAATGCAAACGGTCTGATTGTATAATAAGCTTGCTCAGTTTTGTGGACATGTTAACTTCTGATAAAACCTGCATATCTATCGTTTCGTCAATTCGTAATGTGCTTTCTTGTTTTAACTACATGCCAGATAAGTACGTAGATTGCATCGTTAATTATACAGGTGTTGGAACGATAACAAGGTCAACAATCCTTTAAGACTGATACTCTGTTTGTGCATAACGAAACCGATTCGTAAAGCTAATTACAAGAAACGTTCGCTTGTAGATGCAAGTTAATTCAATAGAATAAAACACGATAAACCGTGAGAATAATTAAATTCGCAATTAACGTGTTTATTGTACATATTTAACCTTAGAACATAAAAAGTTTATCGTATTTCCTATCGTATGATGTATCATCTATTATCTTGTACAACTATGTTTCGATACTTTTATACTTCTTAAAAATATTATTTTCGTTCTTAAATTTCTTTTCGAAACATTCAGATAATATTTCACTATATTGCTTTGGAACGTTTCATCGTATCGTATCTTTTAAAGCATTCCAATGTTACCAGATCGAATGAACGAATTTTTTTTACGATAATGATAAATGTGTAAAATAATGTGGGTCACGTAATAATTTTCAATTGGATCGCTTTATTCTGTATAGTATTGCTTTTGCTACCTGCGGTTAAACACTGTTGTCATAAAACACAATTAAGCACTATTACTACTATTAATCATTTTGTACTAATAATCTTTTTATAATGTTTCTAAGCATTAAATAACTATTTTCAATATTTACCGTTTAATCTTACTTCCGAAATTCAGGAAGCAAAATACGAGACAAAACTATTTGTAGCAAGACCTGATGAAATCAATGTTGCATCTTACGTATCTACATTTCATAAAAATAATATTGTACACATCATTGTCGACTCATATATCAAGGAATATTAATGTTTTTACAAAAACATTTAACTATCTTCTTAAAAGGAGAATAAAATAGTACTTAAGCAAGTAGTACTTAAAATAAATAAAAATCTGTGATACTTGCGACATACAAAAAACATCAATCACATCCTAAATACCTGTCTCTAAGTACAGTATGAAAAGAGCATAACACGAATTACCAAATTCGTTAAACTCGCCAAAGAAAGAAGTCTTTTGCCAAAAGGCTCTAGCCTTACCAAAGAATATTGGATTTTACTACTTACTGTAGATAAATGTTTGTCCCACTATACGACCATTATACTGTCACTTGGACCACTAATAATTTTGGAAGGTGCATATGACCTTAAACTCGTAATAAAAAAAAAAAAAGCAAAATTTAGACAGTGTTGCTAAAATAACCATCGAGGTTGAAGTAACATTAAAACCAAAGGAAAGAAAAGATAGAAAGAATAATTTATAAGAACGATAAAGCTGCGTGAAATAACATTATCGTAATATTTCAAAAAAGAATACAAAACAATATTTGCGATAACTGCAGAAGAACTTGCAAAAGCACTTTCATAAAAAAAATAATTTTAATTACTCTCTGCAGATTATCCTCAAAAATACTTAAATAATGACACATGATATTTTTACCACGTAATGTTTTTACCACATTATGTAGTTTTTAAGTCATTTAAACCAACAAACATAGTATGTATATAAAATAAACTTCTTTCCGCTTTAATCTTCCTTTTACCAAATATCCGACACTTGTAAAAATTAATTATGTACAGTTTCTTTTAATCCATTTTCTCAAAAGAAATGATTATATTTATTCAACAGTTAAGGAATCTTCCCAATCCTTTGTTATAACTTCATTTGTTACAGAAAGAGAAGAGAAAATAAGAATTAATAAACTGGTAATATTTTGAATGATATAATTTCATCAAGATACATTATTCAATGTATCAAACTGGAGAAATTTCCAGTATAATAAATATTGAAATTTGAATAAATACATTTAAATTTAAACTTTTTAAATAACGTAAAGGAAAAAATATATAATAATAATAATAAATAAAATTGAGTCAATGATATACAATAATACATTATTTCACGGCGGATAAATTATTAATTTTATAAATATGGAAACTTCAATAAATTTAAATTTAAATTTATTAAATATTATGATGCAGAGAAAGAAATATATATATATATACGCATAAACTTGAAGTTTTCCGCAAAAGCTGCATTCACAGCAAAATCTTCGAACAAACGAAAACTATAAACGATTTGCTTTTACATGCTTTTGGTTAAAAACGTAAGGCGGTTCTTTCAAAGGTCAACGAATCTTGGCGACGTATAACAAGAGACGTGCATGGAAGCAAACATCTTCGTGTGTCGTGTACCTCCTGAAAGGAAATTCGCGAACGTGCATAAACGTGGATATTCAGTGGACATCGTACGGTCTTTTAACTCTCCCCTTAGATCGGCCACCCGAGAGTGGAGGATGGAAAGAAAAAAAAAAAGGAAAAAGATGAACGATAATCCGAGCTCTCCTCGCAGGGAATATTAAGCGGGGGCAGTGAATGGAAATCGAGAACTTAGGCGAACGTCCATGTCCATAATGCTTTCTAAAACTGTTATTTATCGCATTTGCTACACACGCATCGGGGATTTCGTTAGGATTTATTGTACAATGTTCACCGTGGCTTCACTGGTCATCGACAAGGACGTGAATCGCGTGAAACACTGGCTGCAAGGGATTTTGTCAAACGAATTCCAAGAAACGTTGCAAATTTATCGTTAATCAATAATTTCGTACAAATACGTAAGAGTATCTTTGCGAAATTCTGTTTGACTTGCTTGACCCAACTTCAAAGGAAAATGACTATCTGCTAATTTAACATTAATGCGATGAAATTTAGCACAATTTACAAACCATTAAACCTGTTGAAATTTCCAGTTTTCTTTCTTTTGTAATCGTGTAGGGGCTTTTTAAAAAAATGATAGTACCTTTAGTGACAATACAGCTATCAAATCAATCGATATGACTGGTATCGGACTTTTAATTTTCGAAATTCTTTAAAAATATACGAGTATCTTAGGAGACGTTTACATTTGCTGAGGCAGAAACATGAAATATTTAATTAATTATATAATTAACCCTATAAAAGAACATTTTCGTTACAAAAGGAATTACACAAAAATGCAGAGCAACAAACTGTCTAAACAGATTTATTATTATGTTATATACATTCATATAGTTATTTTACTAAATTTACAATCAATATATATTATACTTAATTTGCAATCTTTTACGAAAGGGGAATATGCATCTTATAAATTAAAGGACAAACTTGTGATTTTTTCTTTTCTAAGATAATAAGGTAAGGCGGAATAAATCTCCATCGAGATTTCATATGCTTAAGAAGAAAAAGAAATAAATTATGCAAGCTGCGCAATATTGCATAGTATTGCAATTTTGCTTATTTATTTTTAATGTGCTCTGAAATCCATGTGAAATTATGGATGTTCTTGTTTAAACGAACAAAATATCTATAGTGAATCTATTGCGACTGTAACAATCCGGCGTTGAGGTAAATTCGGTCGATTATCGCCTGGATTGAATATTTTCAGCGTCGCTATCGGGAAATAGCACTTATGCAACTGTGCATTCTTACTACATTCTGAATAACATTATTTACATGTTTCCGGGAACACCTGCCGGAGCTACTCGTTAGCTGTGATTTCATGATTCACCAATACTAATGTATCGAAGCTACAGGTTGTTACAAAAGTATCTTACAGTGATTCTTACGTAAACTTTTTAAAGCTACGAGTATATATTATTTGTATAGCTTTCGTTCTGAAGAACACCGAAAAATAATTCAAATATACACGTTTGTTTCAAGAAATGTAAAAAAGTCTGCTTAAATATTTTAATAATAGGGAACAAATTTATGAAAGTTTTATTACCATTAAAAATTTTACTCTAAGTTATACATTTTTGATTAAATTTCTTATAAGAGTAGCCATGTCCGAGAAACTATTAATTTGTAAATTTAGTAATATCGATTCACTGGAGATGTACATAATTGGCAATAGACGAGATAAGATTTCTAAGATTAGAAGTGCGATAATCAGCCAACTTGTTTCTAGTTATTTACTTCGATTAACATACTTGTGAACGAAGCCAATTAATTTTATGACTTTGACTATAGTAACATAAAGGTGAAACGAAGTAAATTAATGATCTTTAAGATTTATTCGTTTATTTCAACTGTTATAAAATATACTTTAAGGGAATTGTAAGTGAGTAAGATTAAAAATGGTACTAACCAAAAAAATTATCTCAACACAATTAGACTAAAGGCGATGATATTACATATTAGATCGTTCATTCTCATTACGTAATTGAACATTATATTCGGGACAAACAAATCTTATAATTAGGCGATTATGGAAATACTCCAGTGTATAACTGATTTTTATAGAAATGATTATTTCTTGAATAATGATAAAATCAGGACGTTAATCAATATCATTTGAAGGAACATCGCACTTGTATTTTTTCGTAATCATAATTTTATTTTGATTTTCAATGAAACATACGTCGTAATAACGATTACGTTACTTTTGATCGCGCGAATAATTTACGTAACATATACAGAAAAAGTTGATTTATTGCATATTTTTTACACAAATATCATCCAACTACCATCCCTAATTACATCACAATACTGTATTTTTTAATTAATCAATGAAATAATATCGTTACATGTATCTTTGGAAAATTGCAACGAAATACATACATACATATGTATTGCCTGATATTAATCAACTTCCTCGCATTAATTCAGTTTCAAGGATTATAAAACTGCCTTATTTCTACACAACCTTATTATCGGTATATTTTTAGACTACCAAATAATTGAATTCTGATACGGATCTTATTTGCGTTTTGTGAAGTAGTATGTTGATCTTGTCTTTTAACTCGTTTTAATACATTTTTATAGGATGTATAGAGGCCAGGATTAGAATACCTTTATTTTAATTAATTTATTATACATAACACCAAAAGAATGTGGTAAAAATGATATTTCCTTACTCATTCAATATTCATTTAAAACAAAAATAAATAAGTTTAAAAATCTATTTGATGTACGCATTTTTGCTAAAAGTTCAATCTATGTGAAAGAATCTATTTATTTTATTTACAATTCTCTATCAAAATTTTAATCTGTATAATGAATCTATTTAAAAATGTACTAACTTACAGTGTGAACTCTTTCTATATGTAAAAAAGTTGATCGTAACGGACAAAGAATTTCTTTCTTTTTTAGCAACTTTAAATTTCAAAATTAAATTTTATTACTTTGCTCCATAAATTATACATCATACTCTCTCGAAACGTAAATCCATCATAATTTCCACTTTGACGTATTATTAGTTAGAATCGAAATAATTTATAACTGGAGAGCATTAATATCCCTAATGCAATTCGCTTGCTCCATTTTACGAGTCTTGTAATATTAATTCGCCATAATTTGTTGCCTAACGTACGTAATCGTTGCAATAACCCTTAACTTGAGCTCTTCAGTCACTGGAACAAAATCCGATTCTCTTATTTTCCCTGTTATTCATTTCTCAATATGCCCAACTATCAATTTACATAATCCTCGATGCAAGCGTAAGTATCATTTAGAATCGGATTTAATCCTCTGTAATGTTATGTTATTTTGAATTTATACACTTATTTACCTGTGTTTCTTTAAACGTTATTCTATGTATTCATTGTTGTGCTGTAGTAATTTAACACTACATTATTGATGCATTGGCGATAAATCTATTCGTAACGATTACTGTTTCCCAACTTTCGTGATCAATAAGTAAGATTGCAGTAAAAAAAAGATTGCTTTCCTTTATGAAACATTCATAGCGTTGAAAGAGGCGAGCTTAATACCTGACACTGATCTCAATGTAATTAACTGTCAAAATGAACAATTTTTCAATTGACAGAATTTTTACAGGTTGGACACGTGTAGCTCTCGAATGAAGCATTTTCGGCCATAAATTTATGTAAATTCATCTCATTAAATTCACCTACTTCATCTCATTAATACGTAATATAAGTTTGATTTCTATTTTTTCAGACACCCTGTATATTCATAAAACAAAAAAAAAAAAAAAATGGATTTTATCTCGCACGTAGGGTAGAAAGGGTTAGTACTTTGCTGTAGACACGAAGTTAAGGAATTCGTATTCAAGTTCTTTGGATTTTCTTTGCCTCAAGGACATCGTCTTGTTCGCCTTCGACGAATGCGTCTCGCATATCTATCGACAATAATTCACGCTGGCTATTCTTACTATTTTATTAGGATTATGGCATTTTTCAATGGACCACCGTATGCCACCCATAGCTGTTCGTTTCTTGGTTCGCTAAAGAAACCGGTTCGATTGAAATTCAACAATTCGTCGTCTCCATACGTCAAAGTCGTGAAGAAACATCTCGATTATGGCTGAATAACTTAATTTCAGATTTCTTGGCTAAGTGAATTCGATATTCGTAGTTAATACCACATTATAAATTGATTTGATTGAATTTTCCAGAAACAGAATTTCGATTTGTAGTCATATCTCATAGATGTGTTTTTAATTTGTCTGACATTTCCTCCGGTGCTTCTTGAATATTTCTGTCTCTAGAAAAATTAATGATATATCGAATAAGCAATCTAACGATCGCCGCTTGGAATAAGAAAAATAATTCTCTTTAATATTTTGCCTACATCCTACGTATACTTGCTTTTTGTATTTTCTGTTTTCTAAAGATTATCACACAACCTTTAATACAATTTTCTAATATATACTAAAGTAAAGCTTATCGTTTGTGATCTAATGCAAGAGCCACTTCGTCCAGTAGTTTTAAAATGTTTTACAATGTAAGGTTTAAAATCTTGCTGGGTTAAAGAATAAAGCTTCAAACATAGAATTAATAAGAACATTTATAATACGAAAATTCTAAATAAAAATATTCTTTGCTTTTAAAAACTACCATTAGTGTATTACTAATATAAACACGTGCACTCATTATTAAATCATTATAGAAGTAATTTCATACGTATGAAAGATATGTAGAAGGAAACTAGTGTAATTAATTATTTGCTATAGAAAAATTTATCAATACGACATGAAGTGTCAACGTTATGTATCTAAATTGATATTAGTCAGCGAACATACGTCAAAGGAATGCCGGTGTACGCGATAATGCGCGTAAAATAATGTCTTCGAACTATTATCTGTCCAAACAAGATATCTAACATCTTCGATTCTATGTATTAATGACGCATTTGATGAGATAACAACGTGTTTTAAATGGCAATGATTAAAATGTACACGGTGAATATGATTGGCTTAAGTAGTTGCTTAAAAAAAAGGTTAAATTCGAAATATTATTGAGTTGCATGTATGGATATATCAAATTAATGATTCAAATTTTAAAAAAGAAGATCCACTATCAATAGACTAATCTTTTTATCATTTTTATCGCCATTGGTATTGTCACAATCTATGCCTGTTATTAATATTAATATTGTTTGATTTTTGGTTTGATTTGGAAAAGTTTGATATCCATGCAATACAAAAATTACCATGGATTTTTAATTATTAATATATATTTATGGAATATATGACATAATTTATGGAAAATTACCAGAACTTTATTTTATACTATAACAAGTTTTTCACTGTTCGATCATATTCCAATATTAATTTCTTTTCTATAAAAGATAATTGAACAACTGTCACAATTTTTAACACAATTCTTGAAACAAACTTCTTTCTCAAAAAATTATAAAATTCCACCGATGATTTCAACAGAATAATTCATTGTAATGATTCAATAAATTCACAGAATCTCACTGTAAGCAATCAATTAAAAAATACAAAATCATATAATATTATCTTATTTAAATGTATCGATGTATGCTGTCAAGAGTTAGACAATCTTTCAATTTAGTTTATTATTTCTGTGATTCTTTTTCATAATCGAATGTTTTAAGCTTAAAGGTATAAGTGTCCGAAGCGACTCGTTTGAGAAAATTACATATATTTTAATTTGATTCGTATGATATTCTCTAGCTTGTGAATGGAGGTAAGCGTAACATCGAGTAAAAGTATACATTATAATGCGAATGCTCAGTTTTAAAGCAATGCACGTCTTTATAAAGTATAATTCCATTTATCATGGTGTTGATAAAGGAACTGGCATACTTTTATTCAAAGGTGTAACATTATACCTTCTAGAAATTTCTTTCCTCGCATGTTAAAAATTGCTAAAACAGGTTGCGATTATAGACCGGTTTCAGAAATTGAGGACGTCTGGATTTAAGAAACCATTCCAAAATTTCTGACGCCTCTGTCTACATTCTTAATTTTTTGAGAATTTCTGAGTGAAGTATTCGAACGGAAACATGTTCCAAATGTTATGAAGTAACATAATAATCATAATATATAATATATAAGTAACATAATAATAATTGTAACAACAAATCTGCAATTTCTACAAATTAATTCTTTAAAATATGTTACAAGCTTGCAAAAATTTATGAAAGAAATTTCGTTTAAATAGAAAAACTTAAATAGAAACTTCTATCAAGTCCGACGAAAAATTGTTATGGCTTTTTTAGAACAACAAATTTATGTATATGATAAATGTATCGTTTTAGCTTCCTATAACGAAAATACTTCTGTTTCATAACGTTATAGAGGATTAAGTATAATAAAATGTATTACATTCAACAATCTTTTTCTAACATGTATTCAAATCTTATACACGTATCGTTACTTTACAATTCAACCTTCTTGTTTGTAAGGTACAACTAATTAAATAATTTTTTTTTACTTCATTATAATTTTGTAAAAAAATCTTTCATGAAAAAGATGATAATCTGTGAATGAAATACAGTGAATGGAGTGAAACTTCCCACATTAAATTAGCAAATTTAAAACAAACGTATACGTCAGTGAACGTCATAGTTAACATTTTCGATATCACCTGTACGATACAACAGACACTTATAATACAATTTATCATAAATAAATAAAATAAATAACAACTAAAATAAACGAAAAATCCGCTTATACATTGTATTTGTAGTACAACAACCATAAGTAAAATGTACTGTTACGAAACAGAAGTTTTTCTAAAAAGGAGACAAATTTTATGCAAAACCTAACACGATCTTCGATTCAAAAACTCGAAACGCTCCCTAAAATTTGAAACATTTACCAAGGAAATTCCTCGTCAAACGCTCAAGCTCCAATCTCCAAAATTCCAAACTTTATTGCATTCCTAGATCCAAAACTACTGGCAAAATCACATTCTCTCAGAGTTTCTCTAAAAATGTCATCAAGTCTTGCGAGATTCGCAACACTTTGCAAAATTTCGTGTACCAATAAAAGTCAACCATCTCTCCCGATCGAAGAAATGATCAAATAGAGGTGGATAAAAAATGGAAGAGCATCTGTTCTGAAATCACGAACGGGGAGATGGAGCGACGGTCGTTTGGCGCGAGGATCGTCCAACAGGTGTCTTCGTGTAAAAGCACTTTCGATCTTAACAGTTACCTCTCTCTCCTCTAGAAGCCGGTCGTACCACTTCTCCGTGGCTTGTTCCTCTCCCACGGCCAGCCACGATGTCAGAGACCTTTGCCCCAATTCACTTTTCTCTTTCTCCGCCGCGAAGGTTAGCCTCGAATCGCCTTATCGGTTTCATTTCCCCGCTTCGTCGTCCCACACCTTTCGCTCTCCTTCCTTTTTCCTCCCTCTCGAACTGCTCGCGATTCGCTCGACGATTACTCGCCTCGTTTCCCAAGATTCGATCACTGTTACCTCGCGCTTTAACGTCAACCGTATCGATCACTGTTTATAGAGACCTCCTGTTGCTTTTAATCCTTCCGATTTATCGATTTGCTTCGATTTATGCTCGCGACACGATCGTTCCTTTCTCTTTCTGCTCTTCTGTTTTTAAAATCAGAGTAAACGCTCGGTTTTGAGCATGGCTGCTCTACGACGTTCTCCACGCGCGTTTGACGCGCCCGTTCGCGATTCTGACTCTTTGGTCAACCGATTCACGCGACACGCGCGGATTACGCGCGAAACTTGCTTCCAGATCGTGTTATCCATGATCTATACTTGCTCATAGTAGATGGAAATCAGTCAAAGCTTACGATCTTCGATGATCGTAAGAATTAATATTTAGATGAGACACACTGTCGGAGGATAATAGCTGATATTTAACACTAGAACTACCACACCAGTCAAATTGACCGGTTTTACAATTTTATTTTAAAATTCCTAATTCATGTTATATTTTTTCCCCACAATGATGCAATGACTTTTGCAACAATAACTAAAAGAATACTATAATGAATTTTATTTTGCTTTTTATATATTCAAACAGAAAATAATTTTGTATCAAGGCTACTTAAAATGACTGGTATTTGCCAAAGTATAAAAGGGTACTGCATTCTGTTTATCGAACTCCAATTAACCAGTCTGCGCGTTTTGTACAATTCTCCACGCGTTTTTAAATTTTTACCGCGTTTATCAAGAAAATTCCGGATCTATCGCTAGATTGCTAGATGCTAACACTAGAAATACCACACCAGTCGAAATGACTGGTTCTACAATTTTATAAATGTGTCAACCCTCGTTTAGGGATGATGGATTTCCCAGATGGATTAATAATACCAAAAATGTATTACATAACATGGAATTCCTTCTGTAAGAAAGTAATAACTCAATAAATGTAAAAATGTTCTATTATTGCGTATTTTTTAAAGACCAGTCATTTTCACTGGTTTTGGTAAAAATAGCTTCGTGTTAACTAGCGGATGTTCTAGTGTTAATGCAAATTGCATTCTTTTCACCGCTTTTATTTTCTAAGTATTTTCTTACAATTCTGTTATTTCATTCGTCTCATACGTGTCTTATGATGTGAAGTACTAAATAGGATAAGATTTGTTAGAATTTTTCAGTACACGTAGGTGTTGCAATATCCGTGATCGACAATGTATTTATAGTTCTCTGAATTTCGATCGCGTTTTTAATAGTATTTCGCGCATTGTTCCCATGTTTCGTAAACATTCCAGCTCGTTTTTCAGGGCAGATCTGACGTTTCACGCGTTAGCAGAAGTTTCAGTTGAAAAGCTTCGGGCTTGCCCTGGAAAGGTGAACCGAAATGTTCATGAAACTTTGGCACAAAGCGCAGCGTATTATTCAAAACACAATTTACAGTAAACCCTGTGAACCACAAATATGCCGGTATAATAAACACCGTGAACATCTTTCAAGAGAGGAAGCTCGTTATCTAACCAAAATACAAGTGTTATTAAGATAACTGATCACAGATTTTCCTAAAAAGGAGTAAGTAAAAACAGTAGAATAACAATATTTTTATATGAAACCTCTTTTTTTTTGAGTAAATTGATTCTGCGAAGATACGTAGATTACTATATAATTTCAAACATTCTAGGTGATTTACAACAGTAAATTCTTTTATTAATTTATAATTTTTTCAATTCTTCTTTATAATGGATTTTCTATCCAGTCGTTCTCTGTATCTGACGATTAGACTGCGCGTGTTTATGAAATGTCATAATTTGTTGAAGTTTTGCGAATAAATTTTCATACATCTATGAATGCAATTAAGGAAGTGGAACCTAAGCAAAGATTTGTTTCGACTATTAAATATTGTAACAAATACTCTAATCTGAATATTCCATACGTATATTTTTACATATTATGCAATGCAAAAACGTTCATAATCAACTGATGATAGTATGTATGTGAAGCTTTTATTCACATATGTACCCCAAAAATCGAATTCATTGACCTTTCACGAAACTTATCAAGGAACAAACCGTTCCAAGGGCAATCGTCTCTCGAGAGATTCTCAGAATGAGCGACTTCCAGAGGCAGAAGGAGGAAGTACTTATTTGGCTGGAGCACGGCCACGTAAAGGCACGTGATAAATTTTCCCTCGTTAATACCTGGACGTCGTTGGATCGGCCGAGGTTGCAGGAAAGAAAGATTTTGCCCGGAAAAGGTGAACTCGCCGGGAAAATGGAAAGTCGGAAAGTACGATCGCCTCGGCCTGCCTGTCATTCCTAGGTTTCATAGACGGTCGCGGCCAACCGAGAAGAAGAGGCCAGCAACCACGATACCCAACGAAGATCATTACCTGCTGATTGCCTCGCTACTTTCCATTTAATCGCCCGAAACCATACACGTGCATCGATCCACACGCGCCTGTTCGTGGCTACATGCTCGATCACGTATTTGACTCGTCTATACGCGCGTCCCGTAATTTATCGCGCGCAACTTACTTCAGAAATCCGCCTGGACGTGGTCTTCGATAGGGAATAATCGATGCACGTTGTTTTTGAAATCATCGGTGAGAACGATTATTCCTGCTGCTATTCATTGTATTTCCATTATATTTTCAGGTCATTTCACGAGTAATATCGTTTCGTGTGAAAAGTACAAGATGATAAAATAATAAAAAAAAGGAGTGGAAAATATAGAAATAAAATCTCTTTCTAATTAAACTGAAACTTAAATATTTTAGAAGTTAAAATATGGGAAAGGAAATTTTTGAAAATTGCAGGATTAAACTAATATAAATTGAAAGCTAAGAACAAACACGGTTTTCTTATCGCCTTTCAGGCAAATAAATCTACAAACGAGTGTTCCAGAAACACGACGCGAGTATAAATGCACACGTAACAATGTATGTATATCAACAAACAAAATATCATTTTCCTTTCGTAACGCGTAAAAGGAGCAGGAGATAACGGCAGACAGGTGCTCGTGCACGTATAAATTCACGTGCACTTCACGTCGCATAGTGTGCACTGCACGCGTGTACAAGGTGATATACACGGAGAAAGCTACTTACGCGGAACGTCATCGTTAATTCTGTTGAATGACAACGTGATACCCGCAGATAATCCTCTTATCGTTTGCCTAAATCGTGTGTACAGAGTAGAGTAACCGACAGAGAAGATATACCGATCACAAGCTTCATTTTACGTGGTCATCGCGTTTAATGGACCGATACGAGGTTTACACTTGAAAAAGTTATGCGAATAAAATGGACTCGAGGAATCAATTTCTTTTTTCTTCGCGAAAGTCTGTGCATATATTTTACTTTCGTTCAGATTAAGATTTTGGACGTTGGAATGCTTTTAAGCGTTCTGTACCAGTAACTTATTTCATCCTGTAATTGAAGAATTTTTATCTCCGAGAATCGCCGATGTGTCGTAAATATAATCATTGCTCTGCTTTGAAATTTCTCTTTATTCAACTTTCGATGAGTTATTGGCGATTTAATTGAATATAATACTAGATATTGCAGATGGGATTTTCATGATGGAAAATTTCTGTCAATACAGCTTGTTAGTATTATAGAAGCGAATAAAAAGTCTTTTGAACGTATTGAAGTATATTTTTATAGAATGTTCGTTTGATGGGTACTTGTTGTCAGTTCACTCGCTTAATATCATAATCTCGTAGTTATTTATAAGCCTTTTTTGCTCTTCGGTTTGAATGTCCATTTAAATGTAGTATTCCATGAAAGAATAGTAATTCTTCTATAGTAGAATTATTATATTAAGTACTATACAGGATATCATGCTATCGATGATTTACTTTACCTCTATCTAATCCGAAACTAACCGAAGATTAAATTCACTCGACAAATTTTCAAATTCGATTTTATCGGGAACGAAGCGTCATATAAAAAAAATTTTCTTCTACGCGTCCTTCTTATTTTTTAACAAGGAATCGCTTTATGACTGCTCATACGTGTTATTCGAACGCATTACGCATATTTTCAGATTTATTTCAATCCTTATCGAGACAATCATATTAGTAGTCGAGTCTCGCAACAGTGTCGATGAAATTTCAGAACGTTTCGTGTAACGTACGTAATAAAACATATCTACGAGTGTACAAATACTTTCCTAAGCCTGTATACATATATGCACACATACTTTTCTCACATTTCTTCGAATCGAACGCAAGTCACTCTCATTAACCGCATCGTTGAATTGCGAAAATTTTCATTCGTCTCAATTTTCCCAGAAAACTGAACCTCTCTCGGAAATCACATTCAAAGAATTCATAGTAATAACTCGTTATATCCACTGGCTCGATCACATCGATTGTCATTTCACTGGTTGTAACGCTCGGTAATTACACTGTCAGCGTGCATACGAAATTGAGTTCGCGTTCCCTCGCGGGGAGCTTTCATTATCGGTCCAGTCCGGCTTTCCTTGATCGAATTACGCAAACGAGAGCCCGAGCACACGGTTCGAAAGCGGCCTGAAACTCTTGAACCACCACGATTTTCGTCGATCCTCCACGCTTGACAGCGAGTAGACACATTAACGATCCTGTCGGATGGATATCAAGCTCCGTTGACGGCGGACAACATCGTAAAAGATTGTCAGATTATAGACCGAAGAATCGGCTTCTCTTTCTTCTTTAATCTCTCTTTAATTACGCATTCTGTGCATTTATTATTTTGTAAGAATTAACATGTTTATTCTTTTTATAAGAATTATGAAATAATAAATGCGTAGTAATTTTTACAAGAAGTGTCGCCGTGATGATTAAACTGCGTACATGTGCGTAATATACAAAAATATGTAAAATATCCAAAGTGAAGTAATTTTTGTGATTATTAATGGTTAAAACAAATATATATTTAAATTTTATTTCTTTAGTTCTGTTTGCGAAAATATAAATTTTCATAAAAATCCGCTGTCCAATGATGTTGACTGTTTGATAATTATTGTAATAATTGAGGGATGTAGGGTGAAAAGTGGTACAAGTGAGAAAATTTTTAATTTAAGGAACTGTACGTGAATTTAACTGCAACAGAGAAATCTCCATTACTCAAACATTGACTTATTTACTACGACCATTATTGCACTGCGAATGTTTATACAAATTCATATTTTCAGAGATACAGATACTTATCATAAATGTGTAAATATCTGCAGTAAATTGTACGTATTACTGTACAATTTACAAAGATTTGGAAATTTGTAAGAAAATACTCCAAATATAAATATGGAATGTTATCCATTGATTTCTCTATTTATCTCGCTTTCGGGGGAAGATTCAACTGTACTATTCTTTCATTGAATATCTGAATTAATACTGTATAGTAAACGATAGAAGACTTTCAGTAAAAATATCGCATGTAAAGTTGTTTACAAATATTTGATTTTATATGTGAAGCTTTTAAACGCAAGATTTTCAACATTGGAATTTAATATTTGAAGCTTTCTAGAAAGTTTAAATTTCATATTTTCACTAAAAGGTACGAAGACAACCCTTTCACATAGTTAAATTTTTCGTTAGAAAAATCTCTATTGAGACCAGAATTTGTTAAACAAACTTTATTGTACCCTGGAGGTCTGGTAATAAGAAATAGAAAGAAAATAAGAGATCATAATCGAATGAATTTTACTTTCATCACATTCTAATTTATCATTATTTATTTTCTCATAAAATTAATATAAGAAATAATAATTATTATATATGTACGACAATTATTTGTGATTTATTTTATCACAGCATTAGGCGAATTTGCCGATCGTAGTTGTAATCTCTACAATGTTCATCTTAACTCTTATCTAACTTAACTGCCTTTCATTCGCGACGATTATGATACGTACGCATGTATACCTTAAACGTCTTTCTAACGTGTCATGTTATCGAGACAGCCCAGAACAGGTCGGAGACGAGTCAAATTTTATCTTTCCTCTGTTCGTCGTAGCATGTTACGTCGAGATTTACATAATCGATCGGACAATGGCATCCTGGTTTCACCTTGAGATACGAGAAGCTGAGGGATGATATGAAGGAAAAAGAAAGAGTAGAGAATATTCATGAAGTGGTTGACTGTTATGTCTAAAAGAGTATTAGCGAGAAGAACAGAAAGCGTATTCATTAATTGAAATTATTTTAGTATCGTGTTCCTTTTCTCAAAGTCTGTTATGTTGCAAATTAGCTTGATTTGTAATCCATAACTTCGATGTAGATGCCACTGTTTCACTTCATCGTTATCTTCTTTTATCAATTAGACTTGTTGGTGGTAGACTTAGTTTCATTAGTTCGAGTACTTATTATAGTAATCAAATATCAAAGTCTATCGTTTATACCTTAAATTGCCTGTAAGTATTATTAATTTTCAATAATTCAGATTGCTTATGTGACGTAAGAATCAATGAATCCAGAAATTAATTAAATGAACTTACGTAGTTTGAAGATTAATGCCTATGTATGTTTAAAAAATTGTAATATTTCATTTGTAATATTAACATTTGAAGCGTTTAAATTTAAAGCTTTAGAAATTTTATCTTTTGAGGACCTGTTTCACTTAGATGATATATTATATATAGCAAAATTTGTACTATTATGACCAATAACTAATTATTTATGAATTAATAACAATTTGATAAATTTTTCAAAATTTGAAGCCATTGAACTTCGAACTTCTTTTTACATTGATAAATCTATTCTATAAACAAATGTGTAACGTCACAACGTGTCTATACATACATCACTTAGGTTCTCTTCACAATTAAATGTTACATATATAAATTAATTAATTTCTGAATTCATTTTATCCTGAACTATGATTTAACTAACAAATATCTACATAGGAAACATTTTGTGCACATAATACGCACAAGCATAGTATACGTGTAGCTTTATTTTACTAACCAAAATTTACGCTTGAAAATGAAAGGGGAAGAAAAAGGAGGAACGACTTGACAAGCTAATATAACTATCTTATGCATACCTCTAATTTTCTACTCGAGATATTATAAGACACTTAAATGTCTCGTATGATGAAAATTGCAACGATTTAATTTCCGCTGCGATTAATTATCGCAACACCTTAACGAATTTAATCTTACATTGCTCCGTTAATTACAGGATAATATATGCATTGCATGACAACTGAAATATGTTGCCACTGCAACATGTTCCTTTGCAATCGTAACACTCATTACTCCAACTTATTTGCATATTATATTCCAAAAATTATTCAAGTATTAAAGTGGACGATAGGTGTCGGAAACAAATTTGATCGGCAATATCATTTTTCACCGTGTCGAGGAAACAACTTTCCTCGTGCAGTTGAAAATTGTTGCAAGCCATGAAAGTCGAACACGAACCAATGATTTTGACATTAGAAAATATCAGCAGTTACATATCGCATTGTCATAATGGGATAATTTGCATTTATTTTGGTTGAAGATTCTAATTTTTTTTTAATAGTAACTTTAATTTAAAAATAGTAATTATTATGAGTTGTTCAGGACAATTCCATCTTCGTGTATAACACGGAAATTAAATATAAATAAACTGAAACAAAAAGCAGGTATAAATTGAAAAGCAAATATTGAATGTTGGCAATAATAGAGATAAGTTTTGGTAGATGCGTATATTTACAAAACATGAATAAATGGCGAGTATTTAAAGAAGAAAAAGTATCAATAGTATAATACATATATATTATATTCAATTTTTTCAACAATTTATATTTCGCTGCAGAATACAAACGAGATTTTTGTATAAGCAGAATCTGGTGCAAAAATGAATCAAAAGTGGGCTGAATATTTGTTTTCTCTTGAACTTTTTATATAATCTCTTTCACGCACCAGACCCAATTTGTAATGACAACGTAACGATATGGAGTAATTAAAAGCTTGACATTTTGCAATTACTTTTTACGTAATCGCGAATCAAGAATGACATTAATGAAATTAAATTAGAGTTTCAATCTTGATTCTCGTTTATTCTTGCAAAATTTTTTATTAATTCGTTATATACGTAATATAATTTGAACGACAATGTGCAGTATAATTTATGTAATAACTGGAATAAATTAATTTTCTCTTTCGTCCTTCAAAGCAAAATAAAATTGCACAATTAACTCATTAAAGTGATCAGATTATGCATCTAGATAGAAATACTAAATTGAATAGAAAGTTTTTCTATAGGATGCCATAATTGCAAGTTTATTTTTAATTAACCAAAAAGGAAGTCTTTAAGAGGAAATGTTTGCATATTTTATGGTATCAGAAAAAGAAGAAATTAAACTGCCAAATTATGGGAATTCCTTTCTTTATGTTCTTTATGTTTCTTTCTGTATGTTTATCTAATTTAGTAACACCCGATTATAATCTATTTACATCATCGTAAGAATCATCCGTATAAAAAAGAATTCAAGATTTACGATGAAATGAACAATTGGTGAAAATTGTTCCGCATTGAAGTAACAACATTTTTATGAAAAAGAAATTGAGGAGCCTGTAAAACGTTGGAAGATTGTATTACAATAGAAACTAAAGGAGACTGAATTACTGGTTATAATATTACGTTCATTCTTCAAATACAAAACAGCCATATCAAATATCATAAAGACACGAAAATATTTCATTCAACCAAATAATTTCTCGTTTTGTAACAATCAAACGCGTCGGTTCCAAGATTGAAAGCGTTAAATCGCGTTGACTTATTCAAATGGATATCATGAACTATTCTCGAGATAGTTTCCGTTGAATTTACGTTTATTGGAAATTTAATATCCGGATAATGACTTCGTATACAATGACAAATAGCCCCATTAATTTTTTGTTTCTTTTTTCCCATATTTATTCCTCGTCTCCTGCCTTGTAACGAACAAGAACAAATTGCACATGTTTAACACGCAGATCGCGAACATCAACGAGATTACCTAATACAATTAAATTTACATACGAACCCTCTTTAGTCTCCATGTCTTGGAACTTGTTTCAAGCTGGCATAATTTTCAACGGAGAGATTTCAATCTACCGTCATAACAGTGACGAATATTACGTGACACTTAAAACGTATGTTCTCGCCACAAGTCATTAAACTGTTAAGGCAGTATGTTACGAGTACATTTATCAACATGAATTTTTGGTTTATAGGCAAGTTATGGAGAAAGTGTATTGATTGATCGAGTTAGTTGTACTTAATTATTGGTTTATATCGTTATGGTGTCAACAGTGAATATAAAGTTACAAATATATTACATGTTATATGAAACAGTGTAGAATTTAATCACCATTCATACGATATTAGGCTATCGTGATTGTATTAACAAAATTTGAAACTTTCAAAATATACATATAAGGTACGAGATATTTACTGCAAAAATACTTGATGATAAAAATATTTAAATAGTCGATTATCCTAAAAAAGCTCAATTTTTGGTAGGACTATTTTTAACGTTTGTTATATGTCTGAGACAACTATTCATACTATGTATTAATCTTTTTATCAACTACAGTCGAGGACAAGGATAAGCGTACAGGTAACAGAAGTTGGTATCAATAAAGTTTAATCTGATACTAAAGTTTTTAACTAGAATAAAGTGTTAGTACATAGATTGTTTATTAAACAATTGAAATTGACATTTACATTTTTGTGTAAATAAATCGCATTTAACGAAATTTCGTTCATACCTATTTTCACTATTTTATTTTTTAGTAAATGTTTGCATAAAAAATGCAGTAAATATCTCGTTAAGCTAAAAATCCATACAATCTTCCTCCCACACGACGCGATGGTAAGATATCCAAAAACGAAAAGAAGGATTAATTTCATATCGTATCATATCAGATTCGATCGCGTCGAAAAGAAGAAACCTTGTCAATTTTCTTCCCATGCTTTCGCAGCTCATCATCATCATTCGCACAGCAGAAATGCGTCTGCATGCTTCGACGTTCGAGCATGCATCTCGTACCGTTTCTCGAAACCTGTCAGAAGTTAAACGTAATCGCGTGGCGGATGCACGAATCCGACGTCGAAATAATAATCACACCATGTGAGACGCAGTCACGGTGTAGCCCTATGGTTCGATTTCGCAATTCCACGAGCGTAAAGTGGACCCACTGGACCGGTGGTCAACCGCGAATGGCCAAGCATACAGACATACGGTCTTTCTTGCGCACACCTTTCACAGACCTCCTTGTCCTGCCACGTCCTGTTTTCGTCCTGGCCAACTTGCCTTATCGGCTGTCCGCCTTTGCTCGTTCTCCGATCGCCATTCGCGTCCAGCTCTCGCTCTCCTTGCACGGGCCGCGATAAAACGAAGGTTTTAGCCGCTGCCCGATTCAAGGCCAACCCCTGGACCCCTCTTGGTTACGACCTAAATTATAATTAAACTTATCTGCTACCCAGCACGCGGTAATGAGAAAGGACAAGAAAGTAGTATACAGCGAGGGGGATTCCTCCAGGAGAATCGACTGAATTCGAGATCGGGCGACACCCACGCGATGTTTCAGGATTTTTTCGTGATCGAAAGGAGGATCGTTCGTTGATAGGATCTGAGTTAGAGGTATTTTGTACCGACGACAAGGGGATTGGTAAATTTTCTGTAAATGAGCGTTCGGTGTTGCGTGTAGCTGGAATTGATCGTTGGTGGGTGAATTGTGCAGAGGAACGTGTGAATGTGTGTTTTTATGCGAAGTCTCTTTAGGATTTACGTTGTAAATGGATTTCAATTTATGGTATTTGTTGTATCCGTTGAAGGATTTTCAAGTTCCGTGGTTTTAATAGTCGTGAAATTCAATGTTGCAGTGAATATCATATTATATTGTGTGCTGTTGGCGTCTATGAAAATCGAAATTGTACAGTAAGTGTAGATAAATAATCGGAATTCCTTCTCTTACTCAGATGAAAGAATCATACTTGATTGTAGTTTCTCATTTTAATTTAACGACTGGCAAATTACTATAAACAGACTTCTTGACAGTAATATAATAATGGTTGATAAGATCTGAGTTAGAGGCATTTTATACGGACATTTTATACTGACAGCTGGGGGATTAGCAAATTCTGTAAATGAGCATTTCGTGTTGCACGTACCTGGAGTTGCACGTCGTTGGCTGAATTGTGTAGAGGAACATATGTTTTTACGTTTCTTGAAGTCGTTTTAGAATTTACGTAGCATACAGCTTTAAATTTTTAATATCTGTTGTATCTGTTGAATGATTTTCAAATACTATGGTTTTAATAATCATTTCCAATATTATACTATTTTCAATACTTTAATATTTGGGAAAAATGAAATTGTATAAAGTGTATAAATGTACACATCCGCTCTTAGGGCAAATCTTGTTGGAGAACATCTATTATATTTGTTGCAAAATTGATAAAGATCATAAATTTTTAATTTGATACTGTATAGGATAAAGAAAGCATACACTACTGATAGATGAGCAATTTTATCGAAAAAATGTATACAGTTTAAAATTTGTAGTCTGTGCGAAATAACAACTTTTTATTGAAAATAGGAAGCGTCCTTAGAATTTTAAATGGAAATGTATAAAAGGCAAATCCTTTTTGTCTCTGAGAAAAGAGATTATGGTCAAGAGATAATAATAATTGCTACAAGTAAATTTCTCAGCAGTGATATGATACTACGAAAATTTTACAAAAATTTTAAGAAATGCAGACGTGTGTAACGTAAAGAACAAAATTTTATGAAATATACACATACTTCCAAGCTTCCAAATCATGTTTCAAATCCTACAAAGAGTTAACTAAATATTCGAGATTTACGAAACGAATTAAAATCTCACTTTCGATAGTCTTGAATTGAGCAAGCACGAGTAAGGATCGAAATTAAGCGATTGATGTATGCAACTTTTTGTAGTAGTTACTTGAGTAAGATTGAACGTTAACGATGCTGGTTGCTATGTACGGTAGACGATTCGAGTTGCAACTAAACGACTCTATAAGGTGTCTCTTTTAATAAGCGATTCATTGACGAAAGAAGAATTCATTCGTGAATGATTTAAATAATGGAGATCTTCAAACGAAACATTTTTATATTTTTATATGTTTACAGTTTTGTGTTATGTATTCAGATTTTCACATCTCCGTAAATCTATCCATTTAAATTTACTTAATTTACCTAATTTGTCTACCTATTTATGTTACTTACAAAGATACTTAATTTTCATACAAAAGGACAAATATCATAGTGAGAAGTATCGTACTTCGAATCAAATTTATGATAAATAAAAATACTTTTCTATTAAAACACCATGAAAATGAAGATACACATATTCACAAGAGTATATCAGATATATTCAGAAATATTCAGAATGAAACTACTTCAAATTTATTTCAAAGAATTTATTTTTTCCAATATCTGATACTGGAAGAGGTTATTGTGAACAGTGAAGTCAAGTTTTGAAGTCTCTAATAAACCTTCGATTTATTTCAGTATTAGCAAATTTAAAAGTCTGAAAATGTGCGAGTAAGGAAATTCAGCGAGAGTTTGAAAACTTAAAGTCTTGGCAATACGAGAATTAACAAGTTTAAATGTTTCGGTTCTGTTAAATTAATAAGTTGAAGAACGAACGTGCTTGAAAATAAACTGCTAATAAAACGCATAATATCCTGCAGATAGGATAAGGAATTTCTTAAACATATACATAAATAGAAAATTTCATCTTTTACGAAATGCATTGTTTAAAAGTAGCCCTGGAGCTAGTTACATCGAACATAGAATTTTTTACTAAAAATATTTAATCCCTGCAAAAAGGGTTAATACAACCGACGATTATCGAATTACACGCAACAATCGAAAATCTTTATCTTCGCCTCTAGATCGAAAGGCTTTGATCAAACGAGCCGATGGAAAGTCCACTTATACGATTTATCGACGGTCCTGGCGAGACACCGTGTGCACGCGTTATGCCAGTTGGACCTGCTACGGTAACCCACTTCGCGGCAGGAGACATTTCTGAAATGTCACACCGACACCGTGGCCGTAAGTTAATGACAGTCGTTGGCGCACGTCGCCGTTTCCCGCGCGGGAGAACCAGCGAGCCAAAGAAACGCTAAGATACAGAGACACGTGTCCGGCAAGAGATCAACGAGAGGAAAAGTACAACCGTGAAAAAAAAGGCGGTGACCGCAGTAATCGACGCTGCTGCATTGTGGTTAATTAATTTTTCAATTCGCCGGCCAGCAAGTCGACCCGTAAATCACCGTTTACCACATTCCTTCGCTTGGTTCCGTCGCCTTCGTGATTTTTGTGGGTTTCACGTGTACGTAACTTAGGGTGCCAATTCATGACTACCAAGAACGATTCTGCACGGAGGAATTTTTATTTGGCAATAACATGGTTCTTGGAAATCTGCAGAGCCGTGCGAGAAAATACTCGATTCGTTGTTATTGTAACGATCAATTGGCTTCGAGCATAATTTATATCCTTCGTTCGAAATTTTTACTTTCTTGCAAAGGTAACAAAAAACACGGTTTGTTAATTACAAAAATTACTCGATGAGATAATCGAAAGGTTTCGGATCAATCGAGCCGCTGCGTAGCGATAGTGTAGCTCACTTATTCCGTAAGTTAATTTTATTTGCAAATAAAAGATCACATCGACTTTTGATGCAAATTTCGACGATCAAAATTAAATTAACAATATGTAATCTTCATATATCTGAAAAACTGAGTGAAAAACTTTTATGAATTGATATGTATACATTCTTGCATAATTTTACAAAGCTATTCAGACAACATAAATTATCCGAAATGATTCACTCGAATATATCATTACGTGTCACAATATCCCAAATTAAGTACAATGCACATTGCACATATCATTACCTACAAATACAATATTTCATTCAAAACCACAAAGTATATTTATTCACGATGCTTTTATATTGAACTATATTATCAACCGCGATTCTATCTCCAAATTAAACAAAATATAGCTTTGATATTTGACGGAAGTTTATTGCGAAGTGTATTAACTCGTGCAACAGATGAGCCGGAAAATGTTACTGATGCCGAGACACATGAATCAGCGTTGTCTCACGGGCAAAATAACGAAAAGAATACGCGGTAGAGACTGTAATGATCTATGATTAAGTGCACAGACTGTGTAATCACTGTTCACAATGAGAGGCTTTCGTTTGGAGGAAGTAATTCGAAGAAGGGAAAGCGCGTTTCGATAGTTAGTGGGCGTTCTTTTGATCGTCGAAAGTGATCGTGATCTGATAGTGACATATTGACATGAAACGCGATTTCATTATCCTTTATTCCATCATTCAGAGCTAAATCGTCGATCAAAATATAACTCATATCGTTTGATACAACTTAAAATAATATTAGTCGATCATGTGAATATCTTTGCAATGTTTTTCGAATAACATGCTGCACGAATGGTTGACTTATACTACTTCCGAAATAAAAGAATTCGGTTTTCCCTTCATACTGTCCCATTAATTATCGGAAATGTATATATATATGTTGAATGTATCCAAATTTTAATTTTGTTTAAATAAATATTTGCATGTGCGCATTTGAAAGAGAAATAGTTTTATTTCGTACGAAGAAGATTATGTAAAGAAATCTCTCGTAGATCATTGTTAACTTTGCTTGAAATTGTAGTTAAGTGTCATTAGCACATTGCAAACATTCATATGGCTGTTTATAGCAATTATTTAAATAACTGGACCTGAAGTAAAAATCGGAATTTCCGACCGCGAAAAACAAAGGTATTTCCGTGTTCAAGCGTACAGCTCGTTCACACGGTATATGTCGACGGAAGATTATAATTCTCACCTACAAGTATTTATCGAAATCAGCCGATAAATTCCCATCTGTAATTTGAACCGGAAAATCATTGGAATTCCAATCAGAGAAAAACAAATTACACGCCCCGTATCTTACTCGTGAAACCAGTAAACATCCGTATTCTATTTTTGTAAAACACGTTCGTGTTTCCGTAGAAAATATTTCCTTCATCTATACCATAGAAAATAATTATTGGCTCGAACAATTCGTGTTGCGCTTTTATATTTTACTAAATCTTTTCTGATGAGTAACATTATTCAAAATAACGATTATCTATTATTTCTTTTATTATCAAATTTTTAAATGGTGTATTTTTGGTTATTATCTATATTACTTTTCAATTGGAATAAATTCGTAGAAAAGTGTATTCGATGATTTAGTTTTAGGTACTAGATCTAATTGATCGTAGTTAATTGCTTAATTAATTGCTTCGTGCATTCCAGGCGATTTTCCTGAAGTCGGTTTCTCATAGAAATGCTGTTAGTCTGGTACGCTTAAGCATTGCTAGCATTTCCAGTATTTCTAATAATGTATCCTTTATACTTCTAATATCTGTATATATCTGGTATTCAATATTTTAAAAGTTTGGAATATTTGTAATAGATCGGATATATTTAGTGCTCATGTCTTTAATTCTTCGAATATTTACATATTATAATATACATATTATTATATATTATAAAATGTGTTCAATGTTCCCAATATTTATTCTTCAGCAAGAATTAATATACAAGATAATACTCTAAAGTATCATTTTTGTTTCTTACATTTCAAACATTCCTACACGCATACCTCCTACAATTTCTTATTGCTTGAACTTAGCATGATATTGCTATAGTAATACTATTGTAGAGTCACATAAGTCAACGGAAGATTCGAAGAGACTCATATTGTTGTGCCTTGGAGTGTCAACGTTGTTTTGGTTTACTCGGCTCAAAGGTAAACTAACACCGAGCAAAATATTATCGCTGTTATTTGTAATCGTCAACCGGAGTTACATTCGAACGTTGTATAATAACAACTGTAGTTATAAACAGACGAACGTGCTCTCTAGGACAGTGATCATCATATAGCGAGTCATACAGTCGAATAGCAAGACGATTACGACCGGCGTACACTATCTCTGTACCTGTACTTACAGTGATTTCAACCCGTTAACCTACAACTACGGGCATAGCCCGTAGTAGATGATCGAACCAAATGTAAATATTACGGGCATGGCCCGTAGTACGATGATCGGGCCAAATATAATATATAATATAATATATAATAGCTTGTTTACATTTTCGGTCCAAAATACTCGAACGTAAATCGTAGGTTAAGGGGTTACTATACACACTGACTGTTACTATTTTATCACTCGGCTATTTAATAAACTAATACATATAGTAAACCACCTCTCTATCAAATATATCAACCAAAATATTCTCATTTTATCTGTTAGAATCTGTATACCAATTTTCGTATGAGAGTTAAATGTTTACTTAACAGAGACGCATGGTGATCCAAAAATCATGTGACCGAAAATCGCTGCACCCAACTTTCATATTTGTTGTAACCGTGTATATAATACATCTGATAAGAAATTCACTGTAGATTCATCGCATTTCTTCTCTATTGAACCCAATATTAAATACATCGATAAAAAAAGGTTGAAGTTTCATCGATAAAATCAAGGGAGCATAGTTTCTTTCTCCCGGTTCGGTTGTTTAACTCGTCCAGATGAAAGAGCTCGGTAAACAAAAAATCCAATTTCAGTAGGTTGATTGAAACCGGAATGAAAAACCAAAGGGTCGTCGTTCTTACGTGCCTACACGAAATATTTATCTATTGTGTGCTGCTGTAGTAAAAATGATTGTCGAGCAGGTCAACGACCACCTGATAAAACATCGGGAGGCGTGAAAGATCGAATGTGAACGCATACCATCTACACAAAAACCAGTTTTATCGATTATGAAAGGTGTCTTTAATCTTTATGTGCTACATCAGTGCCATTCACCCTCGCCAGCTATCACATCTGTAATCATAGAAGAATATTGTCTGCATTGCTTTTAAAACACTTTTATAACCCCTATAATTTTATTTGAAAAGAAAATCGACATAATTCGGGGTTGTTGTCGAAACACGGTGTTCCAAAGGAGATTTTTTATGGCTCGTAAACGACTTTTATACTAATTCATAAATAAATTCGGTACATGTTATGTTTAATACTTAATACATGTTGAGTAATGTTTATTGAATTATACATTTTTAGATATTTTATTTTATCTTTACGTTCACTTTGCATAATCTTATATAATTCTGTGTGATACATTTCATTCTCCACATCGTAGTATCTTTAAATTTCCCATAAATATGTAAATATTTGCAGGGTACTCGTTAGGCATTCTGAGAGAAATAAGAGTACTTAGAACACGATATGACCAAAATAAAAGTTTCAATATTTAATTTAAGAACATAAAGGAATATAAAATTAGCATTAAAATAGAAAAATAAATTTTTCAAGCGCATATTTTATGCAAATGAAGATATGAGAGCAAACCGATAAGCAAATAAAATTTTCCATCAAATATACAGCATTGCGTGTAATAAGAACGTAAATGATACATAACATATAATATACATCGTACAAAAGAAAGACGCTTTAAATTATAAAAATGAGAAATTTCATTTTATTACAATATACGCAACCTCGAACTTTAATTAATCTTTAATTAAATATACGATTTAACAATCAATTAAGACTTTATTAAATTTTAATTAAAGCCCCAATCTTCAGCTATTGTCAGATATCATCTATAGATAGTCTTTGATATTTTCTATGGCTCAAATTTTCAGTTAATTTATACAATTTATATATTTCAATTTATGTTAGTTTCCGAATTAAAAGAAAAATCGGCAGAAAACTCATTTAAGGCGAAAATCGGCGTGGCTAAATTGAGATGAACCAGGCGATGTCGAGAAAAAAAATATGTTAAACCACAGAGTGTCCAGAATATGATAAAACGCATCGTTGGTGGCGTCTGGTCCAGAAACGACGAGTGTTTCTACCGAAAATGAACTTAATCTCGAGAGAACGTTGACGTGAAGTGACAGGTTGACAAGGGCGGAACAGGGTTTCTCTGGAAATGCATAATTCAACGAGGGCACTGTATAACACTTTTATAATTACTTTCCTCTCAGCCGCCAACGAATATTATTCACCGACCTCGTTCTCGGTTCATCGAGAATTATTTTAAGACTCTTACGTCCAGCGTGTTTTCCTTTTTATAGGATCAAGAGGTTGCACCGATCTGTCAACTTGTATTTGAGCGACGAATAATTCGTTCAAAACACGGCTTCTTTTTGCGTGTCACTTATTTTTGGAACAAAAGTATATAAGCTAGATTCTAGAAGACTGTAATTGCGATAGATTTTAAAATGAACAAAGATATTTTTGTTATAATTGAAAAAGATTAAATGGGAAATAGGAAGAGTTGAAGATCATTTGAAAAGCCAGAATATGAATTTTTAAAAAGAATAGAATTACATATCAATATGATATTGACACGTTGGTAGTGAAATTTGAAATTTTATTCTTACGAGGCAATGTTAAAAATTTAAGAGATTACATTATTTTCTTTTTCTGACGTTTTACCATTGCTGTTTTCTATGCTATACCTGCGAATGTAAAAAAGTAAAAGACATCTAGACAATATGTTGAACTACCGGTACTAATATATTATCTTATAACTTTCCACCCATCTGTTTTTACTTGATTTATCTTCCCTAAAGAACTCAATTTATAAACAGAAAAATATATAATATCAGTTTAATTATGTAAATTTCATTCTTCATTTTCCACTCAATCTGCCTTCCAAAAATACAGTCTCCTTTCAACACACTTAATTAAAATCATGATTAAATTAATTATTAAATAAGACAAAAAATACAGATCGTACAAAACTGGAGAGATACACCACTTTCTACAAACATTCAATTTTCCAAATTGCTTTGGACATCGATTTACGACATACCAACCATTTTTCTTACAGCACATCTCGTTCACACGAATCGGTCCTATTAAACCGTCTCCCGTAAATGCACGGGATTTATCCACGTCACATCCATCCAGGAAATTCTCTCGTGAAATTCAAGCATCTCCTCTCTTCATCTTTCTCCCTGGTGTCTTCTTTTTCGCCAACTAGATCGTTAAACTTACGAAACTTTCTTTTATGGACGAGCGATCACGCGATCCAGTCACTTCATCGTAGATGGATCGTCGTAATTAGGAGCGTCTGCTTTTGGATCAAACTTTTTCGTTCTATGTCTTGCTCGAGATCGTCTACCGGCATAATATGCCGGTCTAATTGTCGATGCGCCGTTTATATGGAACCGAGCAAACGTGACTTCAATGCACGTTCGAAATTTTCTCTCTCTTTTCCTCTCGCTTTGTAAATTGTTCGAACGAGCTTCTCGTTTTACGGCCAGCACGATCGTGAAACAAATCGTCGAACGAAACACGAGATTAGAAGCCCACGCACGAATTCCCTTTAAAACCAGAGTTTATCGGTGCCTTGTCGAACGAAAGGGAAAGGTCTTCGTCGAAGACGACTTGGAATTCTGTGGAAGACTACCTTTGTTCAGATTACTTGTTAACCTTGTGTAATTGGATTTTTCGTGTTCACCGGGTTAAATTATGGCCGATTATTATTTTTCTATTTTGGTAGATAAAATAGGTGTCAGATTTAGAATGCTTGTGATAAATACATACGTTATTTGATAGCTATGTAATAATGTGATGATAAGTATAAATACGCAACAATGGACCAAAGGGTAATATGGACACAGAGTGATAATAATACGGAAAGATGTACATATAAACGATAAAAAGTAAAATTTACATTATGGTATTTAGTAGTTAAGATATACCCCTTTCGAAGCGTGACTCCTTTGTCAATGTAAAAGTATGAATTTGCATAAATACGTACAGTTTAATGATAATATATATAATATAATGATAAGATGGACTAATATTCAAAAAGTATAAATATAAGTATAGGTATGTATCCTTTTCAATCCAAATTAGCTGCTATAGTTCGTTTGAAAAAGGATTAACGACTGGTTTTTAAGATTATTACATGTTAATATTGTTTGAATTTTGGAAATATATTGTCCAAATAATATTGTGATTTAGCGAAAATTAAAAGGAAAAAAGAAAGAAATCTACTATTAATTGTATATTTTCTTTTTGATTACAGGATTTATGTTGCGTCTACCACTAAACGTTTATAATGATTTTTGGAAAGAGAAATGTTGATCGTGTTAAGTTAATTAAAGATCAGAAATAGTTGAAAAAGTTAATTTAAGTTTTGGCCACTTTTTGATGTTATACAGAATTATATCCAAAAATTCCATTGATATATAAGGAATAATTTCCTTTTCATTAATTGTCTATTATTAATTCTTTGATCATTCCTATCTAACCATACCAATCACAGTAAATGTGGATTTAAGTACAATTTGCAGTCTTGTTAAAAAATTCCATGTACCGTACAAGGCGATATTTCTTTCTTTTTAGTTCTGAATTAAATTACCACCAGTTTCTCTCTCGATGGTTCTACATTTATTCCACGTTTCAGATCAACTTACTCACGAACTATGTTTGCGAACTAACTACATTAAGTTAATAAACTTGACAAGTCAATTATACAACGTGCGTGAAGTTATTTAGAATGACAAAAGTTAGAAAATATTGCTGAATGAAAAAATTGCAATTAACATTAAAGACTGTATATGTACATATACATTTTACATCAAACATTTTAATTTCTAAGAGAATCGTTTGAAATAAATATAAAAATTAAAGTATTACAAGATAAACAATTTTTAAGTTCGAATTTTCAAAAGCTAGAAACTAAATATAAAATTATTAGTAAGTTTCTAAATTTGGAGATTTCAAAGTTCGAATTTTTTAAACTTATGAACTTTAAGACCACTTAGTCGGGAAGATTTCGAGTTCTGATCTTAAAACTCATTCGAAGTTAGTATGTATCAATAAGAAAATGGTTATTTATGTAAATATAAGCAATTTCTAATCACCTGCTCCCGGCATTCTCCAGTAAACTAGAAGAATCATAAAGACAGTACAGCGTAAATCTTGTCTGAATAAAACCCAGAAGCACCCAGTTATACCATCGATGCTCGGAACCGTGTTACGGACCTCAAGGCGCCTAATCGTACAGTCTCGCTATTCGCTCGTCACTCCGAGCACTCCCCGACGAGGGAAATGGCATATCGACCAGCCTTTCGAGAAGCTGAACGAAAAGCTCTATTGCGAATCTTATCATCTGTAACTTGTTCAAAACGCAGCATCTAAAGTACGTACTTCGTTATAGAACAATTAATTGATCAAATTTTTAACGACAAGTAATTTTTTCAGCAGTACTTCGTGTGTGTACGACTTTCTATAATATACAAATATATCGATAGGTAAATTATGATATTAGCTCGGATTTCTAGAAACGAAGTACTAAACGTGTATAGTAGTATGTACGTATAAAGAAAATCTGACTACAGAATTTTCCAAATTACTGCAAAGATGATCATTTGAAAAGTTGTAACGAAGCATTACAAATTGTAATTTCTAAAAATTTTACAACCAAACCAATCTTTGCATAATAAATTATATTTCACGCGAGTTAATAATAACTTAACATAGCGGTTGATACAGCTATAAATAATCAATTAAAGGAACAGAACAAAATCGGAGACCCGTTTTTCTTTTCTGTATCTTATTATTTCTCCTTTCGGTATTTGAAATTTATCTCAGGATGACTCGCGGACGGTTGAGTAAATCGCGCGCTCGTCCCTCAAGCTGAATGGGATTTCGAGACCGTCTGTCGAAACCAAACGATCGAATCGCTCTGAACAACTTAACGGAGAGAATTGTGCAGCTTTCAGAAACACTGCCCCACGATGTAGAATAAATACGTCTGTTCGCGGTCTGACGTCGATGTTGTCGGTTGCCAGGGAAAGGAAAAGCATTACGATACGCGGTTCGATGTACGTGATTTGTAACCGAAGCCCAGCTTAAGCCGCCCACCGACCATTTTTCGTCTCTTTATGCCTCGACCATTATCGTTACTCTAACAAACAGAATAAATTCTTTTTACGAGGATTTGTATCGCAGAGGAACGCGTTGGTTAATTGCTAGCTTATAATTTGTCCAGGGCTTGCTGGATCGACGCTGTGATTCCAAAAGCGTTTCGTTCGGATTGCAATATCATTCTTTAATACCATGCTATGTAAATGGTTTGGCAGATAACAAGAGTGGAGTGTTTTTATGAAACAAACGATCGGTAGATGATAAGTTTAGATAGAAAAAGGTAAATTAATTTTTTAATACTCTAACAGACTGACTAAAGTACAGTAGATAAAATATTGGGAAAAGTATTTGCACATTTAGTTCCTTAAAGATAGTTTTATATGAAGAATATGGCTTACGATTAGTATAATAAAAGTAGCAATGAGGTATTATTTTAATTTATTATTATCGGTGTAATCGCCTTTTCGAATAAACATTTAAATACACGCAATTTCTTCAAAAGATCGTATTAGTTGATCAAAGAAATTTTCACATAATTCTAGATGCTAGAATTCAGAAGTTGTTTAGAATTCTCTGTAATGGAGCTAATTTGAAGAAGCTGATGGAGCCAGTTTGAGCTGAGCGAAGATAATGAAATTTTTATTATTTAAAGAGATAATATTTACTAAATAGATTTATACTATTTTAATTGAATTGCAATATAAGTTTCTGTTAAATAAATTGATCTTCGTGATAGTTTCTACTACGATTACCACAAGAAGACATTCTGAGAGTGATTAATCGGTATAAATAATTTTCATGTTCACAATAATGTCTTTACAAAGTTCGTTTGCATAACAGCACTATAAGTTACGAATTGATCAAATCCTTCTTTTCAATAATAATTATTATTATTGTTCTTGTTGTTATTGTTATTATTAGTTACTTATGTACGGGCTCTCTGATACAGGAAAGATACAATAATAAAAGAGGGACAAATATCTGCCATTAGTAATAATAACAAATCATAAATGGTACGGAAATATCAGGGAATTACGTACTGCATTTCTAACACCTTTTTTTAAATGCAGAAAGCGATTCGCAAAAGTGGTCTAATCGATGAGCAAGTAAATAAACGTGTTTGGAAACGCGAATAATGCAACTAGTAGAAGCGTAATTGGTTGTACACAGGACGTGTGGAAAATTGGGAATCTTCTGAAAGATCTCGATGGAGCAGTAAGCTTAACAAGCTGTAGAACCTCTGGACAGTGAATTTAATGGTTTACAATTTATCTTAAATTATGAAACTCGATTATTTTGCAATGGAAAACATAAGGCAATCATGAAATGTCTCGTATATGATGTTATTAAAATAACGACGCATCATTTTATAAGGCTAACAACCATCTGTTTTATTTCAAATATTGCATCACATTTATTTAATCATCCGTTCATGCTTCCCTTATAAACGAATTTTCGTCCTCCTGTTCTACTTTCGTTTATGAACGTTTAAGGCAATCATTACACATATCGAATTTTATGAGCCAATCAGAAGCTGATTTTTAATAGCGACAGTAAATCAAGTAAACTTATAATGTAACGTTAACTGTCCGATACGAATGAATAAACGACACAATTAACTTTGAAGTAACGAAATGTTGTTTCGACAAAATATATAAATACCAGAATCTTTTTATCTTTCCAGAAATATTGATTTAACGAATTACATAGAATATAATATTCGTTTAAAAACATTAATTCATTATAAATTTTCTCGCTTTGATTACTTCCCTTGTATTTTACGGTTAATTAGGAGTTAATTGGCAAAATTGTACAGCCTTTGTCATCCTCTATTGCACCAAAATGTGTAGGTACGTTATTGTCTCGAGAACGTATGTATACTTTTTACCGTTTGTCTTGGAACGATACCGATCTAGTTAATTGGGAACATTACCTTGAAATACCTCACATAATTGAATCAAACGGTAATTTGAAACGAATTTAGCTACGCGAAACCATTTGGTTGGTTAAACAAATGTCTTTTATTATCTTTTCAACAGTATGCCAATTTAATCTTCCAACCTATTTGAACAGAACCAACCATTTGGATTCTACGAAAAAGTGGAAATAATCACTAGTGAACACATAATTTTTTAAAATCTACTCTTCCTTCCGGATTTAAATCATAGAAATATCGCCGTCTAAAAGTATATAAATATAAATGATATGGCCGTCTCAAAGACAGCCAGTATACAGAAAAGGACATATCCAGAGTTAAATATATGTGTGTATGAGAAATCATTATGAAGAATCATGCCACCCACGTAAGATCTAATTTCTCTCAATTCTAATTAAAGTTGGTTAACAAACGTCTAACTAATAATTTTTAAACGAAATCTATTATTATAATCTTAACGAATCAATGTTAAATAAAATTGCTTAATAAACTATTAAACAATCATTTTCATTCAATTGTAAGTAAAATTCCTCAACAAGTTCTTATAACGAATGATTTCTAAAGAAAATTCCTTAACAGATTCTTAACGAACCATCTTCGACTAAAATCCAAGCAAAATTCCTATCTCTTTATCTTTCATCCAAATAAATAATCTCGCGAAAAAGGTCGGTCTATTTTCATGGCGATCGTTTGTACGAGCACGGTGGACCATTCACACGCTCGAGATCCTTGTACGTCGGTATATAAGGACGTGAACGCGTGCAGATATGCCATCGAAACGAAATTACGCGGAGTTTGTTCCCTGGAGGCTGTTCGAGGAGGATATGCAAGAAGAACGCGGTTTCGAACGTGGCCTCATTAAACCGGTCTGCCACTGTTAGATGCTCGTCCGGCACTTCGAAACGAAAACGCATCCTCCGAGTTCCGTGGCTATCAATTGCTGGTCCATAGGGTCGAACATGATTTCGAAAGGCCGCGTCTTCCTCTTACGGTTCGCCACGCGAGGATAAACTCGTGCATCGTACGACCTCGCGGCTACATTCGCGTATGGATGAATTTCTTGATCATTTCCACCGAGGTGAATGGTTCCTTAAACTCGACTTTATGACGTTTCTCGCGTCTCCTTTGCATATAAATCGAGATGCTTTTCCTTGTTATTTTTCTATTTGGTTTCTTTGAAATAACTTAAAAAGTGGCAAGGGGATAAAATGAAATGAAAAATATCTCATTGGTGTAACATTTAATATTCGATAAGTACTCGTTAACTTTCATACATAACGCTAAGATCCATTGTAAATGCAGCCTGGTACGTGACCAACGAACTAATACATCGCGACCTCAAGATGCCAACAGTCAAAGAGGAAATAGCAAAATATAGCGACAGATATAGCAAAAGAGTCAACAAACATCGAAACCCCCTAATTACTTGATACGTCGGACCAGATCCGCAGGCTGAAGAGACACTACCCGCTAGACCTAAACGCTAGATTCAATTAGTTATTTAAATTAAATAATATTTACTTATTTACAACATTTACTTAAAAATTATACTTATCTATAATAAGTATTAACTTATTATAAATATTTAGCCATGTCACTGCACCACGCCAGAAAAAATTACTGAAAATTCTCTAAATTCTGAAAAAGTTTATATTTTACTATTTGTAGATGAGAAATATAAGTATTCAATTATGATTAAAACATTTCATATTAACGCGATTAGTGAAAATTCATTGATCGCTATTCTATGATCTTTACTTGCAGTAACAATTATTAATTTACCACAGTTTTTAAAATGTTTGCAAGTAAATTCCCATAGCTTTCAAGATTGCATTTGCTAAGATCAGACTTTCGATAAAGTTCTTCAATTACAGTCATACTCGTATGCCGGCCAAACGAAACATCGTATGATCTGAGATTTTGAGTAGAACACTGTGCATTTTATTATTATACAAATTTTTGTTTAAGTTTACTCGTAATTTTTACACAACGGAAAACATAGGTGATTGGAAGTGATAGGCAAATAATTTCACGATTTAACACGCTCTAACCGATCCTAAAACCGTAATCTTAAACATAATAGAGTTAAGTTATGTAGAAAACCAGTAAGAAATAATATTAAACGTGTAAGAACGAGGCGTTCGTTGTTATAATCGGAAAACAAACGTATTATTTTACTATCAAATATTGTCGCTTCTTGAGATGGCTTTGGAAGTAACATATAGGCGATATACGATCTAAATTTAGTAGATAGTTATGGAAACCAAGTGTGGTAACGCGATTCACAGTTTACAAGCGACAATTTTGATAACGATGAGTCATACGTTGAGTCTAAGCTGAGAATATTTCGAATGATAGCTAATTTCATATTTTATTCAATACGAGAATCGGAATATTATAAGACAGTAATTAAAAAAATAATCGGCATAAGACATAAACTTTATTGAGTAAATAAATATTTCAACATAATTCAATTTTTATTGATATTTATAATAATTTTTATAGTACGTTTTCTCTTCGGTAATTAAGGATATTAATGTCATTGATTTCGTGTATTTTAAATATGTTGTCGATAGACTGAATGATATATCGCAACTTTCACAAGATTAAGTGCTTTAATAGTTTTTAAATTAAATTTATCTTTAGCATCTCAAATTTATATGACAATATTTCTTCTTACTAAGATATACAGCGTTGCATTTCAAAATACGATTTCTAGTTTACGACACACGAAATAGAAGAATAAATTTCTCTTTTAACGCTTTAAAACTGAAACAAAATTTTTATTTTAAATCATTCAAGACATTTTCTTACGAGAATATGTAATTGGTTTAGATCTTCCGCAACAAATTAACAAATTTTGATACTCGGTGCTTGGATAAAACGAATAAATCGAGAGGTAATCTATAATTTGAAAAAAAATTGTAGCATATACAAGTTTCGAATCATTAAAAATACTCTTCTAGGGAAAAATGAATTTCAACTAAATTCTCGTAGGGAATTTTGAAACTGTAGACTAAACTAAATTTGTAAATCAGTGTAAATAAATATGCGCATAATTTTCATACCGACTACACAATCGGTAAAGAAGAACATAGATCGTTTGCTAGCGCCAGTTGTAAAGCGTCCAATTAACTCACCGGACTACCATCGGTAAAAGAGACGTCTGTAACTTGCAGACTTTCTACTTCTTGCATACTTCTGTTTGCTGGGTATCTCTATTCTTGCGACGACGGCCGCGAGATTCCCTTGTTTTCTGTTTTTCTTATATGGTCAGAACCCTCTATTTAAATAACTGTGGCGAGATCAGAGACCTACTTCTGTACCGGTTAAACGCTAAGCAAAATTTCTATATAATTTACTTTGCTGTGAGCGAATGAAACATTTAATCAATTCTATATCCTTTAAATTATTTCTAAAGATTATTGAAATACATATTATAACACTGATTATAATGTACTTTTGTTTCATTTTGAAATTCATTTTCTTCGAATTATTGTACATCTAAAATAAATTTGCTCATAATATTACTTTGAAATCCACCAGTTCCTTCTTTTTATAATAATACAAAATAGCTGTCTAACCAGTTACTACAAAACTATATAATTTCAATTTAATCAATATATGCGATATTATTCAAAAATGGAACTTCAATTAAAAAGAAAATTGTTCCGTCCGAAGTAACAAAAGATGAGGATTTTCGTTGATAATTTTATGCCACAGCTTTCGAAGACAAGGGGCTATTTTTGTGTCGAGACATTGAGACTTACGGCGATTTATTTCAGCAATAGTAACAATCTCTTTTACTTTTATGTTCGTCATGTTATCGTGGTTCCTCCCGAATGATGTCTTAACTAATTGTAACGATCTGACCGATCGAAGGTCACTCGAAGGAATTTCCACGATTGCTATCTAATCGTTCGAAGCCTCATGTTCGTCCAAATATCGTTCACCAGCTTCCTGCCAAGAGAGACCTGTGCTTCGGGCGCGCGGAAATGCGCGAATGACGATGAATCCAACGAGCTTGCTAATTGGATCTTTCTTGCGCTCGATGACCAGTCAATCAGTATGAATGATTTCGAATTTCCATCTGAGCCCTACCAAACTCTCAAGCGAATCGAGCAAATTAGAATCGCTAGGTTTGTCGTTTCGGAGACAATTTAGAATCGCTTGGTCTATCGACAGTGAACGCCTTCATTGTTACAGAGAGAAATTAGAATCGTATGGAGAAAATCAAATTCGTTTATTCGTCATTATTTGTATTTCATTCTAAGAATCGTCTCGAGAAGCAAACCTTTCGTGCTGCTATTTTCTTGCTGCTACGATCGAGCCATGAGATTTTGAAGCTTCGCTACGCACATTCCCTTCGTTTCGATCGCACATTTTGTGTCTAATATTCCTTTATATTCGTTTGGCGTGCGATAAGTGTAGTGTCTCGAATGAACGTGTCGAATTCGCGCGCAAAAATGAAAAATGAAATGAAATGTTTCACAGATCTTCGTGCAAGGATATACAATATTTACATTTATTTTGTATATTGTAATTTCCAATATCGGTTGCGAGACACGTTCGACAATAATCATTCCATTTCTCCTTACTTTCTTTATCTTTAACGACATTTTGTATAAAATACTGTTAAGCTTTGAATAATTCAATAGCCATCTGATGACAATCCGTGTAGCTTGAAGATTACTAAATGATTTATGTAATTTAGAGTGCAACTTTTCGTGAATATATTATTCTGAATTATGAATTATGGATGAATTATTATTTTGAAGAAACCGGAAAATTTCTGAGTAATTTTATATAATATCCCGAATCTTCAAACCAATTATCGAGTCAGATGCTTGAATGATTATATAATTACGATTTATTATATTTATTTTCGAATGAGGAAGAACTTTATTTATGTGAATTTCTATCTATTTAATTCTTATAAAAATATAATTATTCTATTTTATTTATCGAGTCGCAGCAGCAGCGTTGAAAATGTAATTTTAAGGAAATATCAATATACAATATTTCATGTTATTTCATGAAATATTCTATATTCATCGTTTCTTTCCACGATAGTAATTATTACAATTGTTATTACCATACTTCATTTTTATTACTAAATGATTTTATTTTCATAATAAAAACAATATATCATGGATAATGAAAGTTATCGATTTAAATATTCTCAGTGGCATGAAAATACGATAACAATTTCTTTTACTAAAAAATATTTCGTATAGTTGTAGATCATTATGATGGTAATGACCAACTATTGTAACTAAAATCATGTTTATGTGCTTTCTTAAGACGTTATCGTTTGTTAACTCTTCTTCTTACAGCAAATATTTTAAAAGCAAATAAAAATCAATTATTACAGGCGTACAATAGTTCTTATTACATAAAGTAATTTTATTTGAAATTGAATAAACGAAACTGAATAATTTAATTGAATTTTCTCTTTTAACTTTAAAGACATCCAAAGTATAATAGTACATACTTCTATTCATCCAACCCAGTATATCGACTATCATCTTCTACTTTTATTTCTAATCATCCTTCCTAATCATCCTAATCACTCTTTCAATCCTAATAAAATCCGATTTTAAACAAACTTATTTCCAACTTAGAACGAGCTTTATAAACGCTTTTTAACTGTTCCCTGATAGTTTTAGTTTTACGGAATGTTTTATAGTGGCCATTATTGCTTTGACGTTCACGTTTAGGTAGTTATTATCGATTACCGCGAAACGTTCAGGTTGGCAAAGATACGAAGAAAGTTAGGAGGGCAACTTCATCATCGGCCAACACCTTCGATAATTAAAGTTCAAAGCGTTCGAGTGCTAGTTGTGAGTAGACATGCAACGACGTCTGATAATTGCTCGATGATAACAACGTTTGATAACTGCTACGCGGTTTAGGGCATTAGAAAAATTCGCGTTATCTTAAATTGCGCTTGACCCCTACGAAAGACAAGAATCGCTACTCTTCGGCTACCTCCTGTTTGAAACGTTTTTACAAGCATTGCTCTTCGTCTTGTACTTTTTAATTATCTTGTTGTAACGCGATACGTGAAATACATCCACTTTGCATATCCAGTTTGAATTCTCATTTAGGATATTTGATACTATTCGAAATTGAATAATTCAGTAGCAATTTGATAACGACCAGTGTAATTTAAAGATTGAATGACGAGATCGACCAGGGAAATTATCTGCACTATCTGCATATATCTGCACATATCTGCACTTGATCGTTCATTACGAATTATGATATACAGTTACAAAATTCTAATATAAAATGATTAGAGTTTCATTAGCTATTATTCCTTAATAAACTTCCATTAATAACAATATGTATAGTAGATATTGGAGAAATACATAAGTATATTATGCAGAACTTTATTCGTACACGCGATATAAGTTTAGCAAATTATTGATGCTTAGAAACATTTAATATTTAATTTATTCAAGAAATTATGTTATTTCTCTTATCGAGATTTCTTGTGATTATGCATATGTTACTTATTAAGGGTTAGTATTTAATTTTAGCAAGTTATCGTTGCTTAAGAACATTTAAAGTAATTTATTCCAGAAGTTATGGTATTTTCCACGTAAAAGCTATTTATGACTACATACTACTTATTATTGTATTTTATTGTAATTAATATACTATAAATAACACAGTTCAATTCTATATTCTATGTGATCTAAATGCTTGACGATAATAATGAATGCAAACATGGTAATAATATACCTATTATCATGCTAAAATATTTGCATAATGTTTATGATAATTAAGTAAGAAACGTTCATATAATTTACATACTATCACTTTGCAAAAAATAAGACAATTAGATAGAATAACAAGATTAGAATGACAAAGTTCACAGAAGAATGAACTTTATTATTTTGTTACAAAATGATAAGTCGATAAATGTATTGCTCATGTTATTATTATGAGAATGTTTCTTAGAATTCATTACAATTAATAAACTGAAAATAGCAAGCACGATTTTATAAATATTGTTCCTTTTACCGATGAATTTGATTGATAAAAATAATCTTTAGTGTTTCTTGTAAAATTACTATTTTTGAGTTTCCTTACTTTCGTAACAATATTATCAAAAATAATAATAATAAAATATTAACAATGGACAGATTCTATATATTCTCTTCCAAGAAAAAAAGATCAACTGATTTTGATGGTAAGTAAGTTTTGAGCAAATGAGCACACTATGATGAATAAGTACTGTCTATTACCGTTAACACATTTATTTAAAAAACTAAAAATAAAATTAGTCAAAATTAATAATAAATAAAAATTAGTAAGAACTAATTGCTAAAAACAAATGGAAGAACATATCTGATCTGTATGTTTCTTCACAAGGAATAAAAGTGTATTGATAAGTTAAACTAAATATTTTTGTAGAACTACTACTACAAGCATTTGACCCCGCTATGTTATCCGAGATATTTTCCACCTAATCGTTTTTTTTATCACTAAAAGCTTTTTAAAGTTTCACGATAATACGAAGCAGTTGTTCCGCATATTCTTTACGATGCTAGTTTTCTAAAAACATTATATTATTTTGTTTATTGGAAAAGTGAAGTTACGACGTAAAACTTCGAAGACCATAGGAGGGTCAAACATGTAAAGTATAAAATATATTGTCTATAGCACTCACCCTTGCAGCGGAAATGAAGTATCGTCCATTTTCCTTCTTTTTTCCCACTGCAACCATCTGCAACATCATAAGGAATATACACGTACATAAGCGCGTTCTTACATTCTGTAAGCAGACGAGAAAGTTGATGAAAAAAGCCTAACTCGAAATTTAACCTGTCATTATGATTGTTCTTACAAATAGCTCAAGAAAATTCCAATATCAATTGATTTCAAACTCGAGTTTAGCAGAAAAATGTTTTGATCGCGCTTCGGTTTACGATTGTAAATTAGTCAATTTCAATTCGTAACACGCACAGTCACAAAACAAAATACATAATGTAATTTAAGTTACAGCATTTGGAATATTGATGCAGGTCTGTTTCTTTATTTGATTTTGCGTGCAATTATTAATTTTGTTTAAAATTAGATATAATAGTCTTTTGGAGAAGCTAACCATTATGAAATAACACAATACGAGGAAATTGTTGTTAGTAATATATTAATTATAAAAAAATATAGATATACAAGCAGCGCCTAATTCTTCTTAATAATGTTTGAAATAATAAGAACACGTAATCTTTATATTATTCCTCACAAAATACAGTTATAACTAATAGCAATAATACAAATACACTAATCTGAAACATGAAATAATTTGTTAACCAACTCTTCGCTCCAATTACTTTTTACATTCTCTCCGACTTTTTGATTAATAAGATATGTAATTCATAAGAGAGTCTCGATAATCGTCCGAGATGTTATCTTCCCGAAAGTTAATAATAAAGTAGCCCTCAAAATTAATTTCGATCATACTGCAACACAGGTAAAATACTTATTAATAACGACACTGCGCTCTCATGTAGATAATTTGGTTTGTACGTGTTTTGAGACACGAACATTCTGCTTCCTTTAATAAAGATGCAGCCATCTTCATAAATCATAATCTTATTTTATCTCGAGTCAAACTTTCTTTTATCTTCTCCACCTTCCTTAAAGTTCATGTTCCAATTTTAGTAGACGAAATAAACGTGTAAATGATTTATTTTCGATATAAGATTCGAATCGACTTACGAATATTTTTCTTTTTTAAACCTTTTAATCAAATACAAACCAATTTGCAATATATCTGGTATCATCCTTTAAAGTAACAAATATTCGATATAAATAAAAATACAGCAGCTGCATCAGCAGTATTTTAATTGCTTATTCATATGATGCCCACCATTTCTATGCATCTATAGCAAATTAAAAAATACAAAGACATCGACTACGCGCATAATAGAAGATATACAAAGTATTCAAATCATAATATCGATTAGAATATTCAACATGTGAAATAAACTTCTATTTATGTTCCATTTCTACAGTTATAGCGGTAGAAATATAGATTTGCATATCCATCCGCGGTCTATCTACTATAGTTATGAATTTAAATTTAGTGGCCACAGAAAATATTAGCATATACTCTTATTTCTCAATAAACCAGTTTTTCATTAAGTTCTATACATTTCGTTCATCAAATATCAAATTTTTCTACTTCTATGAAAGTACTACTGAACGATACGAAATGCAACATATTTCGATCGAATTAATTACTATGCAACAGTTATGATAAATACAATGATGTGTCAATAGCAATTTTCGTAGCCACTGTATACCTAATAAATTCTTTCGAAATCAATAAATTGCAACGATATCGATGCCATATCTTCTCAAGACGAGAACCTGTACTTTCTCAAACCCGTTCCAACCATCGCATACCTCGCCATAGGAAACCACTGGAGAATTAAATCAACTTCCGGCGATCGTCGATCCAAATCGTTTCCACGTACCATTACGACCGAATCGGCATCGACATCGATGGATCTCTAGCGGACGTAGCGCGATCGAAGTCCGCCGGGGCTCGTGTTTATTAGCGCGCAACGAGCCTTTTATCGGACACGAAGAAGGCCTCACGGTGCCATATAACTCGATTCGAGGCAGAATCGAGACGAGTTGGGGCGATTCGCTCGCAGGCACGGGCCGCGAGATGGAAGTTCTTTAGGGCGTGGTAGATGCATTATGGATACTGTTTTACGAAGCACGCATCGATGCAACTTCGACCCGCAACCTGGACCCTGTGCTTTTATTTCGCTTCGCGCTCGTCGAGTATACACGCTGCTGATTGCTCGTGCTGCGCGAGCGAGCACGTGGATCCAGCTAATGGAACGTTCTGTGTGCACGTGTTCTCGTTTGCGTGTATCGGGCTACTTCAATTAGAAGATTTTTCGATTCGACCGTGTAGTGCAGGTAACTATACGGATCGTATATTGGTATTGAAATTAATCGAGCTACTCCTTTCCATCGGATTGCGCGTATACCTTCGATCTACGAGGTTCGCGGAAATGGTTGAGTTTGAAGAGGTTTGGAGGGTTTTAACGTAGAATACGGTTGTTGATTTTGTGAAATGAATTGAGTATATTAAATTTGAAAGCTCGTAAGGAAAGATACGATTTTTAGGAAAAGTTGAGATGGTAAATCGAGGAAATTACGTTGGTAGTTGTAGTTCTGGGTCTTTAATGTTAGCTACAGTAGCTACAGAAAGTATTGACGCGCCGTTGTGTCTATTATAACATTACATACTAATTAACTACGTTCAAGTATTTTAAATTTCGTATAATTTAGTAATATTTTTATATACCTACAAAGCTTTTTTACTATGAAAATCAAACATAGAATCAAACAGGTGGCCTAATGTGGAAGATACATGCTTAAATGAATTTTTAAATGGCAATCGTTAAATTATATTCCGTTATGTTAGATCGTGTTGCATTCTTATATCTTCCCTGTCCTTCGAAACATACTGTAGAACTGCATTTACCTCAACTCGTCGGAGGACAAACAGCTCGCGTAATGGGAATTCATTTTTACCATTTTAGGGTATTTGTTATTAAATTTTAAGAAGGGGCAGGATCTAACTGCACTAACTTGCAAAATCTCCAATAATCGAATAATCCTACGCATCTCCAAAGCATGTTGACTCATTGTCCGTATGATAAAGGGGTGATTCTACGGGAAAAAAGAAGTCGAAAATATAGAATAAGAATTTTTCGTTTGAGGTTTTGTTTTCGAGAAAATCGACTTTGAATTTTCGCTCGGTACGCGTGCACTTTATCACGTCTTGTTATAACGGATCTCACTGTAAATCGTTGTCTCGATTGACAATCATTAATTTTTTAATTTTTAAAATTTTTAAATTTTTAAATTTTTAAATTTTTAAATTTTTAAATTTTTAAATTTTTAAATTTTTAAATTTTTAAATTTTTATTCTATATTTTCGACTTCTTTTTTCGCGTAGAATCACCCCCTTTCCGCTTGTACCACCAATTACCAACCACCCTGTATAATTAGAATGGCTCTTTGTTTTGGTAACTGAATAGACATACGTTCGCAAAGGATTAAAAATTCGCAAAACAAGATGGACCAAGATGCAAACTCGATTCCACAGCAGAGTATGAATCCGATATCTCTATATCGGATCGTCGTCGAGTGGCATGGAAACAGAAAGCGGTAGCTATCCGGCAGCAGCTCGGCAGCACGAGAGACAAGATAAATTACCAAGCGTGGACGAGCGCATCCTGATCAGCTGGTAGCTCGGACTTTTGATGGAATCGTGCACGACGCTGGGTCTGACCAGCATCGAATCTAACAGTGAACGTCGCACCATCGAGGCGAGAGGGCTCGAATGCTAATGGCAGATGCGATGCTCGATGCCAGACGAAAACATTCCAGCCGTGCTGAGATCGTCTATCGGCCCGACCCTCTTCGTTAGCGCGACTACAAAGAGTTCAGCCACTCACCGGGCCTAGACCGCGCTTCGCCTTTGTCTAAACCGGACATTTTCACCGGCTGGTCACTTCCTACAAGAACCGTGATTCATTCGTCGGTATTACGTCGACTGGTGCGTATCAGACTAGTATCTTTACAACCGGGGACCGCCCGCGCTTCTACTGGAATGTGCCAACTGCGGACGCTTAGCCTGGCGTAACGGTAGGTTGTCTTTCATTTCTTCTTCCTGGAGCTTTCGAACGGTTCGCTTTGTATAAGATCCATTTGGATGATTTGATTCGGTATGTGGTATCTTCGGTGAACATTTACGAGTTTCTAACAATGACCTGTATGATTAGAACAGCGATGGGTGGCCGCCTACTGCATAAATATTGTACGCCCACTGTTAACGTTTTCGAGGAAAACGGTTAAAATAATTCAATGGTGCTTTGTAATTAAATAAACATGGACGATGGTCCTTGAGGATCTCTATGTACACACTAAGTACAGAAAACAGAAATGTTATTTTTTGACAAATTTATGAAATAGATGTGAATATGATTTTCAAGCAGCATAAAGAAACGGTGGAGAATTATTTGTTGCACATAAAAACAAATATTACGGAAGATGAACGTACAATATTTGTGCAGTAAACCATCGAGGTTCGAATGGATGTGATTCGAGTGGACATTTAATACAGTAGGACTCCGATTAATCGGATCTCTTCTATTTTAAAATTAGTGGAAAAAACTAATCTATATAAAATTGAGAAAATAAATCAAATTTGAACACAGATATAAGAAGAGAGAACTTATTTTGGTATAGAAAATTCGTTTTCACTTGTTCCTCGTGGAGCTTCGATTATCCACCGAGCATTAAATCGGTTAATCGAAGTCCTACCATATTGTGAAGATAATAAGATATGTCTTTGTAATTGATTAGCACATAATCATTTAGCCAAAAATTAGCCAAAATTTGTAAAACGTCTTTTAAGACTTTCCAGAAGTTTTTATGTTTATCACACTCAATATCGTATGCTTTATATTTAATTGGCAATTTGACACGCTATTTGCCCAATGATTAATGGATAAAACAAAACGTTTAATCGATGTAATTACATATCACGTTATATCAGCGAAATATATTTAGGATGAATGAAAGCTTTGTCAATCGCAAAAGTTACGCTCATGTTCTTCGTTTAATATAGATAGAGTACAGGTATAATAGATTTAGTTAGGTGATTTGCGTATTTACGTGGACGATTTATGTTTTAATATAGGTAGTTTGTACCTGCATTGGAACTTATTTGCAACTTAATTCAACGATTCGATTCGACGTTTGGTACTGTGGAAATAATTTGTGCCCGTATATGATTGATTTATGTCTAGCGAAGCTTATATTTGCATCGGAATGTAAACATAATTGAATGATTTAATTCGACGTTTCGTATTGTAGATACAACGTGTGCTTGATATATGTACGATTGTATTGTAGAAGAGATTTAATGGGATAGATCAATTTTTTTGGTACGGTTACAAACATTTTTATAGTTCCCGTGATCGCTTTATTTCTGTAGTCATCATTGCATATAATAACGATTTCTGTGAGCAATACACATATTCTACATACAATTGTTCTATGTTAAAAGCTGAAAGGCAACTCGTTGCTAGATAAGGCTATCGATCTTCTCAATGGAACGTCTGCATTTCTAATCTTAGAATTGCATAAAAAAGAAGAAAAGAGCCAATCGACAAGCCCTTTCATATCAAATTATCACGTAAAATATTTTTAATAAATCTTTCTATATCGAATGAGTATATACGTAAACATCTCTTAAACGAATCTCTTTATATCAAATTATTGTACATAAACACCCTTCAGCAAACCCTCTTACATGAAATTAGTGTACGAACAGCTTTCAACAAATTCTTTTACATCAAATAAATACACAAACTCCTCTTAACAAAACCATTTCATATTAAGCAACTATACAAATTCTAATTATTTTAATTAATGAAACCCAATGAGGGACAAGCTCCTCGAAGGGTACATTAACAAATGTCACTGCTCCCATTAAAATGTCAGTATCTCATGCACCCACGTTTCTGTCACGAGTTCGTCCAGTCAGACAACGCAACTATCCAGCCCTCAATAAATTAACGACTAATATCGCATTGGCTTGGCCAGCGCAATTACAATGTGTCCAATCGATCTAATGGCTCTTTACTCATTGTCTGAATACGTGGGCTCCACCGGGACACCGGCCAGGAACGTTAGCCGGTTGACGTACCCCTTGCGGACTTTCACGGCGAGACACCTGTGACGTGGTCGAGGCATTGTGCCGACATTTTACAGGTGACTCCACCTTCTGCGATCCAGGTTTATACTACCACCTCGGACACTGCCGCGTTGTATTATCTTGCCGCTAACCCGTAGATCCTTCGACAAGATACCCATTGTCCGGGAAGGTTACCGTACTGCCCACACTGAGCCTCTACCACGTGCACTCTCCCCCATATTCATCCGTCCGTCTGAACAAATGCTCGGCTCTTTGAGCATCTTGTTCTTCTTCTTTCTCTTCGTCCTCTCATTTCTGATGTTGGTTACCTTGTTGTACTATCGTTTTCAGCGAGGTTGGATCGATAGAAAGGAAAGGCTAGGAAATGGTTAGAGCAAACGTTTACAGCGAATGCGAAAAATACCGACTCGCAGGTGCGTCGTTTAGTTCTTAACTGTTCTACGTCCATTAGTTTACAAATTGAGAAAACTGTGTTTAAGGTTTATGAAGTTTAAAATGATCGCGTGGAGTTAGAATTTAAACAAACTGAATTCAACTGAATTCGTTGCTTTCAAAGCAGAATTTCCATCGTATTATAAAAAAACGTGTATTCTTTATAGCAATGAGAGATATGTGAATTGATTAATTACATTTTTCTGAAGGATAGAGTTAGAACAGTTAAGAAATAGAACGCCGGTATATAGGACGTGTGGACTTTTTGATAGCATATTCAGGAGCATGTGTTTTCTAGAAGATTAACGAGCTTTCGTGTGTTTTGTAAAGGACTGTCAGGATTGATTTCATGTTGAATATGACAATGACCTGCTAATCTATCTTTAAATTTCAATCACGCTATGAAAATAACATCGAGAATATTGTAAATGTAAAAGAAACATTATCGAAGTTATAATCCTGATTCCATTATTCCCTTTTTCTTTTTACCTTTTTCTTTAATCAATCAGAAATAAACGATTCTGGTCTTCGTTTCTCAGTGGAATTCTCGACAAGGTATCCATTGTTCAGGAAACACGTACCATTCCCAGTTGATTTACTCGTACAAATGTTTCTTCTTCGCTTCTCTCAACCTGCTCTTCATCGTCTACCGAGCGAAGCGCCGACAGTTCCTTTGTCGATTTTGATTTGTTGCCTCTCGCATGGACAGTGGCTTCGCGGTTTCGTGGATAAATAAGAGACGCTTCCACTCGAACGAGGTAAGTACCTGGTGCCAATGTCGGCAAATAGAAATACATTACTCAACAACGCCGAGAACCAGGCTATCTTATTCTCTGTCTTATTCTACTTTATTTTACTTATTCCTCTATTTATTATCGCATCGTTCTCTGCCGTATTGTTAACTTCTTTCAAGTTGCTAGTTTATTAAATCAAAAGAATTTGTTTCACACTTGTTATATTACTAATTAAATTATTTTATTATTTCATATAACTTTCTTTTTATTATTGGCATTTGGATGAGAGATGCTTTAAATTGTTAACAACGAATATACACTTCTGTTCAAAAATTTGACATTGTTCTTTCAATCTTCTACCAATTTTGTGATTAATTTGAAATTAATGCTGGGGTATTAATAGTAGATTCTTCTATCACAATAAATTCTTAAACCATTTAAAGGAACAATAGAAGCATTTGATAAAATCACCGATATCGCTGAGAAAACTACTTGTTGGCGAACAAAAAAACGTTGTTTCTTCTATTTCTTAATTCATTCTAACAAGGATCAACATCGTTTCCGTCATGAAAATCTGAAAATATATTTGAAAAACAATTCTTCGGATAGATCATTAATACATTTTTCTAACGGAAACAAGAGTTCTTAGCTAAGCCGGATTAAACCGTAACGATATAGTAATAGCCTGATTAGGCCGTGACTATATTCGCGGACTATAATTTAACACTATACGGGCTGGGATAAAATTCGCAATTATGAACATTTTTTCATCTTCTCTTAATATATCCATTTCTCTCTGTTGCGAGGTTTAAACGATCGATTCTGCGTGCATTTCGTAGGCAAGCATTACCCGCTAATGCGAACTCGATCGAAGACGAAGATAGCAATTTTACCGTAAGTTTTAACCTCTGCAGTATTTAAGCTCTGGACGGTAGTAAACTGGGACTAGATGTAATCTAACAGATACGAACTTGTATGAAAGAGAGGGAGAGAAATTCCGTGAGGCAAATACAACGTGGAAGAACGGTACAATTGAATTACATATCGTACCGAGAATGGAAAAATATTTCGAAAGCCGTAATTGTTGTAAAGTATGAACTGATCCGCACGAAAAATCGTCCGCGTTATGAGTGTATCGTGTACACGGTCGCCATTGTGCACGTGAAATGTGAAAGGTGTATAAAGAATATCTTGCATCGAATCCTACGTTATTCCAGATACTTTGCAATCTTCTCGAGCATCGATTAACTATGCATGATTTATGATGCAAGTCTTATTACGATTAATACCGTGGCTAATCTATTCCTGTTATCGAAGGATCGAAATCTACACGTACAATAATAATCTGCTCGGAAAATGTGAGAGGTTGAAGTTTTGGTATCATGTCATGTTTACGCAATATCACGAACGATTGAATTTGTGTCATTCAAGCAATAGAATGGTTAGATGAAATGTAATACAAGTTTCGAAATGTGATTCCTCGTGGCTGTTTAAAAAAATTACATTACCGTGGAATTATATTTGTACATATATATTTGATAATTAAAGTTCCAATGTTTATAGTTATACAGAAACGAGTGTCGAATTCCTATCATATTTGCAATAAGGAATTCACTAAAATACGTTTTATTCGTATCAAAGTATTACTTGTTATTTATGCCTTTCTCGTTTACATTCTGGCAGATATTATTACAGATATTTCATCCATATTTGATTTAGTTGGACCATTTGCACTAGATTCATTGTATTAGATACTTAATTTCATTCTTAAATTTGTATTTTATATTTCAAATGTCATTAATCGTCTTTATCATATAAAATACAAAATAATATCAACACGCATAAAGCAAAACGAAACTAAGATTAAATAACAATCTATCTCCTACCATACTAATAATATCAATAGTGGAGATTAAATATCCAAAATGAAGTAAAACGGTTACTATTAAATTATAAAATATATTATAAAAGTTGCACGTTAAAAAATCTAGAACTGAGCAAAAATTCCAATTATTTTTCATTAAAAATTTTCTTCCTCGTGTCTTCCTTTTCACCCTAATATTTATTCATGATAAATGATATCCTTAATGCACATCCATTATAGAATATACCTTCATATATCAATATCCTGAAGAAGCAATCACGGAACATGAAAACAGTGGCTGGAATTATTGACCTTCTGGTCGACGAAGTAATTAACAAGGGTGAGGCATTTATGATTTAATAGATCAATTGCAATTGACACGAGGTTAACCTCGTACCTTCAGCAGAGCTTGTAATAGGTTCGAGTGTCTGACAAGCGATCTAGCCTCTTTTTGCAAGCATTCCATTCGTCGATCTTTCAGATACCGTTACCACCGTACGCTCATTAAGGTTATAATAAGTTGGAATGAACAATAACGAGCATTTTACCCTATACGTGTCACATAATCGTATCGGCGCTTTATCGCGAAGCCACATCTCTTTAAATACGTTCAGATTAATAAGTTGGATCGTAGCTAACCATTTTCCCTTCCTTCGCTCTCTTCAATAAATTCTATACTCTCCTCTTAGTTGCTCCCGACTCGTGTAATTACTCGCTTGACAAGATAATGATAACCCTCATAAATGAATAGAAGCGAACGGTCAACCGTTCTACTAAACAATACGAGAACAATCAGTTCGTTAAAATTTCTTGCTAGATATTAATGAACCACAATTTTCATTTTTTCCGGAATTTACTTGAGATTCAATTTACTTGGAAACCATGGTAATTGTTCGCTGAAATTGGTATTTAACAGGAATATTTTGTGTCTTAAAATTCATAGAATCATGATTTTATATGAGCTTCTGAGAAGTCAAACAGGTCAACCCTGTATTTTATTAACCCCTTAACCTACAACTACGGGCATAGCCCGTAGTACGATGATCGGGCCAGACGTAAATATTACGGGCATAGCCCGTAGTAGATTACCGGATCAAACGTAAATCGGCCCAAAATTCTCGAACGTAAATCGTGGGTTAAGGGGTTAAGCTTTTATTTTCATTACGTGAGTACACGATTGATATTCAATTCTCAAGAAACTGTAGCGGCACGTGAGTCAACGGGAGATTTGAATCGGCAGAGACTCACATTATTGTGTCTTGCAATACCAATGTTGTTTTGGTTTGCTAGGTTCAAAGATAAACGAACTCCGGACAAAATATTATCGCCGTTATTTGCAATCGTCAACCGGAGTTACATTTGAACTTTTTATAATAACACCGGTTGATACAAATAAACGAACGTGCTCTCTAGGACAGTCATTATAGCGAGTCAAATAGTCAAATGGTTAGTCGAATAGCGAGCGTATTATACATACACTCTCTCTGTACTTGCACTTACAGTGATTTTAATGCAATTGACTATTACAATTTTATCACTCGTTCCTTTAATAAACAAACCAACATGTTTAATAGTTCACCTCAAAACAAATGATTCACTTCCATGAGTTCATTCATTGCAAAAAAAATCATAGGAATAATGGTAAATTCTAAGGTAAATTTATAAAACAGTGCTTGGGCGTTTCCAGTATTTTTCAATTTATGGTGTTGATTTATGTGACTTTCGAATGACTCGCATTACGAATATTTGTGATTTTCGAAACAGAGAATTATCCTAGAATAAACATTACTCAACTACACTAATTTTGTGGCGAGGTTCTGGAATATCCAATAAAAAATTTTTACCACGTACATATATTCGTTATTTCAGCCTCATAGCCAATGTATTTGGACTTGGTTTACATTTATCCTGGCTTTAAAATACCAACTTAACTCACCCATTCTTCTCATTCATTTTCTCCTTTCATTAACCTATTTCTTACTCTCTATTTCTTATAGATCTATTGTGCATCTTACTTTGTGCCATTTCAAATTCCTAAGCTGATGCTCTGACATCTTACACACATACATATGTACATGGTATATCTTTTTCTTTTTTTCTTTTTTTTTGCTTGATTATACCCACAGAATATAAAACACTGACAAGGTTCTATCGTTAAAGGGTGTCGTTTGGCGTATCCTGTATATATGTAACTGTACTGGCGGCAAAGCTTAAATTATCTTCGTACAAAAGCGTGAAACCTGTATCATCTTGCAACGTTCGACGTGATAGAGGTTACAATGTATGGGAAGAATTTGCTGGCCAGCGGTCACGTCAAGTCATGCAACGAAATCGCTTGCGTTTACCGGATGGCAATTTAACACGTTGCATGCTTATTATTGCAGCGCTGGCCAGCGTGTTTTCGATACTCCATAAAATTAAGAGGTCATGAAACCGAGCAAGAAATAGGAATCCAAGCACAGAACGTTTGCGAAATCCTATCCAGGAGAACTGACCACGTTAGAATAGCCAGTTCAGAGCCATGCAACTGTTCGGTGTTCTCGGGTTGCGTTGCAGGTCTAATGTCAGGAGAGGTAGACCGGCCAAGCCAGAAACGGGGGATAAAAGCGAGAGAGAAAATTATGGGGAGTCGACACAGTCACGAGAAGGCCTTCTAAGGTCGCCACGAGAACGAGAATTCTCCAAATACCTTCACCGAGGTCGCGTTCAATCAGCCGATAATCTGCGAATTATTCGTAGTGGCGCAGGGACTCGTCGGTGGAACCCTTTGACGACGATTAAATGCTTCTAAATGTAATTACTGACTCACGTGGATAGGTGTTGATTTGATTAACACATTTATTGGTAATCGAATTTTCATTACTTATTAAGATTTTATTAGATGAAACGAATTCATTGGATGTGCCAATTAAGTGACTCTGCGTATGAAATTTATTTCTACACGTGTAAGACTCTACATAAATAGATGTTTTATTTGCGAATTATTATGTTATAAACGTAATGTGTGAAAAATGTCTGACACGAATATATCACACGTGAATAACATCGGTCACTGTACGCGTGACCATATACAATACACGTGAATATTAAAACTTCGTGCAACGACCCAACATCCGAATATTTTATTTTATCCAAGACTAAAAACAAACAATTTCAATTTAACCACTCTGTGTACGACGAGATATTTCCTTTTAAAATTTGATCTATCATAAATCAATATCTGACAATAAGTATTCCATTTCACAATTTGGTACTAACAACACTGCAATGAATCAACACTTAAATATTTCATTCATTAGCTCATAATTAACAGAACATATCCACTACAATAAATCACTGATTATAATTCAATTACTCTACTCAACTAAAATTTGAAACCAAGACAGTACCCTTTAAGACAAACTAGTATTATCAATAAGTATTATCAATATAATCAGTAATATCAATATTTCACTGAATAATACAAAACTAACAAAAGAACATCCAGCTAAAATTTTTCACATTATTATCTACCACTATAAACCAGCGCAATATACATACTCGTGTTCGATTCCAATAAACTGCAGATGTTTATGTATTTACGTGAAATTAAAAGTTGTAAAACAGCACAAAATGTATATAAAATGCAAAAATATATAAAATATCCAAAACGAAAAAGTGACTCTTTCTGCGTAAATTTCATCTTTCTAGTTTCTTGCATCAAGATACAAATGTGCATAAACATCTGCAGTTCTGTGATTACTATACACACGGCCAATACAAGTTTCTCACAACAATACGTCAAACATACGTAAAATTCTCAAATTGTCCCCCTCCTAATTGCACGCACGGCAAACACTTTCTCTTTTAAGCGTCGATTTTTTCGAGGTCGAACGACCTTTGTCCGATGAATCTCGCATTATTTCGTCCCGAAGCATATTGTTTACAAATGATCCGAGGCCGATCTACGATCTAGGAATGCGATCGAGAGCTGAGCGGTAACGTGGGTTCCGTTTTTACTTGGCAAGGAACAGTCGGCTGAACGGAAAACGACGAAAGGCGTTTAAAGTTTCGGATTATATCCTTCAGCGTGATTTTTCTCGGCGCACCTCGCGCATACCTGTCGTATCTTTCCATATAGCGGCTAAGTCATTGTCGATCCAGCTTCGCTTTCGTTCGCTGTTATGAAAACGAAACGTTTCTATTCCATTTACCAAGGTACTCGAGCTCTTTTCGATCTCGTTTTCAAGTCGTGTCCGATCGGGAATTTTAATAATGTGAAACGTCGTCGTAAATAGCGATACCGCGTAACGATTTAATGGATCCACGGAACAGCAGCGAAACAACCGTCCGAGGGTTTAAAAGCGATCCAACGCAATAATTAACACGTAATTCCGAGCACGGCATCTTAATGTCTCCAGGTGTACAGGCGCCGTTCCACCGGAGTTATTACGATTTAGTGTGCTCCCGACGCGTGCATCGATAAGAACAACGATGATTATCTTTGTCGCGGTTAAGGTGTGTCCCAGGAGGGGAAACGTAGAAAGTTATTGCCGAGTCCAATGATTTGTGCTGCTTGCAAAAGATTGAAATGTGTTTGTTGGTGTCGCTATTGGTGTGGTTAAAACAATGCTTTCTATAAAACATCGTCTTGACAAACGATGAGCATATGTGACAGTTTATTGAATAATTTTTTGTGGGAAAATTTGCTCATTAATTTTCATTGCAGGGATTGTATATATATAAACTGTAAGATGTATTGAACAATAACAAGCGAAAAATGAGGAAAAAGGAAATTGTCTATGACTCGATCTAATCACTTTCATTTTATTTTATTTACCCGTCATTTATTTACTTGTGTTGTTACTCATCATTGGTACAGCACCGTTTTAATATCAAAGGTTTTGTTTATAATAACCATCATATTTCACATTGATAGATCGTAGAAGATTTTAATAGAACAGTAATAAGTTGGGAACATCAGATAAAATATTTAAAACCGTACAATTGGAAATTAGATATTGTGTTATTCACTGTATCTTTTAAACGTAATATCGATAGATTCTGAATTGGACATTCGATTACCATAAAGTGCCATAGAAAGTAAGTAACAATAACGAATCTGAAAACGGTAGTCGGATGTCTTGTGTCAATCTCCTAAGAAAGGAATCAAAAAATGATAAAGAATCCAGAGCAACAAGAAGCGACTTTTAGTAAGAAGCAAATATTATTTGAATGTTCTTAAGTGACATATCTAAGGACGATATTACTTATGCAATAATTAATTTCTCCGTTTCAATCTTTTCGCAGAAAAAAGATACATTACTTATAAGGCAACATAGCGCTAAATATCCACACCTGCTCTCAAAAGAAAACAAATTTCCATCGCAAAGAAACCAAGTCATTTTTCATAGGACATTACCCAATACCGTTCGACGTTATTTTTAACCATAGACCGGTTAAACGTCCCCACAAATCTTCTACGATCCATGAATCCTCTACATTGATCTACCTACATTGATCATAGTGTGTTGAAAGCTCGTGTGACAGACAATAAACGTGCAACATTAGAAGGATGTATGAAAGTGGCTACGATGATGGCGATAGATCGAGAGCCGCAGGTCGAATAATCGAACGGAGAAGTTCCAGGATAAAACGGTGCGGTTAATTACCTAACGATTGGTAATTGCTCACTTCGATGGCTCGTCGATTGCTTCCTCGTTCCTGGCCGACTCGTCCAATCCTTCACAAGCACAACGGCGTGCTTTGTGTAACGCGAAGAAGAAAAGGGAGGAAAAAGTAATGTATCGATATCGATTGATATGCTGGCTGGTTGCTTAGTCACTCGGTTAGGCAATTAGCTGTCCGTAGGCTAACTTGTACGCGGGATAAACGAGCGCCTTGATTAAAGTATGATAAGCATTAATCGCCGAGTTCTATGTCATTCGAGCAGCCTGGCTAAATTATTAATAAGCCGTGGTTCGCGAAAAACCACGCTTCCTGCTTTCTAATTGGCCAACGTCCACGTGTTTCAGATTGTTTCTTCCGTCTCTATGTATCTCGTCTTTGCTGTTTTAGAGCCTTTCTCCGCCACAATTATAGGAGCGTGCGATATGAAATGGATGAATCCATAAAATCGAAGCATATTGGTTCTATATTGATTCTTCTTAGCTGCATCGTACCTACGTCTGTCCATTTCGATAGTTTATTGCTCGTTGAGATTAGAGGAGGACGAACATTAACCTTTTTATCGATTTTAATGATTCTTATTGGAAGGAGCTTGATGGATATTTCAGTGATATTTCAGCAGACAGGTGTATACATATCTATACATTTGTTTTCATGTAATTATGTTTGTAAGAAACAGTATAGGATAAAAGATTTGATCCTCGGGGGATTGTGTTTATATTGGAAAAATTGTGCAATATATTATACCTATGTGATATAGTGAATTATGTATTTTCATTTATATATTACACTACGTTTGGTGTGAGAATGAATTGATTGGTTTAAGATAAAAAGGTTGATTTATATCAAACAATAAAATTCATTTTTATTTAGAAAGAACTGTAGTGAGATTGTGCTAATAGAAATCAAATTGTATTTGATAGTAATTACCATCGTTCAGTTACCACATTAAAACACTAATATCTTGTTTTACTTAATTCTATACGGTGATATAATATTTAAAAGATATTTTACAAACAAAAAGATTTTTTATTATATTGCTATCGATTGCATCCGTCTAGGATTTAATTAAATATTATATAATTTGTTTCTTTCACATACAGATAATCGTTCTGAATTCCATTTGCCACAATGAAAGATATTAAACAGTGCTACAAACTAGACATCCAAATTTCTTTTATTCGATCACTCAAATTTCAAAATTCAAATTTATTAGTATTTCACGCGTTAAAGCCCTAAAATTTATCAAAAGATCTCATTTTCAACGAAAGTCCACAAAACAAAATCTCAAAGCAACCTTGTACATGGTAAAGCGTCCCCGATAATAGAACAATAGCGTGTTTCCAGGGATCAATGTAGGCCAATGAACTTTGATCGAGGATCGGCAAATGATCTTGCTGGTGCGCGTCCTGCGGATCGCGGAACGCGCGCGTTTATCCTCGACGAAATGAGAGGACGGATCGTCGGATCTCTGTTGCGGCGATTGCCCCGTCATTCGGTGACATTTTCCGTCCATCGCGGTCGTCGCATCGTACAAGAAGATTGTGGATACCCGGCAGCGATATTATCATACGTCCGAGTCAGCCAGGGCACGTCGCGTGCAACTATTCTCTTCCTCGGAGGCCGTCCTCCGTGATAACGATCGAGGCCGAGCGAGAAACTTTTAACCCGTGATCCCGCGGTGTCGATGTTCAATTTCACGACGGTCACGAACTGGGACGAGCGGTGATTTCATTTGAGTGATTTTGTTTGAATGATAATGAATGTGTCGAAAATGCAGATTGTGGAATATTTATGGAATATTTGGAAAATTTGGAGTAATTGTGATATTTAAAGAACGCGCGAGAAATACTATTTATTTGCTACTATTCTGTAATTCTTATGTCATTTGATGGGTAAAAGACGGTATTTTAATATATTGTAATTCAATTGGAAAGACAAATAATTCGTTATGTGCAAAAACATATTATGCAACTTCGAAACATTGGTAATAAATCCAAGAATTATATTTATTACCAAAATCGTATTAGAACGAAGAAATCGACAATAAAATTGACATTGAATTGAAAAATATCACTTATCACGTTCTTCTCTCGCGATCTTCGTATATATCTTGTGAAAACATTTTTGTCACAATTGTCGCACAATAAATAAAGCATCCATGGCTAGATTATCTATATATAAATCATATTTTTTTCTTAATTACATATTCTAAAAATTATAATATATTCTGGAATGTAGAAGCAAGTCCTGAATAAAGAGAATAATAGAACCTACATGTCGAATTCAAATGATTATCAGAAGTTAAAAATTAAAATTACAGCTCGGAACGGACTGATAAGAGAAACTTTTTACGTACATTGTCGACTAAGTTGCATCGAGACGTTGGTACACCGATCCTTGCGAATCGATTATTATTGATCGCTGTCAAGCGCTAACCTGATCGGACTGGTTCAATGAGATTGCACACGTCAGATGCGTGCAGTAATTAAGATTCGTCGAATAATAATCTCACCATTGACAACGCGTATATGACGATAATAAATCGATAGGAAGTCTACGATGGTTTTAACGCGACGGATCCTACAATTCGCTGTTGCGACCATTATTAGTAATTTACGAATAAATAAATAGTGAGATGCTTCTCTGTGCAACGTTGACAGAGAAATATGATGCGATAGTTTATGCAGGTTAATAATTCGAAGTGATTGATCGAATGTCGATCGTTCGGGGTTGGTTGGCACTTGCACTAAGGTGTGCCGACTAATAAAAACAACTAACTCGAAGGACCACCCACTACTGAGGGAAATAACTATTGGTACGACTAGGTACTAAATAATCTTTAATGAATTATGATCTTAGCGCTACTTATCCTGAATACTGACTTATTGTTGAAGTAATTATATCAAGAAAAACTACACCTTTTCTTTTTCCGCTGTTACGAAGAGAATAGAATTTAGTTAAAAAAATTGAAAATAAGGAGAGGTTCATATTATTATGCCCTTGAATATAAATTTTGTTTTGGGTTACAAGGTCTAGAAACAAAAGAGCTATAAGTAGATTTCTATTGCTGTTTTTTGTAGTCTTCAGCTAGAGCTACACACAAAGATTAACTTTTGCTAATGTCCTTTGCTATAAATATATCAACGTGTTCCCTATCACACCTTCTTCCTATTGTATTGTAACACTGTAAGAGAAGATCTGGATCAGCATACACTATACCTGTACTTATTTCAATATATTTTTCTATTACAAATTCAACCACTGGTTCCTCTATCAGTCAACCTCAACACTTATGATACTTTGCTGGCAAGAAAACGAGCAACGACCGACCTTAAACAGACGAGTTTTTGCTAACTGGCGCGTGTGTTGCTGAAATTTGCTGAATAGCGAAACAAAAATACACGATACTTAGCTGCAACGCACAAAGTCACAGTACTTCATTCTTTACCACAAGTTGTGTTAAAAATTCGTAAAAAAATTCGATAATACATGGTATAAAATTGATACACGAGATAGGACATGAAAATTTAAGTCGTTAACTTTTATGAGTAATTTATTCATTGATAGAATGTCAATGTGTTTGAAGTAAATTTTGTTTTTTACGTGCTTTTCAGAGTGTTCGCTTTATGTTCTGCATAGAAAATAGACAAATTGTTAAAGTAACGAGTAAACGAATATTTAGACGAAGAAAGATAGAATTCATCTTTTATACGTTATCAATGATTGTTTACAATTACCTATTCTTTGTAATTACGATAGCATCATTGGATATAATTAGCTCACAGACATTTACGCAGATTTATATTTATCTGAACGCAACTACGGAAATGAAACTTCGACAGGGATTTCTGTCGTTTAATAAAGATCATAACGAGTACTCTATTTTGAATATCTCGTGTCTTTGTATCGTCGAATTTTCCATAAAAATCCGCAGTCTGCACATCAGGAGTCTAGGAATGAAAAATTTCCATTACCTCGATTCAGCGCTACTGAATCTAACGTCATCGTTTGAAAGGATTTTGTAGGAATATCTAAATTTGTAAAATAGTTTCATACAACCCAACAATAATGAATATGCCTGACTATTCTCACGAAGAAACGCTTTTACACAGTTCACAAATTTCTCAACGAAGTTACATTTTCCTGCGATGTCGTCATCTGGACATTAAGTACAACGTAGAGTGTCGCCCTCGAGATAAGAAAATCGTAGCAGGTTCGCTCGGATACGAGCATAAGGAAGCGTGAAAGAAAACATCACAATATGTACTACGTAATTTCAGTCAGCCAGTTTACAAATTCTCCGTCTCTCACTACCGTTTTCTCTATTCTCCCGTACGTTTCGTTGTCGTGGTTTCTTCTAGTCGTTGCAAAACGCCTTCATCAGAAATTTAGCTTCGAATTACGCTTCCATTACGGACAACTGGCGATATCGGATCTCATCGAGTTTAATTTTCTTTCTACTAGCAATATTTACAATCGTTTGCAGTCTGATCACTGTTCAATTTATGTAGATATATATCTGTTCAATTCATTGATATCGGCATTTGTTGCGTAATATAGTAAACGAAAGGTGGCCTGTTTTCTCTTTCAAACAATTTTATTTTATCTTAATGTTGATAAGAAACTCGCAGCGAAACGAAAAGCGAAGTGTCGGATCTATCGAGACAAATTATTCATTCTGTTTTATCGTTGTATTCTTCTGGAGATACGCGTCAATCGTAAATTGATTTCAGAATGTGTGTTTCTATATGCATAAATCATAAAGTAGAATTTTTCTTACGATTGATTATGCTACTTTAAAACGAGGTTAAGTGTTACATCGTACAAATAGATAGCAACCTATTTCGGTATTTTAATATAGTACCCACAATGTAATAGTTATGACAACATTTGTAGGAATATCAATATTTATTTAATTTATACTTAATTTGTATTAATTTCAATTGTGTTTATTTAATTTCTATATAATTGAAGCTTAAAGTTTGTGGATATTCGAATATTTCAGAATTTGAGAATTTCATGATATAAATCAGTTTCTTTAATTTATTATCGATATCTGTTACATATTATTCCAGTTTTTTCTCAGCACACTTTCACACATACCGGACTGGCTTCGTTATAAAAATCAGACAAAGAATTTTAAAATGCAATTTATAACGGCACGTTGGTTGTAGGGTATGTTAAGGTGATTAGTGGAGAACTTCGCTTAGTTATTCTAATTGATTGCTAAAGAATTCTTGTAAGAGGGAACAGGTCCTGAATTCTTAGAATTGTAGGTGGTGCATTCCAGGAATTGACGGCGACTGTTATTCAAATACTATTCGAGGGTGGCAATTTATCATGGTGTCTGTTAAAGTTCAAAACAATGTGTCTTGAACTCGCTGTCTTAACTATTCGTGTACCGTTTTTCGAATACCTTGGTCGGTTACGGAATGGTCAAAAGGCAAAAAGATATATAACCGCTTTGTGAATTGCGAAACAAAGTACTATTTGATACCCACTGTGTCAAGTATGTAATCTGTCGTTCGTTTAGATAAACAACTGAAGGCAAGTGAAAGAATATAACATAACTCTACACCTAATACAACTTGACAGCTGCTTGATAGACGAATACATGTAGATACATGTATGAGTATATATGTGGAAAGTATCTAATATTTATTTATATAACTAAACTAAACTATAGTGTTTTATTTCTGAAGGTAAACTTCACACTTCTTCGGTTCATTTTGCTCTGGTAATCTTTCGTTTCTTTCTTGTACGTTCGTTAAATATTTAGCTATAAATAACGGTGGCGTGCCGGAAGAATTTTCAAAACATGCAATATCTGACTGTTCGGTCAAAAGCATTCATCTCGTTTCTCCTAGATAACCAAATAAAAATAAAAACATTCTTTGGTGCGCCGTAGAATTTTAGCAACTGATTTCTGCATGCCATAAGATGAAAATAGCTGGCTTAAGTTCGTTACAGGCTCACAGTCGAGAACGTCTCATAACAGCGAAACTAAGGAGATTCGAACCCATTAATATTATTTTATTTTATTATTTATTTATATTTATTAACGCTATCTTTCTTGTTCTGACGAGTACTATAAATTCCTGAAGTTTTGCATCAAAATTCCGAAATAACCTGTTTATCGTATAAATTGTTCAATGAACAACTGTAAAGCAAAGAGCAACATTTCACACGAATTGAATAAATTAATACCATCCTCCGTCAATCTTTCGATCTAAAAATCTTTATTCAAGCATCTTCTCGAACTCATTCCCAATGCTGAGAACTCGCGTGCCGGAAAACTCATTGGCTAAGATCGATAAGCGTTAGAACGCGTGGCGATCGCTTACGTCTTACGTATCCGCTGGCGCGCGAGAATTCAAGTGGTACAGCGGCGCGAGGCGTTCGCGAGCAGGCAATTTCCTCATTCCACGAGGCCGGTGGAATCCCGCGCGCCGACCGATCCAATATTTCATCGCATCGGAAAATAAAGGCGGCGCGACCGTTCTCTCGCATGCCAACAGCGCATTACGAACGCGCTATTAATTGCTTCGTATGGTCCTCGCCGTGGACAGGATCCTTGATTTACGCGGATCGACCAGAATAAGACGCGCTGTTGCGACCGCTAAATCATCTGCCTTCATTCCGTGGCTGTGCGCGCGCCATTCTTTTTCCAACGTTTCTTATCGTTTATACTTTGCATTTCAATGAAAATCGCGCGAACCTCGACTTCGCTATTTATGGACTTTAGGCAATCAAGGTGTAGCATCGAGACGCGACGCAATGCATTTCCATTGAAGACAATTTTCTTAGTTTGGGTACGCGGTGAGACCCAATGAATTAAATTGGTCTGTGAACCACCTAGGGATCATGCGATCTTCTCAGAAGACAAATCGATTAACTCCACTTTCTGTAAATTTTTTAACTTTATTATCAGATACGTGATTAATGTCTTAACTTCTCGGAAAATAGAATAGGTTAATGATAATCGTAAATTTAAAGTAATGGTAAAAAATATTTGTAACGTGATTACGTTTCTCTACTTTTTATTTCGTGGAGCCGATCAGTACAACCCCTGAGCTATTTATAGCGAGTAAGGATTCGTTTCGGAAAATGCACATGTAAATTGGAATACACGAGGTGCACCGTCGAGGTAGTTTATAAAATAGTTCGTTGAATAATAAGAAAGATTGAAATGAAAGATTTTTTGTAATTCGATAAATGTCTTCTTATATCTCGGAAAAGTTTAATTGACAGCAATTTTCTCAAAAATATTCATAGAGATCAATTGATTGTAAGCTATATAAGAATTTCTCCTTATATATAAGAACTCTTTTCTTAAAGTCTTTAGAATCACAGTTTCATGTTCTACTAAACATGATATTGTTCTTAATTCTTTTTAAATAATTTTTTTATTATCCCTTTTAATATCTACATTGTGTGGAGACAGGTTTTTGAAGTCTTAAAATTTTCATGTAAAATATAATTTATTCTTACAAAGCTTGTTGCCCAGAGAATTTTTATCCAAATTTTCTTGCACATGCTGCTGTTAATACTTCGTTTTTTTGCTTGCATACCAAACGTAGTTAATATCATAATAGGTTTGAACTTCAAACGTAAGATCGATTCAAAAATATCAAATTAAAATACTCGCTATTATTCTTAAACTATCTTTTCTAATTTGGTAATAAGTTTAGTCAATCGTCGGTTTTATGCGCTTGATTATGAAAACTAAATTTTAAAGACGATTCTGGCTAACAAAACAATACAGGTAATATCGGAACAAAGGCGATTTCATCGTTTTTCAAAGAAACCGGTCTTCAAGAAGCCTACGGCCGCGTAATTCTGCGTCCGCGGTTGTGCGCCTGCAACGTGTAAATTCTTAACAGCATTTCTGCAATATTGTTCCGTCCATTGCAGGTATCAGCATTGGCAGCCGCAACGCCTGATTCCAATATCGGAACACAGAAATCGGTTAACAAGAGGCGGTCACGCCTTTTCATATTTTTTGACCAGTATGAACTACAGACTGATGCATGTATAGTTGATCACGAAGCTATTCAACCGCCTGAATATTTTACATTTTTTTTTCATTTATTTCTCATCACTTCGTGTTCTTCGTCAAACATTTTCCAATCTTCTTCTGGTATAAATGTAATACAAGTATTACACAAGAAAATTAATATATTATTATAATTGACATGTAAATCTTAAAATGTTTATATAGGGCACTTACAATCTCAATCTACGTTTAAAAGAACCCATGAACTGTCTACCATTAATCAAGCAACAAGCATCTTTCTTCTTATTTTAGATTATAGGTCTCATGCATCTTTAAATGTAATTAGTGACCACTTTATGTTGTCAGTGTACAATTTTCTTAATATAATGTACATACGCAGTACATGAAACATGGAATAATACGGTAACCAAGAAGGTTTTATTTGATGGTAAACGTTGGTTGTTTACGTTAGATGACAAAGCTCAATACGCTTCAACAGAAATGATAAAATCTCTAATAAATTAGAAAGAATGTCGTATAGCGTCTTTTTAGTCCCATACATATTAAGAGCAACTTACAAGAACATATTTCATAGAACTTTTAATGTTACATATATCAAAGGTGATTAGCTTTCCCTTTGTGATAAGAAAAAAATTAATTAGATTTATGTGGCTTGTTCTTAATCCGTTTAAAATTACTCCATCTTTACGATCCATAAATATTGGTGCACTGATATCAAAGACTTTCTTTTTTAACTTTATTTATATCGACAAGTATCGAATTTCTCGTACGAATTTTCCTACACGATTAGAAGCAGGAGACTATACTATTTCAAACGCTTTTTGTTTCATCTCGATACCGTGTTTCACTGTTGAGATATCATCTTGCAAAGAGATCCGCAATTTCGAGCACTCCGCTATGTCTATCTCTTTCGTACACTCGCACCTCTCGCTCGCACATTCTCGTGACCTACCCTACGATCGACGGGCGCGCGGTGATCAGTGACAGACAACGCGTCAGCTTTTTTTTTTACTACTGTTGCTGCTGCTACTACTACTATTACTACTACTACTAGTAACGTACACGTTTCCAAGAAAAAAATGTAGGCCACGCCGATTTCTGGAATTTCGGCCACCATTCAAGAAACCGCGCAACGTGAGTATCTTGGGTTTCAAAGATTCATATGTCGACAGTCGGTTGAAATATCGAGTCTAAACAAAAGCTGTTTTTCAAGGCATGCATTCTAGTATTTACTGAATATGTTTGTATTAAAAATTATGCGAAAATTCATGACTTTATTTTATATCAAACGATTCGTTGATATGAATATTTTGTCGACTTAATCGTGGAATTTTTGTGGAAATTTGATATGTTTGGATGTAGTGCGAGTATTACTTGATGAATTAAGAGGCTAATGCCTAGTATAATTTGCATTTACGTATTTGTGTAAAATATTAGTAGAATGATCTGTTGCTCCAACTGTTATATAACATGTATAAGATATTTCAAGTTTGCAAACTTAATTTGTCTGCTTTAGTACGTTTTATTATTTTAATATGTTTTATAGTTGCGCAGAATTACGCCGTGAATTATAATTATAAACCAGTTCAATTACATCGTATTCAATTACATTGTAATTCGTAATGCAGATCTCTCATTTGATTAAATTACAGTGCAATCCATAATTGCAATCGAAGCATAATTACAAGGTGCAATTGAATAATATAATTGAAAAACGTAAACATAAGATTGAGTCACGTATGAACGAGAAACAGAAGATACGGCGTATGAACATGATTCTTCAGAGTTCTGGCCTCTGATTCAGTTACATTATATTTTAAGTACAATGTAATTAAACGACAGCATAATTCAATCTAACTCAACTATGAGCTATGATAGTACATATATTACATAAATAGCAAAATAATATAAAACAGTATAGTATAAACCAACAATAATATTTACTAAAATCAATTAAAATAGTTTTACTGTTTTGAAATAATAAAAATAAAAATTTAATACAAGAATGTAGCAATGTCTTTAAGTTTCTACTTTCGTTTTCCAATTATTCCTACACAGGAGCTTATCAATGTTGCAGTACTCAAATTTTTACTATACGTTTATTCGTATATTTAAAAAAAGAGAAGCTGAAAATCCAAACATGATACAAGTTATTATATTACCTTCGAACTTTTTCAGATCACGAATAGTATTCGTCGGCGGCAAAAGTAGAAAATAATTCATACTACGCGTAACTGTTTCTCGGTCTCCCGAGGCTTCGTAAATTGCGTTAATGGAACGGAGGTGTACCGCGAGCTCTCGATCGCGATAAGCGGGAATTACGTACCATTAATTAAATTCCAATTGAGACAACGTATTTATTACAGGTGTTCCCGGTTAAGAAAAAAGTCCCGTGCATCGACGAACCGCTGACACGGTTCAACGCTGTTCCACTTGCGAAACTTGCGTCCAAGGATTTAGTCATTCGCTCCGCACCGCAGCGTGGACTCTAATTTGCGCCTTACCGCGCCATTCCGCGAGAAGATAAAGCTTTGCCAATGTTACGAAAGCATGGTACTGGTAGCTGGCCGCTAATTGATACCTTAAAGCGGCTAGTTTCTTTGTCTGCATTTTATTTTGTAGAAATAAAGATAGGTTTTACTCGACTGGGATATTCTATTCGGCTCGAAGTCGTTTGATCTTTCCCATACACCGATGTAAAGTGTTTCATTCATTGCTAATGTTAGGAGAAATTTACGACACCTGAAGGATTCATTTTGCTATACAAAAATTAAAAGGTTCATGAGGGCAACAATACTTGTTTATGTTTTAGTTTCTCCAGAGAGCAAAAGAATTCTCTTGAATATTTTTAATTTTTGTGTAATATATTTTAAGACTTTTTTAACAAAATATTCAGCATATTACACGACTCATTATATTATTCATTGTATCATATTATTTATTATTATTCGCACATTCATTGCATTATTGTGCATATACCTGTAATTACATGGCACAGCTGTATCTAATTAAATCGTGCACTTATGGAATCCTGACGAAGGCTGTTTCTGAAGTCACGACATAAATCATTTTTATAATATTGATTCCATCATGTTGTAAATTTCAACTTCGTCTATCGTATGCTTTATTATGAAGTTAAAAGATTTGAAAAATGGTTTCGTTACGAGCTCGTCGATTGTTCTGATTAATCGATTTCTCGTGTTAGTTACGGTGATAAGTTGAAAAGCTCTTGAAACGTATAATTATAGTAGATACGATATATGTAGTTCTACAATGTTTATTAGTTTCGTGCACATAGTTGAATCTAAGGAGTGGAAGAATAGAATGGACTTTAAATAACGTGCGAAATGTGGAATTAAAATTTCATTAATTTATTCTAAAAAATAATTATGTTAGTATATAGTGAATTAATATCTATCAATTAAATAAGAAATTTATGTAATCAAATTATTCATATATTTTGCAAGGAATATTGATATAAATAATAGAGCAATAATGTCGAATTGTTAAACATTTACATTATTATGCTCTAATGTTCTAACAATTAGACAAAATAACAATTGCACAAAATCTACAAAAAGTTCGTATGCATAATTCATCTCAACTTCAAAGTTTAAAATATTCTATTCTTCTATTCTATATATTCTTCCTATAACACTTTCTTTTACTTCCCCGTCCAATTCTCAAACTTTTGTCGAGACATTCGAATCATTTTCCTGCCAATATTACATAAAATCAGATTTTTATGAACATAAGTAAAATGAGATTAGAGATTCATCCACCTATTAAACATTCTCACAAATATTTTATTTTTGCATATTTTTACATATCAGCTATTTTTGCACACTTCTTGCATCTTTACATTTCCCACAAATGCCATAAATCCCATAAATCCATAAAAATCACGAGTTGATGACGTGTGACCGATCTTCCAAATCGTTTTTATGTTCAAAATAAAAACACAATTACCCCAATCCCAGTTATACATCCCACATAACGATCCATCGACTTGCGATTAAATTTTCCCACGAACGCATAAGCATCTGCAGTACACAATTAATTAACAATTAATTGCAATCTTTCAAATTACACTCAATCTACAAAACGATGCAATTACCGTGAATTATACCATATCGGTATTTATCCTCTAGGAATTCGCCAGCTTCGTTTCTGCCAGTTCCTTCCTTCTAATTCTTTGTTCCTTTCTCTCCGTGGGCCCAGGTTAACGCGTTTATCAGCCCCGGTAATCGATTCGAACGACGCGTCACCTTTCACATAAATCAAAACTGGCGCGTATATAGTGGGTGATGTCCAGTTTCTCGGCAGAGAATGAGAAAAGGGCAGGGAAGGCAGAAGGTCGTAGCGGAGAGAGTTCGTAGCACGGTTCGTGCGAGGGTGTACGGATCGTGTCAACGATACCGTGGATTTACGACGGTCACCGAGCGAATCCATTTGTTTCATCTGCATCTGCTTAGCACGCTAATGCTGCCTTCCCGTGTACTACTGCCCGTTGTTCCGTGCCGTTCGACTCGGCCAGACCTCCAAGATTAAGGTGGACCGTCTGTCGTAGCGGAGAAAGAGTTCCTCCGTTAACGGAAGAGGCCACTGCATAATTTCGTAGTCGCGGTTAGTTTCCTTTAGCGAGTCGACTCCGCTCTAGGACACGAGCAACGACGATACACGATGGTTTGAATGAAGCGTCGTCGGAGCTATGAGTTTCGTGATTTGAAAGGTTGGATTATCTTAGGTGTGGCTGTCTGAGAATAAATCTTGAGAGTATATTTATGTGACATTATATGACATACAATATATGTATACAATGTTATGTGAATATTATATTAATATTATATTGATATTTATATCGATCAATTACAATTCCTTGACATTTGAGATTGTTAATTTCATTGTTGAAGGAAATCTCTGTAGATTTTCATTTTACAGGATAGACTTTAGAATATAATGTTGCGCGTCGATAAAAAAGATAATGTATCCTTGGTATAAAGTTGTATATCGTTAAGAATGTTGTAAATTGAAGGTGAAATTAAAAGAAGGTAAAGTAAAAAATCCGAGAAGTATCTCTACTAGCATTCACTAATTATAATCGTGTTAATGATATACCCACTATAAAGAGTTAAAAATTAGAAAAATATATTGTAGAATTAAACATTTTTCGAAGCTACAAAATGTTATTACTATATATAACAGAAAATTTAAAAAGATAATTTCTAATGGTTCCATATTTGACACTTATTTTCTGAAATGTATCTTTCAAAGAGCCTAACTACACTAACTTTATCTGCCTTATACGTATCTTAATGTTTCATCATATCTATACGGAATTTTTAACATTTTTCTTTTTATCTCCCGAAGTAGAAAATCAGGTTTCCGTGCCATTTCCGTTATATTTTTACGAATTTTAATAAATTACAGTTCATAACGTGCCAAACGAGATCACATATGATTAGACTGTATTTCCGTAAAAATACTTTATGACGCTAATTAAGGTGTCGATTAGATCGTTTTATATCCGTCTCTACAATGCAATACATATGCGAATATTCAATTTGAGCAAGGAACATCTATCATTGCTTATTTAAATCATACCTTTGATTAAGGTTTTTGTTACCGGTTCAGATTAAATAAGTGCATAAGCGTCTTTAATAAAGTGACTGAAAATTTATTTAAGTGGGCAATTAAGCAAGAGGAAGAAATTCAAGAGTAGAGACTCAAATAATTGGTTGCACAGACTAATAATACACCGTTGCAATTTTACTTACAAATGTACTTATAAATGCACGTTGCAGTGATCTTTCAGTCGTATTTATACCTTTTTTTAAGTGAAAGGTGTTGCCCATCGATTTATTATTTATGTTATTTTTAATCACAGTAATATTTGTAAAGAAATGATTTAATTTTTAAATATTAATTACAAGTTAAATATCCAAATCGCTCAATTATATTGATCTACCATTAAATTGTCAAATTATCGAATTATTAAATTGTTGAATTACACATTATTGAATTATAAAATTGCTCTTCTACGAAGGATGACAAATATGATTTATCATGTCCATCACCAGTAGCCTTTACGCATACATTTCTGCCTATCGTGTATCAGATGCATTTTTGTACCTTCAAATATTTTGGATACTGTACGTATTTATTCGTATAATGTTCACAACTTTTTTCTTTATTTTTTGCATTCTCAAATCCTCAACAAGTACATAAACATTCTACTCATCGCAAAAGGTTTCCAAATATTACATGTCATTCGAACTTCTAGCCTACAATCCTCGCTTCATCGAAATAGCTACCACGTAGCCGTAAGTCATTGACCAATTAGTTATCCCAATGATCTCTCCCTCCCTCTCTCTCTCTCTCTCTCTCTCTGTACCGCTGGTGTTCCATTGGAATTCGATAAAGCACCGCGTGACCGATCGAATATCTAACGACGTGGGGGGAAACGGAAAGAAATGATTACGAGATGGCCGCTGGCAGGTAGAAGAGGATCCGGCCAGGATCGGGCCTGGTTAATATACCTACGTGGCCGCGGGTAATGAACGCGTGTTAACCAGTTCGTTATCGACGAAACGGTGCCCACCTTCTTCTCGCATGCGAGTTCGAACGGATACGATGCCTGGGGAAACCACGACGATCGCCAAGAGGAAGAAGGAGAGTCAAGAAGAGAAAATAGAAGAAAAATAGTAGCAGCAAAGAAGCGAAGAAGGAAGAATCGAACCAAGCGGAAGAAACGAGAAGACCGTAGACGTAGAAGGTTCAAGGGGCAGGAGGGGTAAAAGGGAAAGGCGAGTAAACCAGGATGGGCTCGGTTTTATCGCGCGATGCTTGGGTAATCGTCACCCCGTAAGAAGTTATGATTACAACGTTTCCAGTTATCGGTGCTTTTCTGCGCAACTTACACTATTCGCCGCGGTGACTAAGGACGCTTTTCGTCCATGGGGATCGTTGTCAGAAGCACGGAATGACCGCCTGGAATTTATCCCGCGTGTATAAACCAACGAGCGACGTGTTCCATCCTTGTGCGATTCAACGCGATCCCGCGAGAGATTGCGTTGATGAGAACTTGTGTGTTGGGCTATTGACGATCTACATTTTTTTGCTTTTTTCGCTAGTAGATTCTGTTTTCTTTTTGGTCGCTTTAATGGCAGAGTCAGAGGGAAAACAAGAAGTCTACCTTTAGTGAGAAGGCTTGACGAGCGTGATATATAGAGCCGAGAGACGAAACGTATTTTATTTCATACAAAATGTTGCGTTTCTTGTTACGCAGCTGCTCTTGGTATTCTTTCGATGCAACGTCAATTATTAATCGAAGTCTTTCGTGATTAATTGTCTATTCACTATTTATTTATTAGAGATTTAACCCGAGTATTATAACATTTATTCGTATTTGATAATTAGACTGCGAATGATTATTTATGATTGGAAAGATAAAACTAGAGTAATAAATTGTATTATCTGGTAAATATTGTTACTCGCGCGCCAGTGATCTTGCTGTATAATTATCTATTTATGGTAATGTATTTTACAAAGTACAATTTACAAGGCGATCGATAACACGGACATCATCGAAATTCGATCATCATTTTAAGTTTCTGCCGCAGTGCACGCAGGCCTTAACGTTTCGAACTATAACTGTCAAATACTCGCAACAGTATCGTAGATATTAACAAATTTTAACATAGCCACGTAAACTCCTTATACATTCTCGTATACAATTAATTCAAGTTCTCAGTTCAACTCGCTTCAAAATATTGAATCTGTCCAATTACCTTAAAATCCGCAAAAGCACATTCCGAACTCTTTAATACATAATTTCATCGAACCAAAAAATAGATAGAACACCATTATAAGGTGGCTGTAGGTTCATATTTTCCCGTATCAAACCTAATGATCGGAAATCTAGCGCAATAAACATTTCGTAGGAAAAACACGAAAAGATAATCGTATCGATATCCAAGCGTTCGATTATTCCTATTCAATGTAATTTAAAACAGCCGTGGAACATTTTAAACGTCTCGGTACACGATCTACATGAATATACATACATAGAAACGTTTGTTGCGAGCGGAATGAGCCTCCTTTGCCTCCGGTTTCGCCGGGTTTCACCGCGCGTAAAAAGTCTAACGAGCGAGCGACGGACGGCAAAATTACGACGAGCATTTATTGTTAGAGTGTTACTGCCACTATTTTTCCTCGTTGTTACCGCGTCATTCTCTCGTTAACACTCTCCCTATCGTTAACACTTTCTCTTGTTAACGTAACCGTCGTAGCTACGTATATAGCTATGTACGTGCCTAATGCAATGCAAATTCAACAAGCGTCATTGAGATATCATATCGGGATCGGGGAACGTAGCATGAGGCTAACGCCCGGTCTGAACGCCCGGCCTGAACGCGACCGAGAATTAACAGTGCTGTTTATCGCCGCAATAATATACGAATAAACGTGCAATCGCATTATTCTCGCGTCCTTATAGTCTAGCAGGATGTTCTTCCTAGTTCTCTTCGGCATCACTTTGTTCAACAGGACTCCACCTTAACCTGGCATCTTTCGTGCATGTGGTTAAGGTTGTCGATTTATTGGATTGATTAAATTACTAATTCTGAATGATTTTATTAATTAAGTTTCTGATTCGATTGTTTTGAAGAAGACATTGGTGATATATTTTTTTTTAATAATATCGTTTAGCGTTATTCGACCTTCGTTGGTTGTATTTTATGTTCTTGATGTTTTATTATTCTATGCTGTATTATATTACATTTATGTTGCAGAGATTCTTTTCGAAATGGCACGGTGACAGGATAAATTTGGTAAAACGAAGTCAAATATGTCGTTACACATTATTTTATTTATTTATGTGGTTATTTGAAATAAAGATTTGTTTATATAATGTATTACGATAGCTTTCTTATATATTGCATTAATATTATTTTATTTTATGTAGACCATTTATTAGATTTGTTAGATTAGTTACCATCATTCCATTAAAGGAATATGGCTAGGTTGTTGTACTATTTTATTGTGCAATATAAGTACTAAAATATTTATGTTCCTTCGAAATATCTTACTATGTCATTATATTCTTAATAAATATTTTTTCAATGAATGTTAATTTCCTGTCAGCGTAATGGCCTGTTACAGGGTACAGTATGTGAAAAGCAATTTCGGAAAATGTTTTTCTTTCTTGCGAAGTGATATAGCAATTTTTCTATCTTCTGCGCGCAGATTCCTAAATTTAGTTACTTGTTATTGTATTATAAATCGTTATTGTTACTATCAATTTAATATGTCACGTTAAATAATCTTATTATTGTTTGATTAATTCGATGCCCCACTAAAACTAATGTTCGTAGGAAATGTAGCATCGAATCGTTCCACGCTCATCCTCTCAAGTATTGTTCGTGTTTTGAAAGTCTCGTCGCTGTTTGTAAATAGAATCTCAGTGTGCATGAAATTGCAAGGACAACTACGAATTGTTGGTTATCTAGTATGTATAACATAGTACGATAATTTGCAGAAAGATAGTCATTTTAAACTTTTGTCCTCTACTTTATATAGCCAAAGACACAAAATAATTAATTATTATGAATAAATCTTCTATTTATCCAAAATAATGAATTATTATGAATAAATCTTCCATTTATCCAAAATAATGAATTATTATGAATAAATCTTCCATTTATCCAAAATAATTAACTATTATGAATAAATCTTTTATTTATTTATTTATATGTGAACTATCAAAAACATTCATATCAAATTTCTTTAAGTTCACGATTAGAAGCTTTACGAACTTAATAACGATACATCATTACGCTGGAATTAATCAGATCTGTCTTACTTTTTCTATTCATGGAAACATATTTTGTAGGACATGTATTGTTTTTCGTTCGTGTTCGGCACAGTGTCAAAATATTGATCGAGAATTGTTTATTATTTTATATACTTTATTCCTTCTACGTTTTGCCCTTGAATGTACATTTATTGTGGTATGTATACCGTACATACATAATTTAAACCTATGCTTTACGAAAAAATGCCAAAATACGGAAGAGGTGGAGAACTGAATTCCTGATTTCATCTTCTTCAAAGAAAAATCATTTCATCGTCATAAAACGTAGCTTCTATCCTATATAATGAATTAATAAACACATAAATTAATGGAACGTAAAGAAACAATGACATAAATGAAGGAAGTTATTTTGGTTACTTAACATCATGTCAGTTACTAAGAAGCAATAAAGTTTTCGATTTACAAACGGCTACCATTTAATATATTTTAACAACGTTCCAACGCTGTTTCTTCGCTAAAAGAAACATTAAGAATTAAAAATATAGAACCACAAGAAATTCTGTCGGTGATTATGGTAGATAAAAATAAGCGTATCCCTTCCGGAAATTATTTAACGCTCGGTCAGCGATTTTGCATAAACTAACTATAATCGCTTTCACTGACGTATTAAATTGCTCCGCATTCCATCCACTACGAACGTGTTCAATCGCCATCGAAAATTGCGATTGAAACGTTACTAAACGCGAGAACTTTGATAATTGAGGCGTTGAAATAAGCGATGTAAATAAAAAAAAGAAGATAAATAGAAATCGGTCTTTTTACTGAGAAAGGAGATAAGATTGATATGGAATGCGGTGGAAAAATGTAATAAATATTGAAATAATTTATTTTGCCCTTAAACCTATCTCGAGATAGAGGTATGATAATAAGTGCTAACTAGATTGTAGTTGAAAAACATGAGGGTACAACACTTATCACATTTATTTTTCTTCTAAACGTACTGAACTGCAATATAATATTCGTTTTATTTTCTTTGTTTCCTCGACCGTTTATCAATTTCATTCTCACATATGTTCGATATTTTCAGATTACATTTAAAAACCATTCAGCAACCATTTTGATGAAAATTTATTGTGATCGATCAACCGTATCACCTATGAAATTTTTAATATCTCATAACGTAAAATTTTCGTCGTGTTATGTTTTTTTTATTACCAGAAAGCATATAATAAATACAAGAATACGACGAATTTATATCACAACTCAGTACAAAGGTGGTAAATTTTGAAAACCCATAGCATTCACGTGATGTATGCAAGATGTAAATATGAAAGTTGGTGAAAACATATTTTTTGATTTTACTAGAAATATTTATTTCTGGTATTTATGTATACCGTTTATCGTCTCAACTTTTCAGTTGTAATGTAAAGTTCTTTTATTATTAGTATGAGTCGAGAATTTGGTGTATGACGAAGGCAAAAAAGATTTTTCAAGAATTTTATTTCATTTTTTTTTTTTTTTGGTTCATGTATTTTTATCCTTCATAAAGTTGTGTAATAATAGCCTACACATAAAATTTATTATTTTTAAAATTTGGAAAAATGTATAAATTTTTTGTTTCATAAAGTATGTATCTTGAAATTCCTGAATTAATGTTTTTGTTATTCACTCATGACACGAATGGTGTACTATTTTACTAGTATATTATTCATCCTCATTTAATACTTGACTCTTCGTTTTTTCAATATCACATTTTCTGTTAAAAGGGCGTAACTAATGCAAATAAATAAAAATATTATTCCTCCATCAATTAACTTAACTAATCCTTAACTAATCAAATCAGAAATATCGAACACAAATTCTGTACTAAAATAAATCAAGCTGTCAACATTTGTTTTCCTTTATAAACCTGTTTTGTGTGACATCTCCTATTCTTTCATGTTATTCTCCCACATTGCTGTCATAATTCGTGTAAGTCATTTTATGAATGGTATTTTATTATTGAAGAAAATATCATTCAGTAGTTTTATACTTTGACAGGAATGCAATTCGAGAATCTCATTAATAAACAAATATGTCGAATAAATTATTTCACCAAGAATATGTTCTTTATACACGCAATTTTAATGTGTATAATATAGTATCTTATAACAAAAAAATGTATAAAATACAATTTCAAAGAATAAATTTGATACTGATATCTCTGTAATCAGGAATCTCATAAAAAATTAAAGTACATATATTATAAAATTGCATCCTGTTAAATCAAATAATTTTTCTTATGCGTTCAAGCTGTTATTATTAGCACAAGTACTGCAAAAGTTGTGTGGCTGTTCTTTGAAATAAAAATACTAATTGGTCGTTCATCTCCTTCAACAACATTATTTAAGAAATAACTATTTAGCTATTACAGTTTTCTTATTTTATTTACCAATTTTGTTCTACCATCTTTGCTTCGGTTCTCAAAGGACTATTATAAAATTCTGGTAGCATACAGGATAATTACGTAGATACGATACGATGAAACGGGTTGTACGGCGACATAGATCATGTGATTATAATTTCTGTACATAGGACATAATCGTTGAATGTTCTTCGAATTAAAATGTGAATGGATCGAAGTTGCTGTCAAACAAGATTAGAACAGAATGTGCTTTCAGTAATTTGAAAGAAAGACATTCTGTTCCTTTTAATCTTATTTCTTTCTCGATAGAGTATTGTTACGTAATTCTCCCTTGTGTTGAGGAACATTTATTATGATGATATCTATTAACATTTATTGAATTATATATTATATTCATTACGATATTTATTCTGATGATTAAATTATATTATATCCTTATCTTTTGTCGTACATATCTTTCTTCCTCCTTCTGAATAAATGAATAGTGATAGAAAATAATTTTATTCATTTGTTCTCTAGTTTTATATAAAGATATCTCTTTATATTGAATTAAAATGCAGATTCAATTCAATACATTAGTTTGTTTTCTCGAAGCAATAGTTATACTTGTTTCTATCGAATATCCAGTAAAACCTTTAAAATACTAAATAGTTTTAAATTATTCAAAGTACATGTATATCAAGTTTTACTGATACCTAAACTGGTATCTTTAATCGTAAGCAGCTGATACTCGAAATAGAAATCTCTCTTACTATTACAAAAGCATTTTCATTGCACCTTCAAGCGCAAGAAACAAACAAGATAATTCGAATCTTACAATCATTCATTATCACCTCGAAAATATAACAAGAGCGTAAATTCCGGCTCAATAGTAAACCAAACTAACTTAAATCGCGATATAAATATTACCTTTGGTACGTAAGAAGGTTTTACCTGTATTACTGCATTTAACAAATAGATAGGATATTTAACCGACGAACAACCATTCATTATCACCTGGAAATCACAGAAGAATGCTAAATCCAGATAACCAATAACCTAAACCAACGTTGAATTCCAATATAAAAGTCACCTTTTCTACTCAAGAATGTTTCAATTGCAGTTCTGTATTTAGAAAACAGACAAGACGATTTAACCCAGATAGCCATTCATTATGACGTTGAAATCACACAAGAATGCAAAGCCTAGATTACCTAGGACCTGAGCTAACTTTAGTAGGTGCTACTATAAAAATCACCATTCCTACACGAAAACTTTCGATTGCATTTTTAAATTAATCGATAATCATGTAACTTATACAACCATTCATTATCACCTGGAAATCACGCAAGAATGCAAAGTATCTATGTTGTCTATGATCCCAAGTAATTTAACACTAGTGCCAATGGCGAATAAAAATAAGGCACGTAGAAAAGAATTCAGAATGAAAGATATACAAGGAAATATAAAACGCGATGAAAGAGCTAGGTTTTAAATATAAAAATACATATACACAATAGTTCCAAAAATTTAGAATACAATGTCTCAAAAAATTTACGAATTGTTCGTTTTCACTACTTTTAGTTCTGATATTAAATCCAAATATAAAATTGCTTTACGTGAATGTGTTTTAACTGCATCTATACATTTAACGAGACGAAATCGTTTAGTCTGCAGGATCTTGATATTCTGCAAGAAAGCAACCGCGTACAAAAGCAATAACGCAGGGTAACTTGAGGCCAAATAAAGAATTATCTTTTCTACAAAAAAATCATTTTAATTGTATTCTTACACTTAACAGGACAGGACAATATAATTCGTACAATCGTATATGTGTTACCGCAAGAAATTGCACAAGAACGAGAGTTCCAAATTAAATCCTAGTAGAAAAATCACTCTTATCCTACACGATAACGTTTTAATTCCTATAATCATATATTACCACCTCGAAATTATACAATAAAGCAAAGTCTGCGTTATCCAATAACTCAAGTCAACTAAAATTCCAACATAAGTCGCCTTTCGCACACGAAAACGTTTTAATTCCAGTTTTCTTTTTTTTTTTTTACGTTTAGCTAGACAGAACGATGTAGTTCATATAATCATATATCACCATCTTAAAATTACATAAGGTTTAAACTTCGATTTAAAAATTCCCCTTCCTATATAAAATTATTTCAATTACACTTTCGAGTTTAACAAACACGCGATCTGATTCGATTCACTTAGCCGTTCACTGTCAGCCGAACGTTGGGCAAGAGCAAACAAAATCACAACCCCTGTGACAGGGTCAACGTGTAACACGCGTTCGTTGAAACGGTTGCAAAACATAGAAGAATTCACTGGCGCGATATCCTAATTGCGAGATACGAGCCAGCGAGTCGATAAGCCGCAGGAATATGACTCGACACCGCAGGCCCGCCCTCGAACGTCTTAATAACAATAATTAGTTCTCACCCCGGATCTATTTCGCCTTAGGTGCTTTCTGTACGCTGCTTAACAGCTCCCACGAAAGGTAATAGCGTCGAAAATGCTTACACGTTGTCGTAGCTCAAGGTACGCGATTAACGCGGAAAAGTGTTTTTCCTTTGCTCGAGCTGCGAGATTTTCAAACGTGCCTCGTTCGCGTCGTAACAGTGTGCTACTTGTCGAACGTTTATGCGAGATATTTTATGCGACGATCACCAGGCTGTTGACTTTTCTGTTTTGGATTTATGAGTACATGATGTTGATTTTTTATTTTCCTTTCTTAAAAGTAATATGGAATTTTGTACGAGAAGATAAAAATCGATGAGGAATTTTTATTTTTGTGAGGAATTATGGTTTTCGTGTAGTTAAATTCATTTTATGATCGAATTTGGTTGATCGATGCTTGACGTTCTTTTTTCGATGTATGAGTGCTTAATGTTGATTTTTATTTTCATCTTTCAAACGACTTGGATAATGTCGTAAATATTATGTACGAATTTTAAACGTCGTCAAAAAATGTCTTGCGTGCGCAGGAAAGTAAACGCACAAAAGAGATGGAGATGTATTTTTTTATTTTCATGTGGAATTGTGTTAGATATAATTAATACACATTAAATGTTATATTAGGTATTAGTGGGAGCACAATGTTATCTGTTATTGAAGATTCCACTAAGTACAGAAGAAACGTTCTATAATGTAATGCAAACAGCAATAAAACTTTTTTTAGAATAATATAGAATAATTATAAGCAGTTTTCACAGGGAGGTGTGTTTAAATACTGACAAGTATTGATTATACAGATAAAAAATATGATAGGTGCAGTCTACATTTTGTAACTCCCGATAGAACAGTAGAACTAAGATAACAAATTGTAGCTTTCCAATCGGATAAATGTAGGCTTATAATCAGATAAATGATCAAGAACTCTTATTACGATGTATCATGCCCAGCTGACACTAAACTAATTAGTATCGACAGAAAAATTTTGCAACATAACCCAGCAACATAGTAAAAATTATATTAGTAAGATAAGGAATTGTAGTACTGTAACACTGAATCGATGTTCTAATTACGGTGTAATTATAAAGTAATTAAGAAGTTGTTTCAATATCGTGGCATTATGGTTCTCTATTTTTACCTATCTTTTCTAGAAAATTATTTCGCATTTAATATCTTCATCAACTAATCCTCTTGTCATATGTTGTGAGAAAATTAATCATGTAGTCACTTTAATTGAAGCTATAAATAAAACCAACACTGTTGCCGCAATTGGATATGTCTTGTGAAATATATGGCTGTAACATAATTTCAATTGAATTTTTATCATGTATCATTTAATGGATTTTCTTTATAATGTTCATCGAAATTGAAAATATTTTACCGTACAGTTATCTTAATAAATATGAAATTCATTGCTTCATCTATTGAAATGCGTTAAAATATATTTATGTGTAAATGTGGCGTTACATATGTAGATTTTATATTCCACACAATTCATTTTAGCATACACATTTTAACACACTTATCATAAAAAAATTTTTCCTGTATATTGTGTGTGTTATATAAAATATTTAGAAATTCCACTAGCACTCTAATGTGACACGACTGTCACAATTATATTGGTATTATTTGAAATCAATCTGGAAATGTATCTAAAAGTTAGAAGTTTTTTACTGTAAATATATATCAAATAGTATAAATTACGTCCTTGGTGTACAACATGAATAGCCATCTAAAGTACATAATACACTAACTATTAAATACCTCGTAGTAAAAGAAATAGTGAGGTCTAAAATATTTACTAAATACCCTTTAATTCCTAATTTTTCCTGATTTATTTCAAACTTGACCAACATAATCACGATAGTCGAATCTCGCAACCATGCTAATGAAAATTCAAAATGTTTCGTATAACACGCATAATACGTTCATCAGAAGGTACCCAGAAGTGTTCGAATACTTTCAACCTATGTATCGCCTAAAGAATATTTCACGTAGTGCGATATACGACCTGCTCAGTAGCCATATTGCTTACTGTTGAATGCTATAATCGTTTAAGAATTTCTTTGGAATTTACAATTATTTCTTGAGAGTGGAAAGAATTTCTACTAAATAACGAAAGTGGATTGAGATTGGTATTTCAAAATTGGATATTAAATGTAACAATTATGAAGAAAAATCTGCGATTAGACAGCACAAAGGCTGCTGTTATCCAATGACACAATGTTAAAGCTTATTTATTGGTGAAGAATAGACAAGAAATATCGTACCATAGCTGAAATGTTCAATTACATCTATCCCATTCACCACAGACATATATCATCATCAGGCTATCATTTATTTTGATCTTTACGAGACTCTTATTGTAACAGGGAACTCAATACTTCAAAAACCTACGGAAGTTACTTCAAATAATCTATCCTTGTAAATAACAAATTTTAATCATATATTTTTTAAATTATCTTCAGTTATATATAACACGTGTAATAAATACACATTTCTCTACGAGTTGGAATATTTTCGAATATTTTTATAATTATGTATATTATGTACAACAACTTACAATCCGCTCGCTATTCAACAATGCATAATAGAATCGTGCGAATAAATAATTTGACCATAAACAGCTAACGATGTTTCGGCAATTATCCCGAACGAGTCTATCAATCCGCGTGTCTAACTGTAAATCACATCGGCTCCGAATCACCGACTCGCGGTTCTGAAAACCGGTTTCACGGTTCCTAACCCTGACTTAACCTATGCCTAACCCAGACACCTAAACCCTTTCGTCTTTCATCGTTCGTAAACTCGAGCGCTTAACCTGGTCTAGACGAGCATGAAAGATTCAGTGAGCATGGCGACCCGGCTATAATTCACCGAACTTCACAAGCCACGTCTCGCAAATCTTACCCCGCAATTAGAACATCGCTGCAGGAGTTTAACCGTACTTTCGGATCGATTGAATTTTGTTAGAAGTTACGTTTTAAAAATGATCGATGGTGATGGATCTTAATCTCTGTTTCGTGACTTTTCGTAGATCTCTTAGCAACGAAGCAAATTGCATCGTTTTCTAGCGTTCATAGAGAAAGTTCTTTTTGGAAAAACTTGAGTTTTATGTTGTTTCTAAATTGCGTTACTTGCTACGAATATCGATTCATTGATACTTTAGGATAAAATAATTCTGTAGATGATAAACTTTAAGTTTACTACTTTTGAGTTTGTGCAAATATTTGGTGAATTAATTCCGTTATAGAAAAATCAGTAATTCGACTGAATAAGAATAAATAAAATAATAATATCTATAATAATATGTTTTAACCAATAAATCATTTATGTTTGTACCATTACATTTTATAATCTTTTTCTAAATTTTGCAGTTCTCTAAATATATTCGATAAATGTTCCTTTAAATATTTGTTTCTCGTTCATTGAGATTTCTTTTCGAAGCAATTTGTAAATCGTTAATTTTTTACATTCACCTATAGTAGAACATGGCAAAACTCACTATACATGATTAATAATAATTCATGAAACGTCTTTACGTTACTGTTGCAACTTCATTCCATAAAATCTTTAAGTATTCCGTAACCTCTCGCAAAAAGAAAAAATTGTACAGTACATAAATATAAATTATGTATGGATTATATCTGTTAGACGTTTACGTGTCCCAATTAATGATAAATAAGGAGGCATACACAGACACGGGCGGATCAACGCTTGTCACGAAAGTCGTGTTCATTAATTTCCCAGCCACTGAGATCTTAGAACGCGATCGATCTGTTAAAGACGATATAATTTACATTTACAAGTTCAATGGTGGCCAATCTTTTCATTTCTTAATGTCGTGCGAAGAAATGGTCAAGAAGATGAAGAGACTTTTTTTAAAAATTGGCGTTTTTAGACTAGACGACAATTTCCCCATTTGTTCCACTCAGACACGTCTTAGCGGCTGTGCATGTGACTTGGTAAGACATTATTTTCCATTTTATTCGTCATTTCTGCGAAAACATGAACAGACTATGGTCGTACTATTAAGAGTTTAGACATAATTACTTGTGAATGCATTTATGCATTAATACAAATAATTTATGTATACATTAACTAATAAGTATATATATACATATATTTATTGAATTAATACATTCACTGCAACAGCATTATATAAGATGGCATAAATATTACTGCTTGTAACCAAATATTTGGAATTTCTGCTTCATAGGGCAAAGTATGCGTCGAGGACCCAACGCCGTTTGTATTTAGTGGCCCATTCGAATTAGTCGACTCTGGTAACAGTTTTGCTGGCTACATAGATCTGGATGTTACAGTTATAAATTTAGGAAGGTATTGTGCAAGTTTTATATGATGAATTGAAGTTCGTGAATTTAATCAAAAATTTAATTCTTTGCTTTGTATAGTCAATCATCCTCTATTGACAAAGTTTCCAATTTCTTAAAAGAAATTATTAACAGTTATAGCATTAAAAATAAATGTACTAATAAATAATATTTATTAAATTTTTCAATTTAAAGAAATGACATCTAAATTCACATGAAGTACCTTCTGCACATTTCTTCTGTAAATGCATAAATATTCATAGTGTGTAACCAGACTGTGAATTTTGATACACTTATGGGAGATTTAAAGGTGTAGAAATGTTCAGAATGCATGTAATTCGCAAAAATATAAAAAATATTCAAAGTGGAGTACTTGTTATAAAATAAATCATTATGTAGGTACCATTTCTTTAATTATGTTAAATACAGATATGACGCTGCAGTGTAAATAAAAATTTGCAGTCTACTTATGACAAAATAACTAAAAATAACTACAAATAAATAACTAAAAATAACTAAAAATAACTAAAAATAAATAACTAAAAATTCATGAAATATAACGACGACTCATACATACGACTTCACAAATTTTATAAAATCTTATTCCATCGTTATTTAACCGTGCCATAATTATAATATTATTTAGAAGTCTCGTAACTCCATACGCCCTCGCACCCAATTGCTTTGTCTTCAAAAGCCACCCCCAGGGACCAGAATATAAGTGCAACGCTAAGGAATTATCGAAGCTATCTAAAGGAATGAGCATACCGGTCGGAGATAATTTAGCGACCATGGGAAATCTCATGATGGATAATCTATTGGATACCGCTCCACCGGGCAACCTAATGAAAGATATCGTTGGAATTTCTCCGGTAGCTGATTACCTTGCTCTAGGAAGTCCGCCTCCTAAATTACCGCGCCCACCTTTAGTAGATCCAACATTGATTACGCGTAAGAAAAAAGGAAAAAAAAATAAAAGGAAGAAATAAAAAAAAAGAAACAGAAGTGAATGCTAAATGTGATAGATATGAAATTGTGATTTACAGAATTGAAATTTTTTAGACAAAGTTTTCATCGATTCTTATAGCTTGTTTGACATAACGAAGTATAATCAATAGATTGCTAATATGTTTATGTAAGTTCAAATGTTCATTTTTTAGTACAACTAAGGAAATAGAGCTTAATCGATGATAAACGATGTTACAAATATCATACATCTATGAATATATATTCTAATTTACATATTTTATGTATTTAACATGTCGTGCGTATTTTAAATATTTTTTCATATTTAAATTTCCCACAATAGTCTGTAAGAGCCTGTAATATAATAATAACAATACGTGGTGGGAAAATAAAATTTAGGGGATACATAACTGTATTTCCGGTAAAATTAGAAAAATGTAGAAATTATATCCCTCAAAATTATATTTCTATAAGATTAACAATATTATCCATTATAATTATCTTATTTATATTTCGAGTTACTGTTACATACAGTATTTAATTTTTAATAAAATATTTTCCCTTCGTAATACATATCATTATATGCAATAATTAATTTTTATTATACGTTTTTATTATAAACTAATATGAATTATGTAAGATATCCTATAACTAATTTCCACCGTTAGTTGAACTTTAACAGTTTATGTAATTATCAAATCACTTTTAATTTCTTTAAATTATCTCTCGATCAGGCGAGCCAAAGATAAAATACTATAAATCAACAATACGATTGGTATTCTCTTAATTTCGAATGTAAACTCCAGGAAACTATTATTAATGACCGATACACGTTTAATGAAAACACTTCTTTTGTGATAGCATTGCCTTGAGCGACAGTTGAACTGTTTTACTCGAGTTCGATCGTCAGAATGCGTTTCGGAAATCGTTCCACGAGCCGTCTTCCAAGCAGGCAGGCATATCCTAGAGTTAAGAACATTACGTTCTCATAAATCAGGTTCGATTCGATTCGGCATAAATCATAATCGTGTCGTCGGGCATATGCAGACATCTCTGCCCTATAGCGAAGAGCTCCGTGAGAAAGATCCTCCACGACGCTGAATCGCTCTCTCTTCTCATGATATGCCGTTAACTGCTTTTCATCTTAAGCCGACGCGTTTCTTTCGATCGGTTTCTCGGTTCCGTCTTCGAACTTACATCCCACGAATAACCTCCGTAAAATTATTTCATTTTGAAACAAATGACAGATTCAAAAGCTTGTACGGTATTGTTAAATAGGTACTTTGGAGCTACTTTTTTAAATCACACCGTTTCGAAAAATATAAGTATATACATTTTTCAAGATTTGAATAAGAACTGTTCGCCATGGACTTCAAAGTATATAATAATCAATAACGAATGGAAGTTTTCAGCACCTACCGTGGCAAGCTTCCTCATAAATTCAATGAATTATATTGTAAAAAGTTTTATTTCTATTTTTTCCATAAGTCCGAAATACCTTGCTTTGACTTAGAAGCTTTTAAAGCACACAGATTTTTATTTCACGTAAAGATTACAAACTAAATTAACTGGAATCTGGTATAAGACCTTCCCTTAATATTTTCTTCACATTCTCAAATATATTAAGTTCGAGAAACAATATTTCGTACGCACCAACCTGATAAACTATAGAACGTGATAGTCTTCATATAATTCTGCCTTCGCAAATCAGGTAGCTAATTGGAACGCGAGTGAAAAACGAGCATCGGAAAAGTGCATCCTACGTTTGTCACGAACTCGAACATCTCGGCTAAAACAACTTTGGTATCGTCCCACGGACAACTGCCGGCTACTCGCGCGTTATTATTTATTTTCCGCAGTGGGAGGAGCGAGTGAGTTTCGAAAGCGCCTCGCGTGCATCGATTTGACTTAGCCTCACGGTTACCGGTATCCCGTAACGACTTCCTGTCGTAGTTGCTCGTAGCTGCAACCACCCGTATACAGGGTGTGTCTGCAGTGCATGACAACACGTATTTTATAAATTCTTTCATTTTTTAATCGGACAATCACGATGTTTGACAAAAAATATCATTTACGTTTGGAAAAAGAAATTTTAATGGAAAAGAAAAATAATGCGACCAGAACGTTCGATGGTCGCACGTGTGTTTCTTGAATTTTACCAGATGTCGTAGTCAAATTTGCTTCCAGGGAGGTTAATCGATTACTCGCGTAATACGTGAAATACGCACGATATGCGGAAATGAATTATTAATGCGACACGTGACCGCGACACGCGAGTGCTCTGCACGAGGGAGGCGGAAGTCTGCATATATAAATTAATGGGAGAGTTGTGGTGATAGTGACATCCTTTGGACTGTAATTTGCTTTAGAAATAATATTCTTATATCGTTTTATAGTTGTTATCGTACTTTGATATCGTTTAATGAATAATTTGATTCTATATATAGATTGAACGGTTGATAGGAATGAAAGCTCTCATATTGTTAGGGTACTTTACAGATAACGTGTTGTTTATATTATACGTTAGTTTTATAAATTATTTGTGCAAATATATGAAACTCTTAACAAAATACATTAAAAAGGAAGTAAATTATAAAAAAATAAAATTTCGCTTACAAAGTGGAGAATAGTACAAATGTGCAGCACTTTTCACATAGACCGATCGTAATGGAAGTAATTGTAATCGTAGTATTTACATAACAATCACAGAATATTAAAATTGAGATTAAATTACGATTCTAGTATACATTGCACAAGGAGTACAAAACATAATCTTATAACATAATGAACTGAATTTCAAATTCAATTTCCAAGCTCAACATTTCTTCAATTGGATATACAGTCGCAAATAAATTCTAAATTGTAAATCCTATAATATCACGAATTGTTAGATTGAATATTCAATTTAACTTCCAATATTTCCAACTTTCCATTCAACATGTTTTCATTCGAATATTGTTAAACATCACTTGAAAGCTATAACCTAAATCACAAGGGGCAATGAAAATCCAATTTCCTAACTTCACTTAAAATTTCGCTTGTCAAATCATAAATTAATATCTGACTGGTATTCAATAAATATATTCTCTGTTGCAGATACACTGTGTATATCCGATCGGGAGCGTGCTGCTTGTTCGAAGTTCACGCGAACGTTGGCTATTATCCCGCCGCGGACAGTTCCTTTTCGTCGAAGGATCACAATAATTTTCTACCGTACAACTTTGAGAACATTTAAATCGGCCGAACCCTCCGGAACACGTACGTGTATCCGTAGCACTTACATATATTTACATCGAATTAACCTCGGTCAACCTGGGTGGAAACAGGTTGCTTTCCCGTAATAATTATTACACCACTGGAATTATAATTATTAATTCCGTACACTGATTCGATCGTTCGTCTAATTAATTCCGTGCATTAATTGACCGCCATGCTGACACAGAGACGCGTTCACAGAGATCGATTGCGTTCAAGCCAAAAAGGATTACGAGAAGTATCTTTAAATTGCTCTCAGTCGTATCATTCGAATTGAATTAAATATACGTCTTGAAACTTTTTCATTCGTCTTTTTCCCCTAAGAATCTTTCTGATTAATGTAGATATCAATTAGGCGCGTGAATTGAGCCTCGAGATTGTAAATTGTTAAATTAGCTACTGGTTTTGTGTGGCCTGATGCGAATAAATGAATTAATCTTATAACTGTTACTGTAATTAATAATAGTTTCAAAATAATTTCGTTTCGCTGGTTGACGAGATAAAATATATGTTTCCTGCATGATTACGATAATGATTTATCAAGCGAAATATAGTTTGTATCTATGTGTAGCCGCTTATTTCGTTTTATAATATAAATGTAGCACAAGTACAAGTATACTTACTACGTGCTGTATGAGGTATATCGAAATTGTTAGTATAATAGTTGTTAGATTGTTTAAGTTGACGTTTTATAGTTTCACAATGAATTTTGGAGAAAATTATAAGTAACGTGTAGTTAGTATTTCAATTTCAAAATAAAATTATATGTAGATATGTATGTACCTACGTACGTAGATGTGCGTGCACAATTGTTAAATTACGCTTTAAATAATTGCCATGCTACGTATATATATAAAATTTTATAAAAATAAATTTACTTTCTCTTTATCGAATAGAAAATTATTAAAAATTCTGCGCTGCATAGTATAAAGATAGATGGTTAATAAATTCACGGGCAAAATAGATAAAATTACCATCCTTCCAGTTGCATCGTGAACAATATTCTATGTTTTATATCTTGGAACATGTTTTTTAACATTATTAAATAGTAACAATCACGAATTAAGACGATCGAACTATTTCGTACATTTTAATAACATGTACCTTATATAACTAATGAAACAAATATTTATTTCACTCACTCGTATCCTGCGCTGACTCTCCGAATTCCCTCGAACAACTCTGCACTACACCTTCAGTCTGCCCTTTTTTAAGGGCTCTGTTCCTTTTATACCAACGCACTCCTAAACTTACTACTACCACAATTTCATTTTGTTGTACATGCTAATCTCAGAATTCTTATCCTGAAATTGTACTTCTAAAAATTCTTTCCCTCCCACAGTGCGAGATGATCCTTCAAGCTTCGTTCAGAAAAAGAACACTTGTTCAATTTCTATTTTTATTCAATTTTAGATACTAGCGACGACTTCCATTCTAAAAATTCCCTTTCTCCTGCAGTGCCAGAACTCTTCGAACCTTAGTAATCAGTATGCGTATGCAGTTTCTATTTTTAGCGAAATACTATATTAATGAAATTAATTACGGACTTATTTTTGACTGTAAGTCCCAAAATATGTAAATATTATGGATATCATTATAAGAATATCATTGTTTTTAAAATTCCTTTTTTAAACTAAGAAAAAAATTGTAATAGAATATAACGCAAAATGAAATACGTACCGGTACATCGTTTTTTAAACTAAATCAAAATACTTATTCAATTTCTATTTCCACTCTACTTCTTTTCGAAATTGTCCTTTCTTTTTCATAATCTTTACTCACATTATGTTGTTATCTCATATTATTTTGTACACATTTATATTATAAGTTGACAGCTCTGTTGAATCTACAGTTTATTATCAATCGCCTTTCTATCAATTGTAGCTGTATGTTTCACATTTTTCATGCTTCACATTCTCCTACTTGCTTTGTATTTCTTTTTCTATTCGTATCTTTCCATTTTTCGATTTATCTTCTGCTTTTCTATATCCATTTTTCTATTTTTCTATTTTTCCATTTGCATTCTACGTTTCTATATCAATTTCCGCCCCTTATTTTTCTATCTGCCTATTTCTATATCGATTTCTCTTTTTTGATCATTTCAATATCCATTTCCATTCTTCTATATTTCTACCTCCATTCCAACACTACAAACACAAAGAAGACGACCACCACCACGGAATACGAACACCGGCGGGCACGCACTCGCGTGGGACATCCTGTGAAAAAGAACTCACCCGCCGTGAACGCGGCCTGACGCGTAGGCGAGGTCGTATGCTAATTATGGCAAATCGCAGCGGGCGATGATTTGTTCGTCGACGAGCGTGTAAACGGAACTTTTCCAGAAGGAAAGCGGGGCTAGGAAGCCGATACGAAGCGGACGAGGTTGTGACAACGGTCCAGCGAGTAACGGCGCTCCGACACGCGAGACTCGGCCAGTACACGAATTCATCCCGCGCGAACACGCGTGCCTACACGTGTACACAGGTCTCTCGAGTATGCGTGAGCCATACTTTTCGTTCTCTAGATTTCTTACCTTGCAATTTACGATGATATTTCTTGAATTTATTGTTATCTATTGTGGAAATATTACGAGTAATAAATAAGAATTTATTATGAATGTTGATGACAAACGGCGGTAGGATGTATAATGATTATAATAAATTAATATACCACTCGACACGACTGAAACGTTTTGACAACTCTTTCCTCGGATACGATATTCAAACGGCTCTCAACTCACTCCGACGATACTCAATATACAGTCAGTTACGAAAGTCTGCATATATCGGATTCTGTATATTTGCCTTAGAAACTGAAAGAACTGAACTGCCGGAGAAACTGAAATTATTTATGCTTAAATAACGATGTTATTATTATCAGTGTATTCGTAAATTGAATTAGGAAGATTAGAGTATTTAAATCATAGATATTTTGGGATAAAATTACAGACACTTTATTACCAGAAATTACGAACACTTTACATAATTTTCTCAACGCCGAGGAAATAGCTACACTTTGATAAACATTTACATGAAGAAGAGAGAGAGAATCTAAAAGATACGAATAGGTATAATATTAAGCCTACCATTTTTATGAATTCACGTAAATATAACCATTGTATGTAATTTTTGTATCATTGTATCTTAAATTTTTTCTTAACTAACTTAACCAACTATTTCTTCTTTTCTGATACTCGTTTCCTACTTCTTTTCTTTTTAATAAATGTCAAAACGATTGAATTATGTCACACTTTAAGAGTACGCGTCTTAATGCGTCAAAAAATTTTCAGAATTTCCATATTTAATTTCATATTTAAGGAGAATATGTACCCATCCGTTTGCCTACAAAAAGATATCTGTTTTAAGATTCAGTAAAAGTACGTTACAACTTAATAAAACTTAATCGCCATTTAATTACCCCCCAAAGTCCAATATACGTGAAAAATAACTTTCGAAGAACTGCCCCTTTCATCCTGCTGCGCCGCTCAAACTCAACATATGCCTTTTTACGTGAGAAGGAAGAAACTGCAACTCCTGGTCGCTTGAACAGCCCTGGCAACCATACCAGCTTAAACAAGTTCGCAAAACATTATACTATACCGAGAAAAAGAAGCCGGGAATAATACAAGGCAAGATAGATAATCAAAAGGGAAGAAAGAAGAATATGAAAAAAAAAATTGGAAAAATTCACAAGCTTGGTAGAAAGAGATTACTCGGTACGGTTGGTGTACAATGTACGAGTGGCGTGAAAAAACGGGCATAGGATTCGCGCGGCCGATCTTGTACCCTGGTTTACGGCCTCCTCGACGAGCAGCCACAGCAACGTATGGCCTATGAAACGGCCATACCCGCGGTACTAAATACACCATAAACTAAAGGGAATTGCCTGTGAACCTTTAATGCCACGCGCTTACACACCGCCCCGCGTACCATTCGATACGTGAGACGCAAAGATAAGTGTAAGCAACGTTGCACCGATCGCGATCTAACAGCTCAAAAACTGCAATTGCCGCGTACAAATGTACTTATTTTGCGACAATGCACGTTCTTCTTTCTTTTTTTAATGATTCTAAATGGTGATCTCTTGGGGACGCTGGACTGGAACGTTTATCGATCGGAAGAACGAACGAATCGTCGACGTGTTTCGAAAGGCTACGGTCTTATTAGACGTTTACGTCCCTTTGTTCGAGTTTGCTGAAGAATTTTACGAGTACTTTTAGTTGGATAGTTTTGTAAAATAAAAGCTACCGGCGTAAAGAAATATTCTATTTTCGCGGGAAGAATGTGCGAATGTTGGGAAAGAAAATCGTTGGTTGTAAGGAACAAGGGTAGTTTCAAGGATATATGTATACTTAAGCGGTAGAGGTTGTGATATATATATGTAACAATTTATTTTCTTAATGAAAAAACATTTCATGCAGTGCTAAAGTTGGTACAAAGTGATAAACAAAATGAAATTTGAGATTGATTTGTTAGAATTTTATTAAGGGTGAAGAATATAGTTATAAAATCACACGAAACATATTACAAATAATAAATAACAGGTATGTGCAAATTTATCATAAATCGTGATTATAAAATAAAATATTATAATTGCTTATAATTATAGGTGCAATTTATGGTATTTGGTAATTTAGAGGATTCTAGAAACACGCATTATAGGTAGAAATCTCCAAATTTTTCTTATGTAATTTATAGCTCTAAGTACTTTGTATTAAAAGGCACGTTCACTGAATGACTTCCGATATAAATTAAACCGTGTTATCTCATGGAATTTCCATCAATAAAGTTAATAAAACATATGAAATTCATTAAATGATGCAATCGGCGTCATCAACACGAGATTAAACGCACCATAAAATATGAGATATGTTTCCTCGGAATCTTGTTATCTGTTATCATTATTCTTCTATACACTTAACACACATATATGTTCGTGCGAGCAACATAATTTCGATATACATACGTGTAGCAAAAATTGTTAATCCAGTTTTGCTTCCGATAGAATATTTTTGTTATCAAATGCTACGGATCTCTTTGAAACTTATAATCTTATCTATCATCGATAATAAATTAGAGAAATAAAAACATTAAATTTTCATTTAAATGCAACAAGCAAGCAATGAAAACAAAAGAGAGCAATCAATGAGAAACAATCAGAGAAAAAGAATAATTATATCTTTTAATTATTTAGACTATTTTTATTTATTTTTTGATTTTGCAGTCAATAAATATCAAACGTTTAAAGTGTCACAATAATATCGATAAAAAAACGAAATGAATTGTAAGATAATCACGAAACCTTTAAAGTAAGATCCATTCAAACTCCTCTTATGAAACCTCGTTCAGTCGGTAATTACAAGCAGCAGTTGTGTTACGTTTGCATTTTACAATCTCTACCAGTTACTATACTATATTACGCGTAGGACTGTGCGATATTAAATACATATTGTTCCGGAGCAACTTGAAATGTTTTTCAATTAAATTTCCCGCGTATAGGTCATTGCAAAACGGCAGCCATAAATCAGGCATACACTGAACGCGAACATTAGCACGGAACAACAAATCAAATGCAATGAAGACTTCTTGCGACTGCTATACAAAAGCATTTATTATTCAATCTCCAGGGCCCCGTTATGTCGTAAAACCATCCAGGTTGCAGATAATCCGCGAGAGATAATCGAACGATTTAATCAGCCCTACCTCGTCATAAAGTAGCACTAAAACACGCCGTAAACTACGAAACTTCCCTTGTAAACCCTTTAATGTCACACGTGGAGCAACCACTATTGATGTTCACTTATTAAATACAGACCAATTTGGATAACTCGAATCTTTATATATATTATGTATACTTTACACATGTATATTCAGTTTTATTGATTTCATTCCGGTTCGCAGTGAAAACGTCTATCATTCGAAGTATAAACTTACTTTGTCTCAAATTATTATTAACTATGTGTTTAGGAGTATTATTTTATCTCTGTAACTCGAATTCAGAAAGAAATGCTCAATATCTGCAAGTTGATGTTTACTTCTATAAGTCGAAATTTGATCACTGCTGCCTCTACAGTTTGATAACAGGTGCTTATATGAATCTTTACAATTCTGCAGTAAAAAATTTGAAACCTATACTGGTTCAATAAAAATATTTAAACATTTACTGTAGAAATGCTTTATGTCCATATTACACATAATTGTACGAATTAGAAGAAAAATGAACCCATCCAGAAATGTATGTAGAGATCATAAAATATGTATTACGCGAACGTATATATATTTAGTGAAATATTAATATGTGGCATGAATAGTCATCTTAAGCAGTCATCTTAATTAATGTATAGTAATGTTCCTATTGAATTGTAAGGTCTGTTAATATAACGAAAGACACAAAAATTATATTTCATAGAAGAATTTGGTGAAAAAACCTATGTATTACAAGCACGCGCAAAACTTTATAGGAAAATCTGATTTGTGTCAATAGTATAATATTTTCAGGAAATCGAATTGCTTTGTTTGTACATATACTTACCACCGTACTATTATCAGCGAATATCTAAACCTTCTGCTTATATATTTTACCATTATATTACGTCGTATGAAATATCCCAAGAAAATTGCTTTCTATGGAATATTTATACACCGAGATAATCTCAAACGATTATACATTTGGAACAAGTGTAATTGGCTACATGAGAACAATCCATCCAGGTGATGACGCATACTTGAGAAAGAGAACTTTCAACCAGGAACCGCTCTCCATGGTGGACGAACCGTATGAGTCCGATTACACGGTCAGATATTGGCTAAACGAATAGTGCGATAAATAAGCTTCATTAGAAATAATCAGCAGTCGTAAGACACAATGCTATCTAAATGATCCCTTCAATTCATTACAAACACTTCCGCGTTTAGGTTGGGTTCTGTATGAAAAGCATTGTTTTTACCGGACTATGGAGAAACCACGATCGAAACTAATCAGTCGGTCAGGCTTGTCGGATTCTACGCACACGCAAAGATTCTAGATAAGGTTTAGCATGTTTGCCCAATATTAGCGATGGTTAGAGCGAGCGTTTTGAATTTTTAATTACTTTTTTTCTTTTTTCTTAGCAAATTGTTTGGCCATCACGTACATATGATGAACAGATTAGGAGTTTCTTTTTTGGTAAAAATAAATTTCATGAGTATTTTCGGAATTAATAACAATTATATTTTTCACATAAAGGTTGAAAGCTATATTTTATTTTAATGTAAATTCATACAGGTTCTAACAAGATGAGCTAATTCTGTTCAACACTGTAGTCATGAAGAAAGAACTTCATTCAAAGAATATTATATCACTTTTATTTCTGTAATATCGCATAATATCTTCTAAGAATTAGGAATACGACGACTGAAAAGTAACGAAAGGCGAAGCTTTCGCAGAATCGATAGACTGTGAACGTTAGTATTATGTGGTGTTGTAATTGCAGAGAACTTTTTTAACTTCGAAGAAACAAGGGTACTTTGTAGCTAATTTACTGTGATTTATCACATTATCATTTCGCTCCCTTCAATTTCATAGCCATCAATCTCTCGTTAAGTCTTCCGGGACAGGTGAGACTAGCGTCGCAGAATTAACAAGTACTATTTTCCGCAGAATATAATGTACCATAAATACGATCTGCTTAACTTGAATCTTTCTTATAGTGTTTAACGATGTATGTTTAAAGCATGCATTGAACAAATCGATAAAACAATCAAAAAATAAGGAATAGAAATTCAAGTAATAAAAAATTGAAATAATCTAATTAAGGAATAAAAATTAAAAATTTAACAAATGCGAATTCTATGTTAATCCTAACTTTTTCGTAAAATGTTCCACAAACTTTTATACAAATTTTTATATAAGGAACGCTGTCAGATTCGCAGAGGAATTTCGAGAAATTTTATGTTTGAACTTCTGGTGGCAAATACAAATTTTAAATGTGAAGTTTTACTATATCATTAAGTTCTACAATTACGAGATAGTTTTTGAAGTAACAAAGAAATTTTTATATGTTATACCCAAATGACATATTTTTAAGAATATTTGGACTATGTACTCAATAACGAAAAAGAATCGTACTTAAAACTAGAAATCTATATCTTTTCTATCAAATCCTGCACATATAATAATTTAAAAGCGATGAAAAATATTCAATGAAACTCGAAAAATACATATTTATAACTTCCTCTATATCGTCAAATTTTCTTCACGACGTATTCTATAAATAACATAATCTTAAAAAATATAATTACCTTTACAAAATGAATAGCTGCCTCAAGAATCTTTTAACAAAATGCATGTGCCTATTGTGAAACGTAACGTTTCTTGGTATTTACCAATGTCTCTCGATAGATGACGCGTCCCTGGACAGAAAAAGTAGCACGACCACTATACCATTTCATATTCTTGAAAAGATCGTAAATGGAAGGAAATGTGGCTGATCGCAGGAACAACGAGGCATATCCGGACTTAAAGACTACAATCATTAATGTATCAACCATCTACACATATATAGCGCCCCTAACATATATTCCCTGTATTTCTACGATAGCGTGCACTCAAATATTCATAAGTGTCGCAGAGAAATATTTTAAGATACGGTATCTCGTGTCGATCTGTCTATAACGTAACATTATGCAAATAACCGTCGTCGAAATAACTGATCCCTGGTGAGAAATTGCTGCCTCTTTCTTCCCTGATCTTATTACAACGTGACACTTTTATTTTTTCCATACTGTTGCAAAGATACAAGTGGAAAAATTGCAGTTTGTTAATCTCTACGGATTATCGTCCGTGTGATCTTGACAGTGTATGTATACAATATCAAGAACAAGCAACTATAGTCCTCACGAAATAAGATATTTTTTATATCGACCAAAATGTGAAGATAGGGAAGAAAATTTTATATCAAGGACGTGCATCTGCTTTTTATTCTTTGATCAAATTGTCTTAGTATCTTCATAGCAGATATCTTCTTTTTTTCTGTGTTTCTTTAGATACGTTAACTGATTTTCGTTGAAATAAGAAATTAATAAAATGTTATAGAATTCTTCCAATCACATTGTGTACGAATTATCAAAGAATATTCATTGACGATCGATAATTTTAAAATTATTCTGTAAAATATATAAAATGTGGCTTATCACGTTCCTCCTCTATAGTCTTCACATTTACTTAACGCGTACTAATTGTAAAACTAATCAAAAAACTCGAATTTGATAAAATCGAGTGTATATACAAATATATCCACGAGAACACATCAATTAATTTAAGTTGATAACAGCAACTTTCCTGTCACATCTAAATAACTTTTCTTTTACCACATAGAGAAAATATTCTTTATACATATTTTATCATAAAACTACTTATTAAACTTTGAGTAGCTTACAAAGCAAGATCACATGTACACTCCAATTGATTTTCCTCATAGACAAATATAATCCATTGTAATATGACTTTAACAGTGAACATTTATTTAAATTTCGATTCATCGCTGGTTCATGACTAGTGAAAATTTATTGCAATAAAGTTTTACCATTTTAAATACCACTATTGTTTCTTCGACCAATCGCGGGGAGACGTAATCGCAAGGAGAGACGTCAACGGGGGTCGTAAATCCCCGTTACGATTATAACAATCGACACCACGAATTGATCGATCCCCTGATTTCCGTTGAGATAATAAGGGGTGATTGAGTTTGTATAACCCTGGGATTCACAGAATTATAAATTATATATTTCCAGCACTTAGATTACACTGACGTAGAGAAATAAGCAATTAACAACTTGTCGCACGAAGCTAAGATAGATATATGCGTCAGAGCAGGGCTCTTATAATTAGATTTAGTGTATTAGTGGACGTAGCACTATGAGATTTAGGAGAGGAAATGTATGCTCGACAATCCCGAGACCGGCTCTCGCGTTATGCTTAGACTGCCCCGCTGGGCATTAGCGTATACTTAGTAGTTGACTTTTCCACCGATGTAGAAGAAGTGAAGTTGAGTGACGATGCTGTGTCCGAGGAAAGCTAAGGATGGGTGTGTCTAGCGCACGGGACCATCGGATTTGTTGGTGCCGATGTTATTTAGGAGAGTGAGGGAATAGGCTTCGTTTTTAATTGGTTAAACGAAGGGTCTTAACTGCCCTCGAGAGAAAGTGGTTAGTGGGAGGAAAGTTGCAGCGTGCGTGAGAAAAACCAACTTTCCCTTGTCCAGCCGTGGTAGACAATAGTGTTTAGAAATTCCTCGGAACCAGATGTTTGTTTTGTTTAAAGGACCTTTGCAGGCAAGTGACTCGGGTTTATGACGGATGCTTAAGGCTATTGAGGGTACGCCGTACGGAAGAGCGGACATCTGGTGTCCGTCTGGCCCGCGGTGTGTGACCTGGGCCAGGCAGAGAGTCGCCCGGCGTAACATCCTCCCCCCGTTGAGAGGGTACCGATCAAAATTTCATTAAAGGTGGAGTTAATTGGAACAGCCGCCCGACTCCTTGTTGATTGCTGATTGTCCTTATTCTGCTTGATCGGGTTGGCTCGCTGGTAGGACGAGCTGTGTGGCACGTCGTTCCAAGATGCTCGTTGCCGTATGACTTGTGGTAGTCTGGATGAGGCCGTTGTCGCCAGGGTGCCTTCGAAGATACGGTCGAAAGTCCGGTGCGTTGAGGATATGTTGTCTTCCTTGCGTTCTGGATCGCCGTGGTCATCTGCATTGCCTGGCGATTTTCTATTGTGGCTCGCGAACCAGGAAGTGTCGTGAAACAGCTCGGCCCATGAAGTATCGTGAGACACCTCGTCCCAGGAGGTGTCGTTGTACAACTCGCCGATTTCACAAAGGCAGGTGAAATCCGTGGGTGGTCGCACAATGAAGACGTGAAGGAGGTCTACGGTGGATTGGGGGACAGGGCTCCCCCCGCTGATCCATTCGTATCGCGCCTTCTTGATGATGCTTGGTGGTTGGACCGGCGTGGTCCAGTTTACTGCGAAAGACAGAATTAGAGACATCTTACCTTCCGTTTGGTTAGGTTTGGATCTCGAGTGGGAAGATTTTGCATCTCGGTCCAAGATGCTCGGCTCCGTATGAGTCATTGCCGTCCGTAGGTGCCGTAGCTGCCAGGGAAAATGGATGGCCAGGCCTAAGGGTTGTTGCGTTGAGAGCAAGTGGTCCACCTTGTAGGCTGCACTGACATCGACGAGTGTGGTGTTTTGTTTCAGCCCATTCGTCGGTGTACTCCATTTCGGCGATAATGTAGTAGGAGACGGCATGTCGGCTGGTAAGGTTTCATCCGTCTGTTGATCCAGAGACTCTTGAGCGGCTGTCTGATTCAAAGCGTCTGATGGCGTGGAATCAGATTGTTGCGATGCTGATGATGTGAGCGAGGTTGTCGTTGGGTCTCGGGTGGGTGACACGTTGTGAGTGTCACGCGATGAGGTCCGCATGTCATGCGACAAGATCGGCGTCCGAGTCGATGCGATATTCTCCGTCGGCTCGGGTTTCACGCATGAATCGCGTGTTTTTGTTGTCGACGGGGTTGTTGCTGATATTTGTTCAAAGAGACCTAGGAACCGCACGTCAAGCTCCCGATGCTCTTGCGATAACGAATCTAAACCCTCAGCTTCCCCCTCATCTAACCCATCTAGCTCGTCTTGAACCGCGAGTATCGTCCTCCAAATTTCCTCGAACGAGTTGCGGCAAGATATTAGGAAGAGTCTGTTTGCCTTCCCAGACGCTTCGTATTCATCGAGTTCGCGCCTTATGGTTGCAAGTCGACGGGCTACGGCGCCTCGTCTCCGCCGTAACGTGCTGATTAGTTCAGCTTGGGCCATATTTGATTTTACTGACCGGAACGATCTTGCTTGATCAAATGGACGTTGATCTGGGACTCGGTTGATGATCGTTACGATGCGGCGTTGGCTCGTGTAGATGCTGAGCGACGGAGGTGCTCCTCTCCGATGGCGGTTCCCTTGATCAGCTGACTAAGTGGTTGGAACTTGGATTTCACGCGACACTGTATAGTCACTGGTTAGTGCACTTTTTGGGCGACACGAAATCCGGCTCGAAGGACCATGTTTCTTCGACCAATCGCGGGGAGACGTAATCGCAAGGAGAGACGTCAACGGGGGTCGTAAATCCCCGTTACGATTATAACAATCGACACCACGAATTGATCGATCCCCTGATTTCCGTTGAGATAATAAGGGGTGATTGAGTTTGTATAACCCTGGGATTCACAGAATTATAAATTATATATTTCCAGCACTTAGATTACACTGACGTAGAGAAATAAGCAATTAACAACTTGTCGCACGAAGCTAAGATAGATATATGCGTCAGAGCAGGGCTCTTATAATTAGATTTAGTGTATTAGTGGACGTAGCACTATGAGATTTAGGAGAGGAAATGTATGCTCGACAATCCCGAGACCGGCTCTCGCGTTATGCTTAGACTGCCCCGCTGGGCATTAGCGTATACTTAGTAGTTGACTTTTCCACCGATGTAGAAGAAGTGAAGTTGAGTGACGATGCTGTGTCCGAGGAAAGCTAAGGATGGGTGTGTCTAGCGCACGGGACCATCGGATTTGTTGGTGCCGATGTTATTTAGGAGAGTGAGGGAATAGGCTTCGTTTTTAATTGGTTAAACGAAGGGTCTTAACTGCCCTCGAGAGAAAGTGGTTAGTGGGAGGAAAGTTGCAGCGTGCGTGAGAAAAACCAACTTTCCCTTGTCCAGCCGTGGTAGACAATAGTGTTTAGAAATTCCTCGGAACCAGATGTTTGTTTTGTTTAAAGGACCTTTGCAGGCAAGTGACTCGGGTTTATGACGGATGCTTAAGGCTATTGAGGGTACGCCGTACGGAAGAGCGGACATCTGGTGTCCGTCTGGCCCGCGGTGTGTGACCTGGGCCAGGCAGAGAGTCGCCCGGCGTAACAACTATCTTTAAAACATCGCAAATGACACGTCCAAAGACAGACGGCGTTAATCGTCGTCCGAAGCACTTGTCATGTATCACCGAAGACTCCTGTTCGACGATCCTGACGCGGTACAGGCGCGAATGATACTGGTCATTAATAATCATTCCGAACAAGGATCCGATCGTGCTACCATTTAAACGACCATGGATGATGGGTACGCGCCGTGAAGCATCAATCAACCGTGAATCACGCTTGGTAAAAGGCTGACAAATTATTGTCCGATGCATACGTCGTTGCCTTCGCATTTATAGCAGTGAGTTCCTCAAACGGTGACGTCGTTGATTCGTAAGCCAGCACCGGAATTAGAGTATCTGATTGAAATTAAACGACGACACGGAGGATGAATCCTGGTGTGATAAAATAAACGACAGTTTCAGGCGCTAATTCGATTTTTAGTGTAATGGTGTTCAGAATAAATGATGATTTATTTATTTGCGTATTCGATTCAATCTTTAAAATTATATGAACCGCTACCTAGTTTAAACAATTTTAGAAAAATATTAGATTAATAGATATTTCTGATATTTGATTCGTTTAATTTGATTGTGTGGCAATTTGATGATTTTTTAGAAACATATAGACATATGTTTTTATGAAGTAAATGATAGCAACAATTGTTAACATTTCCAGTTCTATAATAGTGAAAATAACACCGAGTAAAGATAATAAACGTTCTTGCAGAATTATTGTTTTATTTTATTTGTATTTTTATTCAAACATATGATTTAATTAATTTAATTGTGTGGGAATCCGGTGATTTCTTGAAGAGATACATTTTCATAAAATAAGTAAAAAACACATACGTTCGTCGACAGTCACAATTTTATACAAATCTGATAAATCACAGTGAGATAACGCAATTAAAATTCTTGTTGTAGTAAAGTAATTAGAAATTCTGCGGAGTACAGAAAACCAGAAACAAAATAAAACAATATATACCTTCTAAAATAAGTTTCGCCATAGCAACAAAGATTATAACTGAACTAGTGAACGTTTTCATTAAAATTCCCAAGTAATTATTTTCTGTAAAAGCGATGACATAAGATATAATTGATATTAATAGCTCTCATATTTCTATCAAGCTACAAGATTATTTTATTTAAAATAGTTTAATTGCCAAGATCGTTGAATTAAATGTAACGCGAACTTTCTTACCGAACCTGTTCTGCTTGTTATTACAAAAATTTGTTATAATCACAGCACCGAGGTAAACAAAATTTTCCATCCAGAAAGCCAATCAAGGAGGAATATCGATTAAAATAACAAAATTTCGCCCGATAAGATCGATCCAGTAAAGACGGCTTGTCCCATCTCGAAAACGATTTAATAAATATTTGTGTATATCCACGTAGTTTACTAGTCTCTGTAATTAACTAAAGATGGCCTTGCAGCGCGTCGTCGTTGTTTCTACGAAACCAGAGTGAATTTACTTTAACTGTCGTGTACTGGTTGATTAAGAAATGTCAAATCGCAAAACTGCACGGTACTGGAGTCTCGCGAGTTACATTGAAATCAAACACCGTGGCTGTACCGATAAATTCACGTCCCACGTTCCAATGGATATCATAATTAACTGTAACAAATTAGTGGTAAATTATTGATTAAAACGCGCCTCGCGTTATTACCCCATCGTTCACGTTTAATGAGATAGAAATCGTTGGCGTGCTTTTTCAACTATGTTTTCTCTAAACGGGATCCAAGATACGTGTAGTTTGCAAGAATTTATATCGTAGTTTATCCTTGTTTCTTCTTTCCAGAATAATCAAAAGTATTTACGGCTAGTCATGAAAGTATTCGAAACGTTCCAATTAAAATTTTATATTCGTTCTTTTCAGATGTACTTATGTGTATGGCTGTGTATTTGTTCTCGCAGTAAAAATATTTCATTTATGCTTGCTTACAAATTTTTCTATATTTCATTTCGTTATTATATGTTTAGGTTCTATCAAAAATCGTCTATATAGGTTCTATTCAAAATTGCTTGAATTCCATTTGAAATTGCTTGCATTTAGTTAAAAGTTGTTATCCGTGCCTGTTACTTTATTAGTCGAATGATATTTCTTTAGGTTTTCCATATCCTATGAGTAAAATCTAACGACAGGAACAACATTAAAAAACTCCAAACACGTAAAAATTTTACTTGACAATCGCGGCCTAATATTTTTTTATCTAACAATTTATCGACTATTAACATTAATGAATTGGCAAGTTACAAAATGTATAAGCTTCCATTATAGTTTCACAAATTACAAACTAAGTTACCAATATTATTCAAATATTTCACAAGTGTTCGTTGCATAACGATTACAATTTTATATATATTTAATTATAAAAATTCCTTTTTTCAAATTTTAAGAAACTAACGATTTTTATTACGAGTTGAGAATATTTTTTGATTATAAATATTAACGATTTTTCTCGATTATATCGATTTATAAGCATGCTTGTAGAACTTTGCTTATTTTTTTATCAAACCGGATACTGTTACGCGAAGGAACCAATTAGCTTCGTTTACTTCTGATTTATCACTGGAAAATTTCACTAATAATATTTACTGAACTCTCCAAACGTAGCCAGGCATATTTACGCCGCTATAATTACAAAATTCGGCCGAAAGTTTCACAATATGGCGACGCAAACACCGCGATTTCGATCGCATGCGTTCGAGCACTTACGCCACTATCAATTTATTATACATATAGTTCGAATATCGTCACGCTCGTAAAGCATTCAAGGCACGCACGTCCCTCGATTTTTCGCAAGCTTTCGCCCTGACAAACGACTCGCCTTTATAATATTTAACATTTAATAATTACAATATCGTCCGGAACGTTCGTTGTGCAAACGTCCTCGTACTTTCTACAATACTTTTGCCCTGTGACGCGACTCCAGCACGATATAATTGCGCGTAAACGAGCTTCATAAACTGTCTCGTATGACGTTGGTCTGCTTTCACCGTAAAATGATCCTTTCTTCGCTTTTTTTACTTTTTTATTTTTTTATGTTTTTTTTCGACAGAGCATTTTAAGTGGCGAAACAGCTCATTCGGAGGTTCATTCGCGAAACCACAGCACCTGTTGCAAACAGCGGTTTATTTGAACCGAGGGATAGTTTCTTCGCATAGTTTTGCGATAACGTAATGCTCCGTATTCATATACTTTAAACATTCTATTTATATTCTATGGTCGGTGTATATATCGAAATTCCTCTACGAGGAATTTTAATGAATCGTTAATTTCGCTGAGAGACGTGATTTAGTAGGATTTAACACTTCGAGTTTCTAATGGCAATTCAGAGTAGAGAAACGATTACCGTTTGTCGTGCCCGAACGAAAGCGACACGCCTTAGATGTTAAATTAGCGTCAGTTCAGTGTTGTGTTTAAAATATTACCAAGTTATGCGTTGATTTAATGACTTAAAGGTTGCTTTATACATTTTTTCAAGGAAGTTTGCTACATGATAACGATCCAAGATAATAATCGTTATCTAGTGAAAAAGAAAGTTAATCAAAGTTTTATATTATTATTGTAAGTTTTATATTAGTATTGGTATTAGAAGCATATGAATTTGTTAGTTTCTGTTAATTCGTTATATTTATATCGATAGTGGATTTCATAGGAAGATTGTATTATTTTGATTGTGATGAGATCATCACTTTTCCTATTTTTACATAAACTTTTGTATCTTTTCAGTACACGTCTCATTTATAATTTATGTATTATTTTTTACTTGGATTTGTTATACTTATCGTAAGTAGTACACATGGTTTGATTTCTCTGTGTATGAAATATTCAAACATTCTCATGAATATTTAATAAATTGCATAATTACGTACAATAATAATGTGATGAATGTTGATCACGCGAAACAATTTACATATTTCATATATCATACGTGACATCCTGATGTACAAATATAACTACAGCATAAACTAAAATTAAAGCGTCGCTGAATATACCAATTTTCTATTTGAACGAGAATTTCTGGCACCTGAATATTAAGTATCGATTGAATAAGCTTCGCAGTTATCGCATGGTAACGGAAAATTATTTGTATCATTCACAAGTCACGAATTATATATCATGATATATGATATACCGTGATACATGTATAAATATAAGTAGACAATAAATTATAATTGAGACATCAAGTGTATTCATGGCGATTTTCTGTGGAAAAACTTACTGACGTACTAGATTATTATTACCGATTAATAATTCGGAGTGAAGTTATCGCATAGCAATGAACAACGATTTCCATAATTCATAAATTACGTGTAACATAAAAATTGATAAAATATGCAGACAGATAATAAATTACACCTACATTATACTGTTTATAATTGCTGAATGCGACGAAGGGGAACTCTGGTTCCATTGACTATTTTCTAGTGCACGAAAAATATTATCTTGTACGAATATACAATATTTTTCATTCTTCCTGATTTTGGCTATGAATACGTTTCTTTGACTGCGTGTAATATTTGATTATAACTTTACAATAAAGCATTTGTAGGAACTTACATAGTGTTTCCTTTTCCTATTTTCTCTTCAAGATTGCACTTCTACAGTTTAACGAGAAGAAATAAACGAACAATATAAATAATACGTTAAAGTTATATTTATAATTATAAGTGGGAAAAATCAGTCATATTTTATTCGTGATGTTATTTATTACTTTTCATCATTTCCTATTTTATATTGATAGCAATATACAATAAGTTGGACAAGATCTTAGGTAGATAACGTATCACATAAGATACATGTTTATTAATGTTGACTACATATGGTTTTCACTCAAATATTAACATAATTTTAACACATTTTGCACTGCACAACATGAGTTCTTATTAGCACTTTTAATTCTAACACAAGGAGAAAGCGCAGTATAATCCCTGACAACCTCGTACGCGAAATAAACAGCAGAAAATAAACGGTTAATCAGCGAAGGGTTTGATGAACAATTGGCCTTGCGTTCTAACCAATTATCGAGAAAAGTGAGAAATGTAACGTTCTGACAGAAAAGATGAAAAACATACGAAGGAGAATAAGTTCAGCGCATCGATTCGAACGCATCATACCAATTGAGTATGTTAAACGGAGGATGACGTTACTTTATGATAAATAGAAACTAAATCGGTAATCTATGTATTGCGAAGAACCGAGCCGCCATATATCGCATTGCTACTAAATTTTCAGTAGAAGGAAAAATAAGAAGGAAAAGAAGAGAAGAGGAAGAAATTCATTGTCGCTTCTAACAACTGCTACCAATTAAAGAACGCTCGCAGCAGTGGTGCGATTGCGATAGATGAGCTGTGCAATTTCAAACTTACATAAGATCGGCGTACACACGCTTCTAATTAAAACTGTAATAGAACGAAGATTAACGCAGGCATCTGGTCTGCTGGGTCGGGAACAATATTAACTCAACGGAATGCGAAAAGAAACAAAACGAAGATGGTTGCTTGTCCAGCGATTTCTTCAGGCCCCTTCGGATAAGTTAAAGGATTTCGTCGGTTCGGCGTATATACCGGGGACCCAGAAATCGATTAGAAACCTGATTTCTGCTTTCTCAACTGGCTTGTACGCGCGTTCCAGCGACCGTGATTCAATTACGTGGAACATGCTCGCAAGAAGCCACCGGTCATGCGTGCGCCAAACAGACCAAAGAAAGATAGAAAAGGACAGAGAGGACGCGAAAAATGATGATGAATGATCGCCTCTAGATTACCCGTCCCGTATTTTAATGAATCGGCCAATGCATTTAAATGGTCTTGGAAAACAGCCGCTCGATATTTATGCGACCATCAGCTGAACCTCGTATGTAACCCCGCTGATAACTACCAGTCGGCGTTCCTTCCTGTCTATTACAGATTTCGCAAGATGCCTACTCTCCTTGATACGATTCGATCACATTAATGTTTGATTGAAAAGTAACCGGTCTCTTTCGCGAATTCTGCTGCTTTAATTTATGTTATTATTTATGCTACAGTTATCAATCGTCGGTGTATATCTGAATATGTTGTCTGTAAAAATGATTGTAATTAAAGTGACTCGACGATAATAAATAAATATATATTCAGTCGTCTTTCTATCTTACTTGAGGTCAATGTTAATTTTGTCAGAAGAATTTTGTTTACGTTTAGCATGTAATTTGTAAGAAAACGAAACTTGAAATCTCATATTTTGATCAGTTTGATAGTTTCAATGTTCTTTATATATATTATTATTAAGAATCTACTATATGTAGAATGTGGATTTAAAAAAAGAAGTTTTCAAATAAAAACACTGTATGTAAAAAAAAATTCCACTTTTTCGGCAGCCGTTATTATTCTTAAATTTTAGATCGCTCGAATGTGACAGGAAAATGTATTGAATGTAGAGTAATTTTTTAATTTCCTCGTTTGAGTTATTGAGTTTGAGTTATTTTAACATTAATCAATAACACTTTGCAATGTTTGAACGAAGAGATATCCGTCTTATTAAGAAGCCAACTACGAAATCTGTGTACACGAAGTTAACAATTTCCATATCAACGATCTTCATAAAATAATGAAAAGAATTATATTGTAATAATCAAATCGATTCTACTTACTCACAAAATAGAACTTCTGTTACTCAAAATCATTAAATAGATTAGTCTGTAATCGAATTTCGATAAATCGTAACACCTTAACAAAATTCTATCACCTGTCTATTTCAAACTACGGTTAAATCCAATGCAACAAAATCAGTACAATTATCTTCTACCAGATTCCACATAAGCACCAAACACATACCAATCTACCTAGAAATACACTTCTCTAGATCCCTGGACAGTATAACAAATCTGCCGCATACGAAACGTAGCGATCATCTATCACGGTGTGCAAAACCTCATTGAGAAAAAGTTCGGTGCTCCTAACGAGGCCAAACGTTCGCGCCAGTGGAACGTTTAGCCACCTCGAATCCATCAACGGCGTGCTTGCATAAGAATAAAAACCTTAACGACCAACGTTAAAACATCGTCTCAATGGCCAGTGTGTGTCTTCTGTTGACGGCCATTAGCCACCAACGGCGGAACCGATTCCAAATCGAATCTCCCCGCTCTTCGTAATCGATATAGATCGCCGTTGTCGTGGTCATTTTCACAGGCCTTGCCTTCTTAACGACTTCATTCGCCGTCACATGAAATTGACTGCTTCATGATCGAATCACGTCGCGTACACGAACAAACACTCGACAGATTAACATTATCTGTCATTCAAGTATTCGAATTATTATATTGTACGTATGTATATACTCAGTAAAGCACTTCGGACTTTTATAGACACTTTTTATGAAGATATTATGGTACATGAAACACTTTGAAGTTTCATTAACACTGTAATAAGACAAGATTGTCACAATTATGTTTTATATTTAAAATAAAATTTGGAAGGTGGTAAACTTTGGAATGAAGCAAAATTTCTGAAGACTGAAAGTATATATGGAAAATTACAATATATTTCATACAAGTATATATTTTACAGATCATAAAAGTATCTAAAGTGTCAATCGTTATTTATATCAACGAGCCTCGATATTCAGCGGATTTTTAACACTTACATGCTTAAGATCGTCATTCGTCTTGTGTAGTAGTTTTCTATGAAATATATATTTGCAATAAATGTTTTCCAACTCCCATATATATTTTCAGATTGCTTTCAAATTTTACCGATATAATTGTGGCAGTTGTATCTCATTAGAACATTAGTGAAATTTCAAAATGTTTTATATAAAACACACATAGAAAATTTCTAAGGTAAGTGTTCAAATACTTTCACGAGCCACTGTACGCATATGTAGAATTATTCTATTTCTACAATTACTGGTTGTATTATCGATTATGAGTGTATGGGAAATTCGTTATTAAATATCACGATAAGTCCCATACTTCGTATATCTTATATATTTTCGCATATTCTGTATTTATGAACCACCAAATTTCTCATAAATGCATAAAAATTCCCAATCTAATTATAATTTTTTGGCGATCAGCCGCTCAAAACTGAAATAAGGCGTACCATGAATCATGTATTGGAAACACTTCGTAAAACGTCTCATAAGCGACAAAGTGGTATCGGAAGCCGATTATTATCGATGATTCCGATCGGTGCAGATCTCTAATTTATCGTTGAACGCCGCGCCGTGGCGGCTAGCTAATTAATGTCCACGACGCGACGCGGTATCCTCCCTTTTTCTTGTCTTCGAGCCTGCTTCGAGTGAGACTAGTTAGCGCTAAATACAGGCCCATTGTAAGGGCAATTAATGAGCGGCTACGTGGCATTAATTGCAATCACAAAATCCGACTGGACGATCGAGACAGCTAGCCCTTCCAGGCTTTCGTCGCTGTTCGCGCGTTGTTGCATGATACGAAGAGGACGTTTAAGAGAATCGCGTGCACGGGTGATTATCACGTGTGATTTTTAACATGGCCGATGCTATTTGTTAAGATTTCCATTAATGACGAGCGGCTCGTAAAGTTTAAGCAGCTTGTGAGCAGGTCACAGGCAACGACAAACGCTTTGTTACTAATTGTGAAAAATTATAGGCTGCTATGAAATACGTTGCGTTGCTTGCAGTTATTCAAACAGTACCGCGTAAACATGAAATAGAATCTGTAAATTGATCTTTATCTCGCGAGTTGTATGGTGATTTTTAATAAGCGACCAAACCTTTTATTTTTATTGAATTCAATCTTGAACCATTTGAAGATTAACGATATGTTCGTGAATTATTCTTTACAACTTACTGGCGTTAATTTTTTCTTAATGTTCTGTTAATTCTTTCCAACAGAACATTGAAATTTATAATATTTTATTATTGTTTTATATTTATTGGTTTACAATACAATATATTTATATATGTTGATATGGTTGATTGTTTATTGGTGTACATATATTTGCAGCTGTGTGATATATTAAATGAGTTATTGATCTTTTATCAGAATGGGAAACTGTATTTGATTATACAAGATTGTCGTATGAGAAAAACAGAAATCTGAATTTTTTAATGATATATACAATTACCTTCCTATTGTTTCACCGAAGTTAAATCCAAACTATAATTTTTGCGACGAAAGTAAATTGATATTATATAGGATTAATAGAATTACAAGGATACTTGTCTTTTTTAAACGATTTAATTAAAATCATGCTGACGTCAGTCAGTCCATTCTTATTCTTCCTTTTCGTCACGCGTTTATTATTCTTATTATGCGCGTATTTACTTATTATTTAAAAAAATTCAAGTTTACTTTTTTGCGTCATGAAATCGCGTTGAAATAGAAGATTTAGAAGATAAAATGCATGATCAAACTCGAATTGTTGAAAAATCTCGACTTATAACACTACAATTTCGAAAATAAATATCTTCGATTTCGCAATCGATTGCACATGAAATTTAATTTACACAAATTCCATCGATAACGAGAAGCTAGTTTACGAACCTCATCAAAGAAACTAACCGACACATCTAATCTAAGATATCGGTACTAATTGTCAGCTTATCACTTTACACGATAATAAACCGTACATTAAATCGCATATGCATAACGTATATATGCCTATTCACAAGTTAATAGATATTTATTAAGACATTTATAGATTCCATACGAAAGGTAACAATTAATCTAAAGTACCAAGAAAACGATTAGTCGATCAGAATTCTATATTCGCGCAAGGTTACTATCGAACAAGTGAGAAGCAGAGAGTTAATTCTACTTAAAGGAATTATACAATATAATAAATTATAAAAATTATATTGGCGCCCTGACCTTCCTAATTTAAATCCTATTGAGAAGATTTAACATAAATTAGATAGTACATTCCAAGAAGCCTAATCGAAATCTAGATTTCTATTGTAAATTTGACAAGAAATACTGTTAAATTATGAATGTCAAAATTGATCGAACGTCGCGACAGATATGCACAGACGAGAAAAAAATTAATTTTATATCAAATTGATCAAGTTATTGCTATGCATTTTTGGAGAGTTTGAGGATGCTATAACGCGCAGAATGCGCTTAAAATATACAAAAGAAAAAATCCAAATTGTAATATCCTCTAATAATGTTTAGTAGGTAAAACAATTACTCACTCCAATTTCTTAATTTATTTTAATAAATTAAGTCTAATTACTCGAAGATATCCGCAGTCTAATTATTCTAATATTGAATATATGAATCCTATTGAAAATGACAACGTGAGTTCGTGCTCGCCATCCATATGCAGATGCGTTAGTTATAAGAAATAGTAACTAGAGGATCATCCTAGTTACAGTCGATAGATTTGATCGATAGGCTTAAGATACCTTTTTGTTTTCATACCTAGTTTTTGTAAGCGCGTGCAATAAAGGTTTTTTTGGCTCAGAACGGTGTGATAGATTTATCCATTCAATAAAATAATAACTATTCTGATCTTACCTCTGAATATAGAAATAACAACAAATTGAAATAGCCGTCCTTAAAGACTTTAATAATTCCCTAATGACTTTTCAAATTTACCAAAAAATTTTCGCAAGTTTCTTAATGCTTCTGAACATTGATTCATAATTGACACCAACATAAACGAGTCCCAAAGACATCATCGATTTCGTCTATCTCCTCCATCTCCGTCAAAAAGTGCAATATCCTTCTACCGCCGCCTATTTGCAAAGCATGCTCGCAAACATACCGATCCACGGCAAACAACATCGAAAGCGTGGGCGGAACGAGCCGGACCGCTCACTTTCCCGCGTGCATCGCGCTGGTTGCGCGTGCAAAAAACAGGTCGGCAGCTTTTTCACGTGCCAACAAGATCGTTATCGTTATCACGATCTCAATCACGGCAGCCAGTGTGTATTCGTTGTTCGCCCTGTGTTTCTTGTGTATTTTACAGCGTCCTCGAGTACTATGATCGGTCTCTGATCGATCACTCAAACTCTTCGTGTTCTTCCGGCAATTTGCGACGTGGACACACGACTCTTGTCCGATCGCGTTCTACTCGTTCTTTTAGACATTTGATGTTAAAAACTCTGATAGCAACAGCTGTTTAACGTCTGCATATAATCAATTAAATACACCTCGGCTCGATTTTAGTTCATGGTCTTGTGAGGTCTTAGGCTGTAGATGTCGCTGCTGGGTATCTTCTCATTTTTTGTATCGTGGAAGAAAAATCGGACTCCGGTCGCCGGGATTCGAACCCGGGTTCCGAACGTTCGTAACCTAAGGTACTAAAATCACTGCGCTGCCGTCGTCCGACACTAGTTAGTGTCGAGTGATGGTATTTGTTATCAAATGCCGCCACAGACCTTTTTTCCACGATACTACACACTCGGTCATATCTGGCAATCACATCTGCCCTCAGATGTGTTTTACCTATATAACTACGTAATCAAATTTCACCCTGTAAAAAGACGAGCGATAGAGTATGTACAAATGCATATGCGCTCCGTACGTAACAACGATAAAACTTAAAAAGAATATCGAAATACGTAATTCATTTCTAACAATGACACGTATCGCTACTTGTAACCAACGTTCTCGATAAACCACAAAACATCGACCACTGACGTCAAGTATTACACAACCCTATCAACTAGACAACACTATAGAAATATTATTATAGCCTCTGAGTCATCGAGTAAAAAGATTCGCAAAATGTCGACACCTAATATCTTTCGTCACTAGAAACGTGAATTCATGCGCTACGTTGTAACCAGCATCGACTGCATTCATTTCAGCAACGCAGAGCCAGGTTGCGCCGCTATTAATCGAGTCATCCAAGCATCCAGTGGTATCCACAAGCTTCTTGCTATCGTAACTTCGGATCTACACGAAAAATTCCTTCCGTGGACCTGATCGATCGAGCCAAGCGTCGCTTCGTCGCCATGAATCGATCAGTCGATCGATCGATCGATGAAAAACGTTCACGTATTCGGTGTGCCTCGCTTGTTCGCTTGATCGCGCTGCACCGCTTCGTTGCCTCCCTGCCCTGTCTCTCATCAAATGCACGCGATCATTATCCTCCATATAATTACACTTGTCCGTGGCATGGCCGGTTACTTTTATTGACGAATGATCTTGTTTATCCGGTCGTTTCGCGGGACGCGACGTTTTAATTGATTTTTCCGCACTCGACTATTGTTAAAAAATGATCTGTCACGCGGGATGAAGAGAAACGAGCAGCATAAGAGACGCGGTTACGTTTTACTATGTAAATCGGTTGCTAACTTTTCTGATAATACGTATTTATATATCGTCAGACTTAATTGGTATTGACTGTGAGTAACAAGGTGAAATTGAATCCCCTAGAAACTTTAATCGATTACCGGACGTAATAAGCTGAGGATAAAAAATGGGAAGTTCTCGCTGAGAGCTCGCCAGGAGATATGGTTCTAAATTGGTACAAGGACTTCCGACAATTTAACAGAAATTATTGTTTGTTTATACGTTTCAGATCGATAAACTGCTGTATGTCGCTTAAGTAATTATTATAGTTTCACGAATATCTAATTCCATAGCATAATAATGTTAATTTAGAAGTAAATAGTATTTCAGGTAAGTTAGGTAAATAAAATGTTCCCATTTCTGTGCTTGCCATTTTATGCCATTATTGCCATTTCATGACAAATGGTATTGATAGAAAGTGGCATTTGTATCGAGAAGGAGATGAATGTATGATAAAGTGAAATTTATATTGACTTTTATTCCAGTATTTATTCTCGAATTTTATCTGCCGGCTTGTTATTATTTTTCAAAAATTGTAAAGTTACTTATGTAATACACATAAAACACTAACAAAGTAGGCGAATGTGTCTTGAGATATTGAATAGCAAAGCTTCTCGTAAAATCCCTATAATTATATATTATCTTTCATTTAATTAAATTTCATATATGATTGGAAGTAATCTGAGATATAATTCAAAAAATTGTGAAGTATTGAAACGCCACAAGTTCCTAAGTAAATAGACGAATATTGAAATGACGAATATTACAATATGAGATACTAAATACGAAAACTTACAGAAGTTTTAAAATTATGAGAACGAACGTTTCGCTTAATTAAGTTCGACATATGGCGAGAATTAGATCAAGATATCGTCGAAAAATTGAAAGGTATTAAAACACATTAAATCGTTACCGAAGTCGACGAATGCCCTAAACTATCGAACATTAAAAATTCTAGCGGAATTTTTTAACTTTCAGAAAGAGACATACCGTTTAACTACATTATCTAACATATTGTATTTCAGTTAAACAAAACAAACAAAAAAAAAAGAAATATGAAAAAAAGAGATATACATCAGAATAATTTAAGTAAGAGCACTCTAGATATATCAAAGGAGGAACTTGATATTAAAATAACCAGACAGATCTCGATCAAAGGAAAGAAAAATAAAAGAAGCTCTCCATTAAACGGAATATCGAACAAATTAACTCCATAGATACATACAAATATATAACTACTGTAACATACCATTACTACCACCATCTTCCTGGGTGTTTGCAAAATGAGAAAACAATATCAAATTACGAACACATTAATCGTATCACCAACGTATTCATCAGGATAAATTGTTGACGTCACCGGTTGACTGTATTCGAACGAACAAAAATGGCCCGAGATTAACGTTACACCCGATTACGCCTCCCTTGAAATTCTTCTCTCTGAGGAGATTCGCGATAATCGAGCATGTTGCTTTACGAATCGCAAGAATCGCCCTCCGGCACCAGCCTTACGTCCGATTACTTTCTCTGCCTCCTCATAATTACGGCAATTTTCACTATTTATAGGCCGTTCGACGAATAAAAGTAAAGAAACCGCGCGGCCATATCAGCGAGAGAAGGTAGCCAACCCGTCGACTTCGAATGCTCGGAAAATCAGGCCCTCGGGTAGATCAGCGGCAGCGTTGGTCACAATTACGTTTATCGATGCTTTGTATCGGTGCCATTACCGCGTTCCGGATCGATAGTGGTTGGCACGATGTGTCGTTTAAGCGCAGATTACTTTCGAAACAGATTTTATCCCTGTAATTTTTTCTTATTGACAACTAGAGAGAAATCCGTGGAAATATATTACCGTTCAAAAGTACACGGACAATCGTTTATTTTTGACAAAATGAATTTTAATTAAAAAGTTACGTATAATAACATGCGAAGATCAAACGGGAAAAATACGATAATACCATGTTACTGGTTTTCTGATTTTTATGTCACTTGGTAGGTGAAAAGAAGTACTTTTTCATGTGAAATAGTCGAGGAAAGGTATAATCCATTGTTTTGATGTTTTCATGTGCAGTTGGTTGACAGTGTATCGCGTTTTAGAATCGCTCTTCTATAAAAGACAGCAAGTGTGACTATGTTCTCCACCTGTGGCCTTCATATTATTTTTGAACGCCAATATGCAATATTGAAAGCAACATGTTACTTAATAATCTCTCCATCTTCAGGTTCTTTAATTTTTTAATTATAAGATGAATTAGGACAGATAAGACGGATGAAATCAATGTAACTAGAAAGATAGAAAGGCGATCTCGATATATATTACTTTCGTATTTAATTACAACCTTAATATACGCACAGTTTGATGCAAAATTTCAATCGCTGAATACTACACCTATCAATTTCCTATCGATCTTGCAAGTCAATTATAACGTCAATCAATACCGAACATTCTACATAGAACCTCGAGTTACCATGTAAAAGTTGCTAATTTCAATTTGCAAAATAATCACGGAAGGGACTGCAAGCCTTTAAATGCACGTAATATAGGCGTATCTAAAATTTACAAGCATGATGAAACTAAACATGAGCCAAAAGAAATAATTAACAGTTTCCGTAGCAGTAATTTCATGAGAGCAACAAAGTATATATTTCCTTCTTAAACGCGATCCACGTTGATTATGCAATTATCCGTGTTTGCTATGATGTTACAGCAATGCGAGAACACGATTGTCCCTTTTATATATTAAATGATCCCTTCTGTAAAATCCACGAGGATGGTATTTGGAAAATGAACGGTTGTTAAAAAATGTTTCCGATCGATGCGTTTGACATTGCCAGGAAAAGGAACAAGCACCAACTGCCCCAGGCTATTTTTGTATGTCGAGATACCTAAAAGCGACGCGTCTTTAAATCGCGAGATACGAAAACCTATGATCAACTCTTCAACCTATCTGATTGTAGAATGGTTGTTGCGTGATGTGTGCGTGGAGGAAATATCATAAGAAATGGTTCCCTTGCGTTCAGTTTCAACATGTCTGACATTTGGTGTATATGGTAGTAGCTGTCCGATACTTGGCAAGGTGGAAATTATGTTGATATCTGAATACATTTATTGGATCTGATGCTGTCATTAATTTAGAAAAATTTCTGAGTGATTTAATGGATTAATTATACTGGTCGATAAATATTACATGATAATTTGTATTTTTCGTAACCGTGCACTTTCTCTATTTGTTATCGTATATTACCGACGAACGTAGCCTTTGTTTATTAGGTTATTGTTATCGTTAACTCATGAAAATTGGTGCCAATATTTTGATCTATCTTCGATTTTCTTAATTACGAGCAGGATTATTCAGACACGTAATACATTTTGGTTGTCGTAATATTGAGCTGAATGATCCATAAGGAGTTCTTTCCTACATCTTCGATAATTATTTGTTATAACAAAACTCTACATTTTTATCATCTATTTGCAACTTTGAAAATAAATTGTTAAGAATCTTTTCTAAACTCAAGCAGATATTAAAATTTGATAAACAAAACGATGCATGCATGTAAATCACTCGAATGATAATTAAATGTAACAGCTTTCATCGGAAAAGATCAAGTGATAGTACGATACGTATGTGAAGTTTTGTACGATAAAAAAGGACGAAAGTAATAATTGACGATTTTTTAAAACGACGCGCTTGTCGTTTAGGCACTGTTTACTCGTATATCTAACATGCTAATCAAGTTAGAATATTTCGCAAGATATTCTATTCTTCTTTCTTTCCTCGAAATAACTCATAAAAGCTGACGTTCAATCGCTTCCGATTAAATGAGAAATACAGACAATTTAACTCCAACAGAATCTACTTTCACCTGGGCCATATACTGACACAGCTATTAACAGCGTACACCCCTTTTCCATTTGCTCACAGATGCCAGTCCACTGAATAACTATACCCCATGTACGATTCATGGAACAAGAACCTCAATAATCATCTCAACAATTTCAATCATTCTACGTTGAGCAATTAAAACCTGTTCTCCTTCTACTCTCGTTGCCCGGTAAAACGGCCACGACCGTTTTAGTTCGCGTTAAACATACCCCGGCACGCGATCCAATATTTATCAAGGGACGGAACGAAAGTGGCGGACACTGTTATACGTCTGAATATAAAATTGCATAAGGTGGCTGCAAACGAGACGACCAAAATGGCTGGAATGTGGATACCATCTGTTCGTTCGTTCGTCCTTTAAGCTTCTTTATCCCGCGTATATTACGCGCCACCGTACTGCAACTAATCTTTCTGTCGACCGACAACCACTGGCAATGAGCTTCGAGATTAGAAATCGAGTTAGCCGCGTCGACGAGAAGCGGATTCTCTCTCTGAATGTGAATTGTTGTTTATTTTAAGTAATTTAATTTTAATTTCTCTCTGGAGAGTATTTTGTTGGCAGACTGCGGATGTTTATAGGAAATTTATAGGAAGATGCAAAAGTTCATAAAATGAAAGTAACAAGCAAGGATATATAGAGTATCAAAAGTAGAGTACTTTATATAATATCTAGCGAATGAAGCGAATTTCTATTTGGATTCCAAGTACTCACTTTTATGTTTATAAAGGTATAAAAACGTGTAAAAATCTATAGTATATTTGTCGGTATAATTGGAGCTTTCGTTGGTCGATTTATTTTCCATATCGATAGCAAACATGTTCTTAAGCACATCTCTGTACCTCAAAATGTACAGGAATTTAAGTGAAACGTCGAAAAGGAATGACTATTTAAATAGTCAAGTAGTTTGAATTGGTAATACGAAGTCTCAATTTTACAATTAATCTTCCACTTAAAAATCCTTACGTCAATGTTAACTTAAAAATGTATTTGAGAATATATTTTCCTTTAATATTGAAAATAAACAATCCACGCATCGATCCAGTTTAATTTTATTCAGATTAATTTACTATCAATGTCGATGAAAAAAAATGTAAGAAATAACAGGAATTCCGGATATGCTGTGATTCCGATTCAAAAGGAATTCCGATTTGCGAAAGTGGATTCGAAATCTCTCTGACTTATTTGAAATTCATGTGTCGTGCGAAAGGAATTCTCAGGTTATTCTTTAAGCGCGTATTGCTGTTCTGTTAATGAATAATATTTAATATATTCAGAATGAAAACAGTCACGACCACATTCCTCTGTGATCGATCTGATATAGCGTTTATGCTCTACTGAATCCCGGCTTACGCGGACGACCTCTTTCGATTGTAAAGGCTAGAAAACCTATGACAAAACGATCGCAATGTAATCATTGAATCATGGCTTTGTCGTGTCTATTATATTAAACTTACTAAAAATAGATGCTCACCATTATTATATGTATAATTATGTACAATTCATGATGAGAAGAATAAAAGTTAAGGAAATTTTGTTACTTAAGGTAAAGGATTATTAGGGAAATTTTAATAATTAGAGAGCTTTGAGAAACCCTCTACAATATTATCTCTAATCGGTTACCTCTAATCATCTTACAATATTTTTTCACTTTTCGTATTCAAATTATTACCAATAAAACTTCTTGTGCCTCAAAAATGTCCAAATTTTCTACTGCAACTTTCTAACATCAATGATAATTTCTTAAACAATTCAACCATTTTCCCACTCTCCACATTCACAAGTCACTGTTGATAAAATAAAGTATTTACTTTTAGCAGTTTTAACGTTTTTAAGGAATACAAATATCTATGGGAGGAAATCTTAATTAAAACCTATTCACTAAGTAGTCAATTACTTTAAGAAAGAATAATGAATTGCATTCTCGTTAAATATTACGATTGTATTATGAAGAAAATCGTAACACAGTTCTTTAAAAATTGCATATTATTAATTTCAGGAATATTTTAATACTAAAATAATGCATTAAAGACCAGTTGATAGCCATAGACTAAATATATATTTTTCAATTAACTCAAACATCTTCTTGTATTCGATAATAGAGATTTCTATTAGTAAATAGAAGTGTAGTATATTTTATTGTACACGCAAGAATCGTAATATACAGAGCAGGCTTCTAAAATGCACGTTAACTCCACATCACGTTTCTAAATCTTATTTGAACTTATGATAGATACACCTAACGCCAGTGCAACATATAATTATCTTATTGCTCCGCAAACAAGAATCGGTCCAATACGTCTTATAAACCTTATCGATACTAATCGGTCACTGTCTAAGATTATAAGTCCCGACGGTTTCTTTTATTAAACAAAACCTGTAAATACGTATAATTGATACGTATAATAAATAAAATAAATTGTAACTGTAAGTTTGCCTGCAACAGCAAAAATAATCTTTACTTTTTCCCCAGTACAATTCTCTAACCAACGAACAATTTATCTATATTGTGCAAACTGCTACCGACGCGATGTTGCAGCAGAAAATGATCAATCATTTCGATTATATCGGTAGAATTCTGATACATATTTATGAACTGGCTCCTCTATCCAAATTACGATCATGTATCTCGATACAAACTGAAAATTTAAACTGAGAATAAATAATGCTATTGTTAATTATAACTGTAACAATATTTGCAAGTAAATAGAAACTTACTAGATATTAAATCGTTGCAAATATCGATAGGCAAATCCATCGGACAATATTTTTAATGACGCAATATTCTAACAAAGAAGCTAACAGAATTAACCTTTTCACAATGTAGCATGAGGCAGACTTCTACCATTTAGGTGTAAAATATAGTATGTAAATTTGATATCTTAAATATCATTTCACGTAACCTAGTTATTAGTATTTACTTATTCTATCAATTTTGTCAAAAGGTTGAAAAACTGTATTTTATATTATATCTGATATCAACAACGCAGGAAGTCTTATTTAAGACAAATCTTGGATAAGCAAATAATTATTTTCTAAATCGTACATTTTTAATTCTTTGTTGTTTCATTATATTATCAAAAGGTTCAAACTACAAGTCACGGAATATTTACTATATATACGATAAGCATAAATGGATATTCTAATGGCAAAATGATGTCGATACTTATTAACTGCATATAAAGACAAGAAAAAGCATCACAGACATATGATTTTCTGATCTCAGTGTCATTCCATGATTAGAGAATAATTGAAAATAAAAACAATTCAGAAATTTTTAAACTAACTCTAAATTTTGTAAAAAGAAAAGAGAAAAACACAGATACAGCTATGAAGAGAAGCAATATATTTTTTACTTTGAAGAGGAGGAAAGAATATATGATAAATTCCAAAACCAAATAAAAAGACAAGATTGACTCACAACACACCGAATCTTGAAACTGCTTTTTCATAAAAAGTAAAGAGCGTGTCCTATCACACTTTCTCCCTGCAATCTTTATATTTGTCGAAGTAACTACTTCAAGAAAAACTCTACATCTTTATTTGTTTATATCTGTAACCTTAAGACTGCTTACACAGAAATATTCTAAATAAGGAGCGGTGCATATTATTGTACCCTTGAATATAGATTATGTTTTGGGTTGCAAGGTCTAGGAACACAGAAACTAATAAACAGATTTCTATTTATGTTTCCTGTAGCCTCTAACCCAAGCTGTAAGGTTAACTTTTTTGGTATTCTATCATTTATCATTACATTGTCTAGTAACAATGAGTAAGGATCTAGGAGAGTAAGGATCTGAATCAGCATAAACATATACATTATACTTATACGTTTAATTATTTCAATATACTTTTCTATTACAAATTCATTCACTCGTTCTTCAATCAGTCAACCTCAACCTCAACAATACTTTAAAGGAAAACTGTGCTATGCTATGTTTTGAAGGTTTTAATACAGATCAATGTCATTAATGTTTATATTTAAAATTAACAACTGTGTGCTAACTTATACACGTGGACGTATTTATCTAATCCATTGCAAATTCTATCACCACTCTACTCTTTATCACGAAATTACATTCGGAGCGATGATTCCAAGTAAAATACCTAAACATCGAGAAACGATCTATCTTCAAATTAACTCATTCGCATCGCATCGAAAATGCGAAAAAATACCCATCAGACAACCACCGCGTTATTTCTAATCGTACTAATTACGACCGTGTATCCAACATCAACGCAATCCGATAATAACGAAGTAGCTCGGCTCAGGAAGCGATGATTTTTTTTCTACGGTCCATACGAACTAGTAATTTCACGTACGGCTTAATTAAGAATCCAATATTTTCCATCCGGCCGGAGGATTTCAAGCTGATCAACATCCAACGGAGCATGAACGACGCGACATTTGCCGATTGCCATGGAATGTGGTTAGCAAACATTTTTACCAAGCCCTAAAGTCTATTAAATATTATCCATCTACGAAGTTGCTCTCGAGATATCTCGTCCCCTTTCGATCAAATATCGAAGCTGTCATCGGAAACTTCAAACAGCCTATTGAAATTTAGAGGTATGCGAAAAAAGTTAACAGAACAGGATTTGCAGATTGGAAATAAAACGAAAAATTTCTATGTATCGCTGACGCAATCACTTTACACCGAACACATTTTATTTGCAACTCATTGCAACGTCGTTTGCCGAAACGTTGAGTCACTTATCATCTGTGATAAACAATGTTGGATCGATCCATATCAATTAATGTAAACGATCCCAACAAAAGCAAATGATAGAGTGTGCGGCAAGAAACTTGCAAATGATCTAAGATACGGCTTCGAACGTTCGAATCGTATCAGTTGAGGAGTTGTCGCTCAGCCGTCATCGCGGTAAGTCTTTCCTTTCTATCATTTACCTGATTTATCTATGCGATTTGTTAATAATAAATGAATAATAATAAACTTAAAATAGAAGACAGATTATCCTTTGTCACAAACAAAGGACACTCTACTCCGATCAAGTTACAATTCTGTTGATCTATGTGTTTAATTTTCTGAAATGAAGAAGTATAATGCAGATTTAAAAAGAATTAAATAGATAAGAAGATTAAGATAAAAAGAGAAATGCAAGTATTTTCCTTTCGCAAATGATAGTAGCTTAGAATTTTTCTTGGCCTCATCAGATATACACAGGTATACCGGATGATGAAAAACTCGATGCTTTGGCTAAAACAGCAGCTATAGATCAATTACAGAGCAAATTGGTAACCGTATTTTGGTTTCATCTACAGATTTTCGTGAATTATTTGTACAGATGTAATCTGAGTACGAAAGAATTTATAGAAATTCGTTTCAAAGACAATAACAAAAAGACCTCTCATATGATTTCATGGTCAATGTTAATCGCTGTAGTTTAGGATTATCTGCATCTCTTTCTGTGCCTCTGTCGTGTGTTCGAATATAAGTGACGCAAAATGTAGTTGAGAAATAGTAAATCTATAAATATAAGATCTTTATGTAAAAATTTATGCAAGAGCGAAAGTAATGTAAAAACTAATGCAATCATGATTTTACGTAAATAGGTATATTTACTTATTGTAAAGATAAGGGTAATATAAGAGTAATATAAGATAAGGGTATTTTGAGGGGCTTAATAAAGAAAGAAAGAAAAAAATCATATTGATTATTATTTATGCGTCTTTCGACGTGATCTACGATCGGTTGTATTTTCTACAGTTAGCAGTCTCTTAATGTCGTCAATGATGAAAATTTATTGTCGTTAAGTTGATAATCTATCCTGTTCGCTTTCGTTATCTTTGATAAATGATGGATATTGATCTCGTGGTTGATACTACGAGGATAGAAGGATATTGAAAGATGACAGATGGATTTACATAAATTTGCATGATAAAGGAAATTTTCAACTAGGTGCAGTTGCAAAGAGATCGTGGAAAAATTGTAAGAAGATTAACAGATAAAATATATGTTCCTAGGAAATATTATTTTGAGAGGCATGATTAAAAAAATTTGTGACAAATGAAATTAAAGTAAGATTAAATGGATTGACAAAATTCATCAATTCTCCGCTGTCCATGATTTTGTGTTCGTATTAATAGAATCTGGCGTTCAAATAATTCAGTGAAACAAAAATTTTAATAAATGAGTTACCTTGTATTTGATATTTTACTTATTTATTTAAAGTCGCATACACTGTCCGTTGCTCTGTATTTGAACCAGTTCATACGAGATCAAGGTACTTTCTGTATGTAATTTGTATCTGAAACGATTCCGTATTTCAATTGTTGCTTTTTATCTTTATTTCAAACTTGCAATCAAGTCTATCGATCTTAAATAATCCAACAAGGTGCAACCAACATTTGCAGCACCGTTTGCAATAATATCGCTCTATTAAATTATCCATGCAAGCAACGATGACAGGTTTCTTAAATTTACAACCATCCTATTCCTCCTTCTTCTAGCCGATCAGCAAATTGATCAAATGTAGAATCTATTAAATTTTATGTTTGCGATAAATTAAAATTGTTGCATAATTTCTGGAAAAATTTAGATATCTACGTTTTATACTGTTATACTGCTATATGATTACATATATACTAATTTTATATACAACTACTTTACTGTAAATAATAAGATTTTGCAATGTTATATGAAATTTAGTAAATTTTATTCCCATAATTAACAATGGTATTATGATTAAAGTTGGATAATTCTTAGTATGCATTTATATAAATAATTTATATAAATAATAAATAATATACAACTCTGCTGTACGATACTAAATTACTTCAGCGTAACATGGATTGTATTGAATTTCATTTTTAATTATAAACAATATCCTGTATAAAAAAATTTCTCTCACCGCTGGAAAAATTCCTTGAACGAGAACAATCGACAAATCGGTAAACTTAGTAGCGGTATAATTGAAAAAAAAAATTAATTAGACGATAAGGACCATGTTGGAGCGGAGCTGAGTCGCAAGATATCCTCGTGGTGGTCACGAATTCGATAGTAACGGTATACACGACGGCGTAGGTGGACGTCCTTGATCTTGCGATAGTAATCAGGACCTCGCCACCGGTTGTTGTTTTGTTGTTCGCCGATATACCCTAAGTGCCGTGGCCTGATTGGGTCGAGACAGAACTGGATTACAGGACCGGTCCCGAGTCACGTGTCGATGACTTCAGCAGGAATCGATGACCGAAGAAGTCACTAGCCTACCACCGATTATGTACATATTAAGGGAGGAACGCGTGTTGACCGTGCGTTTTTCACGCCTTTCGATTAACTTGCTTCGATGAACGCAGAGTTCGTTTGGAATTTTGCTTGTCTTCCTCTATAGAAAATATTTCTCTATAACTCTTACGCTGAATAACTTCTCTTATGGCGCCAAGTTTACGATCGTAACGCTGTTAACTCTGATTAACATTTTTTGCTTCCAATTCAGATAGCGGGGTATCGATTAAATGGTTTATTTCTCGTTTGTCAATAAATTAAGCTGCACGGTGGAGCGGTTTGTTAGGAGTTGTGATGTTAATTGCGTTTCAGTTTGTAGGAATTTCTATAAAATTCAAGGGGTGTATGAAAATGCTTGAATATTTTACGCAAATTGTTTTCGAATTCGGTATAAAAAAATGGAAGGGTAAACATGCTGGAAACCAGAAAATCGTGTACAGAATACGTCTTTTTGACGTCTATTTTGATTATCAACGTACTGATACTAGTAAAAAATTAATGAAACAATTGTACTTTTATAATTGTATAACAGTGCAACAATAAATACCTCAATAATACACTGAATAAAAATGTAATAACAATGTTATCTCAGTCTGACCAAAGTATTGATCAAACTTTTCATCGATCAGTGTGAATAATCCTGATTATCACTCCTCACAGAATAAATACAAAATGAACTGAATTTGAAATGAAATGAATTTTTATAAAATAATGTTCTGTTTTTATTGTTATAAAAAATTCACTATATTTTTTCATGTCGTGATTTTCATACCTTAATATGTTCTTCTTTCGTATCTTAAGTTAAATTATGAAACTAAAGTGATGATACATGTAACAACTTATATACGGGATAAAATTAAAAATCTCAAAATTTTGACTTACACTACTATGATGTTTAGCCCGCCAATTGAGAAACTTGTTGTATAATATCTACTTCCACGCTTGTTATCCGTATCAAAGTATCCAATAGTGATTAATCTACAACAACTCGTGCAACCACTGAAAAATTCTAAAATCTACCTAAGTTTAGTTAAAAAACGAAGCTACGCAACAACCATAATCCTACGCTTCATAAAGAACACCTTGCGTAGTTATCATCGTTGCTATTAATATACATCTCGAACTTACACGTCATTGCACGCTGATCGATCCAAGGAAATACATACCTAATCATATTCTACACGATCATGCAAAATATCGTTCCCGACTAACATCCGGCGACGCATCGAGTTTATTTCTTCGCTCGTACACTCAGGGTGTCCCGCGTCGAAGTCGCGCCCAAGGCGGTTTCTCATTACTGCTAGAAAGATATCGCATGTGCCTCCACGATTGCGGTGAAACTTTATTTCAGCCCGAAGCGACGACGAAGGACCGCGATAAATTCTTGGATTAATCGTGGCGAACGGAATATCCGCTTTGCATCGTGACATCGCGTCGTCGTGTTTCTTTCCCGATAGAACCGCGCTGTTCTCCGCGATCTTGTTCATATATGTCGTTTATTTCGTCGTATTTAAACAGTATTCTAGAGAATTTGTCATTTCGTTCTTGGAAATTTATGTGATACGAAGATTACAGGGAAAAAACACGAAAAATCATACTTTCCATTTTTCACAAGGAAGAGTTTCAAAATTCGATACATTTCTCATGTTTTACAAAATTTTAAAAACATTAAATACAGTAAAAGATATTATCGAAGATATAATCGAAGGGATTAAAATATTGATTGCTTTAATTATGACTTCGGTTCTCAGAAAACTTCTTCAACTTATCATTTATCTTTGAAAGGTACATCTATGGATCCAAGATGTTATTTTTGTTTTTAGTTATGCCATTAAAATTCTTCTGTTTAATCGTAGGATTGGAATAAAATTCCAAATCGAGAGAAACGTACTTATGTAATGAATATTTATTTTTGAATAATTTTCTTTGCGAAGAACGGAAGATTTTATTAAGAATGTATTAATTACTCGTAAGAATAATATTAATAATTTAATTGATCAATATTATGAAACTGTCATACCTTATTCATAGGTCAGCCTAGCTATCTAATCTTATGTTAACTCGTATTATGATCAATTTTCGTTAAGATCTATATATCACGTAACGAATAATTTATTTATATTTTCTATAACACTTATTTGACGCCACATGAACATTTTTATTTGATTTCGTCCTCATCGATGAAAAATAATACAAATAAATTTATATACTTTTATAATCTTCTCCTTTTGGAACTTTTGATTTAAAAAAGATTCACTATAAGAGTGTTAGAATTCCTGACAGATCATATCATAAATATCTTCGAAATACAAAGAATGTATTAATCATAAATTAACTACTATCAATCTCACTTAATTTCACAATCCATTAAAAATTCCATTACACTAAAATAACTCGATTTACTTCCCGACAATTCAAGAATGAAACATAAAATATGCTACTTAACCGCGTTTCCCTTTCGCAGCGTGTTCACTATGGGTAACAACATAGTTTACCATAAAATCCGTTTCCCTAGGAGCGTATACAGGGGTAAGAAAGTAAGTACGCATTACTAGTCGTTCCGTGGATATTTTTCCACGCGCGTAGGCGTCGCGTAGCCCGAAGGGCGCGACAGTACGCGGCGATGGAACGAGCGGAGAACGCGAGGGCGCGACGCAACCTATGTGTATGGGCCCTATACTATGGGGCGATCCGTTACCCAAGGCGTCTCAATAGAGCTCGCAAGAGTGAAAGGGAAAAATCGCGAAAAAGTAGCTAGATCCGATCAATGATTTACACGCGCCGTCCGTTTAAACGTCTTTCTGTACGTCTCGGGTGATCTACGAGCTGATTTAGGGCGATTGCCGACGCTCGAAATCCACGTGTCTTCTAAGTAAAAGACTACTGGCAATACGAGCGCGTCTCGCGGTATACGTAGATTTTAGAATCTATTTTGCGACCGATTTTTTAACCTTCGAGAAAATTAGATGATCTTTGAACTGCAACGACGTTGAGGCGATTGAAACCAACTGCCCCTTCTGGAAGAGACAAATTATTTACTTTCATAAGTTTCTTATTATGTCTGCAAGAAAATGACATCAATAAGCGTAAATTCCAAAGAAATCGTTAAATAACTGTAATATTTAAGATATTTCCTTTAATCGTTCAACTTATGGAGTTAATTACTATTGTTACTTAGAAACTTATATACCACGCTACGTCAGGCTCGCGAAATTATTCCAAAATTTGTGGACAACTTTTATGAATATATTATCTGTGCCGCACGAAACATTTTGAAATTCCAGTAGCATTATTATGAGACTCGGCTATCGCGATTATATTGATCACGTTTGAAGCAAATGTGGAAATTTGATATTTAGAAGATAATTATTATGAATATTCAACAGAACCATAGTTTACACTTATTATATGCTTAAAATGACTACTCATCGCGTATACTAATTTTTTAAACATACATTTTCAATAAATATCCTATAACTTGTGATGACCTATCTATGACAGTCGGATATTGTTACAGAGCTAATGAAATTTCAAAATGTTTTATATAACCCACACAATATGAACATAAACATCTTCCTACAATATAACAAGTATTAAGAAACTTCCGCGGCCAAGTATATGCACGTTTATCTAAAGACTATGTAAATTAGGATACATGAGAATTATTGAAACTCAAGAAATTTTCTTCACTTTTATTCTCGTTTACACCTGTTCCGTTTTTTATTACGCCGCTCTACTTATCTGCTACGTACAACGACCGAACAGAATGTGGCGATCGACGCCAATGCGAATGTCGAATCCCAGCGACAATTCCGGTACGCTCGTTAACTTCAAAATCACGGGACAATTCAAAGAAGTTTTGCCTTCTCGTTTCCTCGTTCGCTCTGGTTTTTCACGATGTCAGCCGGCCGCGAGCATCGACTTCCTGGAGGACATTCCTCTGTACCTATATGGGGTCCTATATCCTGCTCTTGTCCTCGTGGCCAGAGGTGGATGGTGGCAATGGTTGGCCGTTGGTACATTGGCGCAGGTGTGGCGGCACGAGTTCCACAAAGAAGGCCCCGTGGATAGTACAACCTCTGCTCTCTCTCGGTCCACGCGGCGAGGCGCGGACTTTTTAAGCTGGTTCTCGGGCTGCCAGGTCGCCGGAAGAGCCGCGAGTCGGTCCAGGCCACCTGGGAGCCCTTAAGAAACCTCGGTACGCTCGCTTGTGTGCCGCCCGGAAGAATTAATTATGCTAGCGGCCGGTCCGTTAACTCTCCGCCATCGGGAAAAAATCCAACCGATGGAATGCGATTCGATCCGGCGAAATGTCCGGCCTCGGTGCTCTCAATGCTCGCCGATTCGCCGCTTTCTAAGGACCGCCACACGCGCCGCAGCAAACAGCCGCGTTGCACGCGCGTCACTTCGAGTTTGCGCTTGTGTGGAGGAGTGTCGTGGAATTAGAGCCTTGTCGGGAGTTGTGCGCAGTATCTTTGTTGCATTTGTTGGACCGACATAACGGAGTGGCATGGATGAATCGCAAGGAATGAAACGGTGACTCTCATACGCGATGATTGATGATGAGATCTAACATTAGAACTATCCGAGACTAAAGCGTGAAATTTGTATGAAAGAAACGAAAACGGAAGGTACGTGGAAAAATATAACCATATGTGATATCAGAGAAAGAACAAACGCTTATATCTGTATATTTTATTAAAGATTATTCAAATTTCTAAAAACGTATCGTTGTTAATTTATAAAATTCCTATGGAAAATTTCGAATTGATCATTTCGATCGATTTGTTAGTTATATCGTTGAATATGCTTGTTAATAGTATTGGGGAGTTTCTTTATGTTTAGATAATCCAGAAATACATTTAGTAAAATAAAAATGATGTTTAGCAAGTTTGTATACATTTATTTGTTTTATTAATAAATATATTTTTCAATATTTACAACCTAAATCTTCCGTAACATAAATTACATTAACATAAATTTTGATAGTATAACCGATTCTTGGACAACAAGAAAAGCCATAGAAACTAGTAAAAATAATAAACTCGAACGCATCATTGAAGAGTAATAAACGATACTATAATAATTTCCAATTTCCAATTACCGAGAATTTGCAAAATCCTACGAATGAAATCCTCCAAGATTATCGACAAAATACTACGTTATATAAGAGAAACGCGTGTGTTATAATTTTTTGTACCCACTGAATCTTCGACTTTTCATAAGAAAAGAGGAGAGAACTAAAAATTGGAGTCAGTGTCTGTACATAAGTCCATAAAACACAAAGTCACTATTATTCATCGAACAACTCATCAGCAATTAATTATTCGTAAGGTGGCGTTAACATTCATACCGAACTTCAGTTTCGCCAACGTTCTACCTTGTAATTTGATATTTATGAAACACCTACGTATCTACTACCTCTATCGAGCAACAATGTCATGGCGGCGTTCGTAAGAATAGAATGAAAAACAGATCGCTCATCGACACCGGTGGATCGAAGCGGAGGCTCGAGTACTCTCGGCTCGTGGCGAGTTTATGCAACGCGGCGCGAGCTACGCGAGCAAGCCAGGAGAGAATAGCCGAACCGAAAGATCGCGATCTTCGCCTGCCGCGTATCTCACACCGGTTAGAAGTCTATTCTTCAGCAGAATGCGAGGAAGATCTTTAGATAGCTTTGTGTCGGCCAAGTGCGTAGCCCCTTGACTTGAGTTACAACTGGCTGAAGTTTCAGACGGCGGATTATAAAAGTGTACGACCACCTGCGAAATCTTGCCGACTTTCCTTATTATTAAATCTAATCGTGTTTTCCTCTTCGCTGTCACGCTTGCCGCCGCACGATTTGATGGAGCAGGAAGCATTCTTCTGACCGTGTTAAACTCATACATTTTTTTGTTTCTTCTAACAGTTTTTGGAAGTATATGGTTCTTTGGAATATTTGCATGTTGGATTAATCGAAAATCCGGTATCGTGTCTATTGATAGAATTTTTTTTATTAGTACGTACCAGCGTTCAAAAATACTTAGATATTTGCTTATTTTTGATAAGACGTAATTTGTAACTAAGATGTTATGGATGAGAAGAATTGCAATGATTTTATTATTTATTATCATTGAAGCTATAGGCAATAATTAAAATATCGATATAAGTGATCGTTAACGATTCTAGAGATCTTTCTTTGTCCTCAGGTTGCTTCATTTCTAAACCATTCGATCAAACATATGTAGAATGAAGGAAGTATAGTTAACCTTCTTACAATAAGAATCGATATCGAGAAATGGAAAATTTTTGTTTCAAAAAATAAGAAAAAGGGATCATATTTACAGGATTCTTAATAATCTCAGAAATGAATAAAAAATATAACTCTACTCCTTCTGTAATAATTCAATTAAAAGTAAGAATAAAAATAAAATGATATGAAATAATAGTACTACAAATCCCCCCAAAAAGTTCACAGAAATGTTCGTTTACCAACTTTCATCTTTAATACTTTTAAGTTAGCTAATGAGAGAACCATCCTGTATAATTTTGAAGTATAATACAAAGTGAAACTTCAATGCATATACGACATGTATATACCTACTATACATAATAATGCACATACCTGCTGGATCTTCTATTCTCCTAAAACCCCTCGAATTTATATCTTTTATTCGCCCTTCAATCGAAATATTTTTCATTTAAAAAACAATATTACCTAAACTTTTATTTGTTCGTCCATTTAAGACATAATATTATTTACTCTGTTACCTAGTTTTTTCATTTTTTCTTAATTAGAATTTTTAAACTATCTATGGATAGCTAAACTTCTTGCATTTTTCCATACTAACCACTAGACGTGCCGATGAATTAATGAGTTACTGACAACGCAAATATTCCTTATTCATTCGCTTGAAGTTCTGTTTTGTACAAGAATTCTCCAATCTTCAGACCATATTCTATCGAAATCACTTTCTACAGCGTATTATAAGTAGAATGCTCCGTCCATCGTCAGACCGTATTATACGAAAAACGTGTTGGCAAAGTATGGAACTGGAAAGAAATCTCATGGCACGAAACAAAGCCAAGAGAGGTACTGCTGCCTGTCACCACCGCGTGTTGCCATATTGTTTTATTTGTGTATATGACATTTTCGGACAATACGCGTGTTTATCTGTATGTTTGTGTCGAGACTATCAGAGGACTACTTTCCAGCTTCCGTCTATAAAGTAAAACTCCACTTATCTGAACTTGTCGGGAGACAAACAGTTAATACGATTAGAGTTCGTATCACAAGAGCTAGACACAAGAATGGGAGCTCACGTTCAGACAAATGAATGCGAGCAGAAAAATTGTTAATTCAGTTAATTTTGGGCATTAACTAAAATTTCGTTCAAACAAATGTAGTTCTACTGTACGTGCTATAAGAGACATACTTATAGCACAAACCTATTCCAACAAATCCTAGCTTCTCAAGATCTAAATCATCTTTCCATTCATCAATGGAAAATCTGACGACTCGTGAGAGCACGAAACATCAACGAACGTTTATCACCACTTATATCGCGAAGAGGCAGGTATCAGTGCGTCCAATTTAGCCGGTCTTCTCGGATAAAATTTCGTGTCGAGATCGTAGGCGTGCACACGCGTGGCCGTGTGTATATACGGACTGTACGTGAAACGTACGAGCACACGCAGGAAGCGTGTTGTTCGACTTAATACACGAACTAGAGTTTCGTGGTGGGTTTCTAAGCGACGCACGCAGGCGAACACGCAAGCACGCGGCCGCGGCCGCGCTATAAATTCAAGTAATGACCGTTTATAGAAAATAATGGCGAAGCCGGCACGCATTTATCAGCCGCGTGCGTCCCCGGAATCTATTCGTTCATTCATGCGCCGCGGGATCGAGAAATAATTGAGTGGATCGCTCCTTCTTTCTCTCCGCGCCGCTTTCTGTCCGACGATTCGCTGTGTTTCGACCGAACGCGTTATAAAGGGTAGGCGAACGTATTATCGAACGATGAAAAAGAAAAGGACGGCCAGTCGGTTCGAACTTTCTTTCTTCGTTCACGTTTTATGGAGTAAATTAATAGTTTTAATGAACTATAAATTATACGGGATACACATGGTGCTATAACCGAGAATGGAATGATCGTTGCGGGAAAAATGAAATTGATACTGCTCCGCGAGAGATTCTGTAACTTGCGCTTTCGCTCGTGGAGAAGGAGGCTTTTGACGAGACTTAATATCAGAACTATCGCTGATTAAAGAGTAAAATTTGTGTTAAAGAAATTATAATGAAAAGTATATGAGAAAATATATGGTGTAAGGAGAAGAATTAACTCTTAGTTATATATTTTACATACGATTATTTAAATTTTCAAAAAATGCACTATCGTCGATTTGTAAATTTTTCTGCGAGTTTCTTAGAGAGAAGAGTTTCTAGGAGTTTTCTACAATGATAATAGTCACGCTTATCACGAATGAATTGCATGTAACTTTTGGATAACTTGGGAAACCATTTATTACGTGAAATAAAAATAATGTAACCAACGAAAATAAAAGAAACTCACTGTTAAGATAACGATTAAAAGAAGTAAGAGTACTCTAAATTACAAAAAAGAAGAAATTTATTCTAAAATATTAAAATATGAATGAATATAAGCACATCACGAGATATCTCGTACATGCCATTGTTTCCGATTAGGATGACTTCCCTATTCCCTTCGTATCTTTAATTACCCATTAAGTACACATACAACTGGCGAGTTAAAGTTACAGTGGTATAAATCGAGATTTTAAGATTGTAGTCACGTACCTCGACTCGTAAAATTGTCATCCCTTTGATTTCATAATTACGTTATAGCTTTATTTTATTCTCCGCAGCATACATTTTCGCGACTTGAAAAGATATATGAATTATATATGTCCACGGATCATACGAAATATATAAAATATATGAATTTATATAACAATAAACATAAAACACTATCTTACAAACAATAATAGCGCATTGATTTACACCACTATAATTCCTAGCCATTTATATATTATAGTGAACATACACTCATATTTTGCTTTTCAATCACGTTCAGCAAAACTCATTTATTAAGAGTTCAACTTACACATTCTCAACCGTCTGCATTACCAATCTTCTCCTTCTCCTCCCTCTATTGTCCGTGCTTATGACAAAATGCGAAAACGCGGTTCGCACAGCTGGCCCGGCGACGTCGCCGGAGAACCGATACCCGCGTCAGATAGAAATCGATGCGGAATCAGGTTGAATCTCCATTTACGTCTCACTCACCACACCGTCTAGCTATATCTGCACCGAGATTTCCGCGATTATTTATCCACGCTGCGCTGTGCGCACAGACACGCGGCACACCACGAGGTTCGCCAGGGGTCTGCAACCCCACCAATTCAGCTTCCAACCGCCCACGCTCTTTCACGAACGTGCACACATGCACAATTTATGCGAAGAATTCCGACCGCGCAGCTGCACGCTGTACTACGGCCGAGTGTCTGGATTCCAGCCGGCGGAAATACGAACGAGACCAACGATACGCTTTGATTCGCGATCTCTTCCGGTTCGACGTGTGTCATCACACTCGCGATACGGAAACGTAGACGATCGAGGTCGAAAAATTTGGCTGATGCAAGTAGGGTGGGGATGAGTGTGATTGAGGTTGCTCTTGGACGTCCTTGCTATGGTTTCTTGGAAATTATTAATTAACAGATTCGTAAGTGGAACTTGCCCATGGATTACAGTTACTCACGAAAATATTCAAACAAGTGCAGGGATTTTACATAAATAGATATACTATGTGTCTTGTCATGAAATTCCATTAGCACCGTTATGAGAACCGATCATCGTGATTTATATCGATAAAGTTTGGAACAGATCTGAAAACGTACGTGGATCATAAAAATCCATAGATCCATGATCCAAAGATCATAAAAAAAAATGATCATAAAAATATTTAGCTGATCAAATATTCTTGTCAACCACTGTGAGATTCACTGATCTTGCGCAATAGGAAATTAGATTGATGCAGAAATTGGAATGTATGCTGCTTGCTTTTTATATATTCAGGTACATTTTTAACGCGACCTTGTAATTTATGTGTATAAGTATAGTATTTAATTTATATAACATTTACTTTTTTAAACACTTCAGCTTGCATAAATCGACGAAGATTAAACTAGGAAAACTTGTCGTTCTAAAAAACAGCTTCTCGTAAATTTCCATGGGACAGTCGATTAGTATTCACCCGTTCGATTAGTATTCATCCGGTCGATTGGATGAAACATAAAACACTCGAGCAAATTGCTACCATGCTCGGGTTAGTCGATTTTTCAGCTGTTTCTGTTCCACCTCGAAAAATCTTAAATTGCTCGTTGCCGTTAATCAGTCTGGCGGCTACTCCGCCACGAGACTAACCTTTTTAAGCTTTACACGCTCGTGCAAGCGTGTATCAATACATCGCTGTGAACATATAGTGAACCCTATTATGAGTGACGTTGATTGAATAATCGTATGTAATTATTCTAATCAGACTTCTCTACTCATGGCGCTGTTCTTCCTCGCCTCTTCGGGCTACGATGATTGTGATCAGGAGCTTCAACAAATGAACGCGAACTAAGCTGAATGGACGAAGAACGGCGAGTGGAATTTCGTGGATGCTCGGAACAAGCTCACCAGAGATGTAGCTCAGGTGTGTTAAGACAGGCAAGAATATTGAAAGACTAATTGGATCATTTTCGACCATTAACGATTTGGTATAATAAATTACTATTTTTTACCGGTAAGTGTAATTATTCGCAATATCTTGATTATTAAAGAAAGATAGGTAAATGAAGAGGAAGCTTTTCATTTCTGAAGGAAGATTTCGAAGGAAGATAACATAGGTAAATGTATATATTATTTAAAGTAGCAACAGGTTTTTATTCAACAAAAGTATAACAAAAGCTTCTTTAAAATTTCGCTGCAATATTCCTATATTAAATATATAACGTAAAAGTACGCAATGAAAATGTGAAATCATCGTACCAATTAAAATTCGAATAGGGCATGTATTTTACATAAATAAAATCACAATTTGCAACACGTTTAACATCCTTATCTACTTCGTAAAAAGTTCTCCTCGATCTTTCTCACGTGACACCCGCATCCATTGTAATACGCAGTCATATACACGCAATTATATCGTATGACAAATTCCAAATAACAATCGTCGTCTATTACCCAAGCCATGTACCAAATGACCAAGAACGATTTCTCATAGTATCTGACACGCTGCAAATCGGCTAGCACAAGAATCACGCAACCAAGTATTATCGGTTATAATGTAGCTGAAAACTCGCGAAGGAACGATGTGAAATGGCATAGAACGATGTTGGGCTAGTCGATCGTCCAATAAATCCGCCTTAAACGCTTTTGTTCGAGAACTATTCGCTGAAGTCACTTCCAGATGCATTGTGTCCTCGCGAAACGGCGTGTTGCGCAAAACGCAGCTGCGAATCGCGCAATTGAAAGCTCGCGGCTCGTTAGAGCGTTCGTTCTCTCGGCTAGTCCAACCCGCGCATAGTGCACTCTTTAGTTTTGTCATGGTGTTCCCTCCAAATCAGATCCACCCACAATTCATGTCCTTTAGCGACATGATATACGGCGCTTTTAACGGCTACCAAGCAACGAGACGTGATTCAGCGGCGTATATGCAAAGTACATATACCGGTGCCCGAGCAACGCCTCTTTAGGGCCGACTTGCACATTCGCTTTTCCCTGCGCCATGTTAATCCGCGAATGATTTACACGAGAAAACGTGTTACCGTCTAAGGCTACGGTTATAGCGGACGCGTAGTCGGACGAACTGCCGTTCTGACGAATGTAACATTTGAAGACTGGAACGCGTAAAAAAATTACATAAATTTACATGTATACATTTTTCATTACAATAACGTATGGAGTTTGTGCGAATATCCATTCAGCCGAAAAAAAATCCATTGTAATTGTAGCGTAAAGGAGCGTTCAGACGATCAATATTATTGTCAATTTTTGTATTTAATATTTTTGATTAAAATAGTAAAATTTAAGACATAATAAATTCCAAAAGATGTAACCCTTGTCGTTTTCTGATATTCTTTGCTAAATAATGCAAAGTAAGTTCTCGTTAATGCAAGAGCAGAAGGATGTAAGAAAACATAAAAAGTTACGATTCGATAATGACGAACGTAAGCCACTAACGACTTGTAATTGAAAGTGTCGCAATCGTTTCTTACGTTACAGAGTTATATTCGCTGAATCGTGCAATTCAAAGATAATCAGTACGCTGCAACGAGTCGTACGTGATATACAAACTGAAATTCTTTTCTTCCGACCTGATTTGAACGTCGTTAACGATTCATATTATTCTGTACGCATTAGTTACGTGAAATTTTATCACATTTCAGTGATACATGAAGATACATAAAACTAATTATCAACCTCTACACTTACTTTTTACATAAATACCCACTTTTTTATTGAAAATTGACGAATAAAAAATAATTAAACGTTGCGCGTAAATAAAAGTTCTGCAGTTTTAATTTTATACTTTTTTTCAAATTCAAGCATCTCGTTTAGCATCCGAATGTAATATTATTACTCAATAAAAATGATCGCAAATTCAATGACTACCGATAAAGGGCATATTCAACGTTGTATCCTTCTTACGTTTTAGCTTAATAAAAATGTTGTTGAATTTACTGGAACGATTTGTTCTATTCAAAAGAAATTTTGACTCTCATTTGATAAATCATTGATAGACGATATAATTCCAATTATATGCATGTATTGCTCACAAGATCACGTGAAATAATCTAAAGGCTTAATATTTGCGCTTTATAAATATAGCTTCGACAAAAAGTGGCACGGTACTTGTGTTACGTTGTACCTGCATTACGTTATGAGGTATTAAATGAGGATAAAAATAAAAAAATTGGAAAGCCACGAGTATCTTTATTACGTAAAGAATGTTTATTGCGATCGTTAAATAGTTCGAACTAATTCTCGACCGTCGTAATTTTATCCCATAGACCAATACCGTTGACGTTCGGATCGTGCATACTAATTAACGATTACTATTCCGATGATCGTTAATCGGTACGTTGAAGATTAGTAGCGAAGATTATTAGTAGTAGCACAAATCGCTAACAAAACAGCGAATGGTTATTTGAACCGATCATCTATACATGGCCGACTATATAATTGCATGAAGACATCAAGGTAGTCGATACTGATAAACCGTTCTTGTAAACCACCTTTCTTTCGATCCACCCAGAAGCTGCCACGAGGAAATGATCGCAAAAGGAAGACGCTTAAACCAGGAAAAATAAGGATAAGCGGAGCCATTGAGATTTAGAGTCGATCGCGAATAAATCTTTTCCTCCTCATCTTTATCTTACATTTTTCTTATTTTCTGATTTTCCTTCCTACGTATCACCCGCCCTTCTGTCTCTTCCTCTCTGCCTCTCTTCGTTTCTTTCACGGTTATCCTCGTCTGATTCGAGGAGAAGCCACAACATCCACGGTTATTAAGATGTTCGAACTGAAATATGGCGTCCAAAGGAAATAATTGCTCCTTTTCTCCCTCTATCGCCGCGCTCAGATAGCCAGCTACTAATTTATGGCCTAGCTATTTCGAATTGCGAGTAGTACGTGCACTACGTGCTCTTCCCCTTCGTAATCGAGACCCCTGCCGCGGTAGCTCTTGCCTTGGATCTTTTCTACTCCTTTTTCCCCTGCTTTTCGACGTTCCAACGTTTCTTTCCACTGGCTAGTTCACTCGGTACCAGGGAGAAAATTGTAGATCCCCGGAGGAAGATTGAAGGCAGGAAATAAAATGGTACAGGGCATCTTATAAGTTAGATGCTGTGGAAAGGAAGTGATTTAGGTAATTAAGCGGTATGCGCTGAAATTGACGTAACGATATGTCTCTGAAATTGTAGGAAGTAGAAAGTATAGTTAGCTTTTTGCGAGGTACATTAGAAGTATTTTGTATTTGCGGTGCGTTGTAATTGACATTGATTGAACGATACGTTTTGTGGAGATATAGATTTGAGAACAGTTTGCGAAATTTGTAGACAAAGTTTTAGAGAAGACGAAGTGATCCATGGAAAAATACTATTTTTCAGAAAAATAAGCTTCAAGAGAAATAATTTTGTCAACAAAATTTAGAATTAAACAGTAATTATATTAAAATGGAATTAATTCGGATGGTAAATGGTATAGTATTATCAAATTTCGATTGCAAAATTTATTTAATTAAAATAATTTTCATTGCCTCTCACTTCGATTGAATTATACATTCAGTAGCTCCTATAACTTTGATATTCCGAACTAATTTAGAACATTATAGTTTATTATATATACATACGTACAGATTGTTATATTACTCTAAACATACAGTATCTTCTTCGTGATAAAATGTAATTTATTTTTCTAAATAATTGAAAAGCATTATGTCCCAATACTTACAATTTTACAAAATATGTTCTTAATTATCAGTAAATTTTTTCTATAAATATCGTTATCATTATCTAAAGAAAGAGAGAAAGAGAATCTTTAAAATTATCTCTAAGTACCATAAAATGCATTAAAAACTATGATTTTTGTAGAGCCACTCTATTTATCAGTGACACTGTATTTTAAAATACAGGCCATCTATGGTACAACAAAAATATTTCCCTGTGCAAAAATATTTCTTCCACAGGCAGCAATAATTCTTCGGTAAAGAGAAATAATAAAAAATAATGCATAGGAAGGGCTAGGCATTATCTTTCTTCTGAATCGCCAGATAAACCGCGAAGACGCTATTACATGTCCACATGTATCCGTTTAAATGTTCTTTGCCTATGGCTCGGATCGATATATTTATCTGTACTACTCGAAACGTTGTCGTTCTCAAGAAGATAGATCGCTTCTCAAGTAGGAGATTATTAAGTAACATTACTCGAGACTGTTTCGTCTGCCGTACGTTTTATCTACATGAGACAGACATCGTGTCCTTTGTCACAGAGCAAAAAAAAACTTTTGCTTTCGAAGAAAACGAGTGACTCGCCTTTTCCCCAACATTTCGCTCTCTTTTTCTAACCGTTTCCCTTAATGTTCGACCGTCTCATTAATTCTGTGACAGAGGAGAAGAACCAAGGACTGGTGTAACTGTCCGCATGATAAATGCACACAGATAGTGCACCCTGGCTACCGTGCTACCATGCGTCTTACTTCTGTCTGAAGACCGAGTCATGAAACACGAGATTTCACGCATCTGGAACGAAACGAATGTGGCCTTGACGTTACGCCGAGATTCCACCCGACGAATTATTGGGCAGTTCGGCAAGTTCGTAACGAAATTTAGGAAAAATTTAAAAGATCGTAATTTAAAGTTAAAACTTTTGTAAAGCTAAAGTATGAGCTTTGATGCTCTGATGTTATATTATGCGAAAGTCTTGTTGAAAAATGAGACCTCTCGAATCAAGAACAGTAGTTGTTCGAAAGATCCGGATAAATAATTCTCCTACAGTGTCGATAAGTACAACATAGGTAGATACATTATGTTCATTGTCATAGTTCTTTGGATTTTTCCGGTTCATTAGAGGCCGCAGATGAACATCTCTGAATAAGAATGTTCGGATACTGTTTGATTAAAACTATAGCTAACATGTGGAAGTTCTACTATTTATCTTCTTCTTCCTCTACTGTAAATTTGACTTCTATTTCCGATCCATAAAATACGTTAGATTAAAAAGGGGTGTTACTACAATATTGTAAGAAAGTAGAAATTCTGCGAGAATTTATGAATTTAAAAATTTCTTCACTATTTTATATCTCCTGTGTTCCGTAAATCGTAATTTTGAGTTTCTCTTATGCTTCTCTTTAACTTAATTTTAAGTTTAATTTTAAGCTTAATTTTAAGTTTCTCTTATAACTTGTAGATAAATTCTGAACTTATCCAAAATACAGTACCTTCTACTTTCCTCGTATTTCACTAATTTCTCAAATATAACGCTTCCATAATTCAAGATGTAAATACGAAAGAGAATTAGTAAGTCAATACTTTCTCATTAAATATTCCACAATAATCAATTGTCGATGTCAATTCGACCGATGGTTTAGTGTATCTATGCGCAGGATCAATCAGCACTTCGAACTCGCAATCTCTACGACCGCATCTGACCCTTCAAATCTCCGAAGAGATCGCAAAAGTCATCGGGTACAAAGATTTATTCGCCATGATACACATTCTAAAACTCAGATTGAAACTTGATAATCTGTATTATTCATGTGTAGATCTTCGAATACTTTCTGAGTAGACACATTGCGAAAAATGTTAACCATAAATTAACCAGTATAACCAATAAATTTATAAATAATTATACGATATTGTTCCACCAAATGAACGTAAATTCAAATTGTACTAAATAATCTTCCTTCGACCGATTGAATAAAAATAATACAGCAAATTGTCTGTACAATTTTACTTTTTTACCTTCCATTACTTCTTCCACAAAAAAACAAGTTGAGAGAACGTAACTCAGTAATTTATTTACAAGTTCGACGATATCGTTGCAAGAGAAAATTGAAAGTACAGGCTCACCGAGCAACGATAACGTCCCAGTGTTCGATTTCAGCAATGGCAATACGGTTACATTATTAGAATAATCTCCTTAAAACTCATGGCCGTTGTAATTTCAATCGAAGACGAGCAACGATGCACTGTTATTACGCGGGCTATCGAGGAAGATGTAAATCAGCCGGCTGTTTATCGCGGTTCAATATCCGATTACGAGATCGAAGGACCTATTACTATGGATTCCGAGCATCGAGACGCAAGAGCAACTGGAAACAAAACGAAAGGGAAGGGAGTAGAACGTAAAAGAATACTCAAAGTGGTTGACATCCGCCGCGAACCGCTTCTCGTTTTGAGCCATGGAGAAAACGACGAAGAAATGTGGCGAATCGAGCCAGAATCTGCTATGGTACGGTTATGGTAATAAATATCGTTCGAGAAGGCTGGTATCGGTGGATCTAAGCGTGATTGTATGTAATGATAATCAGCAACCGTTTTACGACGACTGCCCAACCATAAACACTGCATCCAGCCGGCCAATTAACGGTTTCGACTAACTAAGAAATGCGCGTACACTCGAATACAGAGCGAAATCGAATTTTTGTCGTTTCTGTCGTCGAACAAGCATGATTCAATCTGGTCTGGATCGCATTCGATATGGAACAGTCGCACGAGGGTGAGAATATGGGGTGACTGTTCGTGACTGAATTTTCAATTTGGTGAAATTTGGTTTAGTTTCGGGTCTGATGAGCTGATTGGATTTTCTGCTGGATCACCTTTGTGATAAAAAAAAGAAGTGAATTAACTTCACTGTGACAGAGATTGTACAGTATCGGTGTACTCTGGTAGGATATGCGATAGGAATTTCAACATTAACGAAGATAATTCATTTTCACGTAAATGCGTAAAAATGCGCAGTTCCCTAATCACGAGCCGCATCATAAAACTTGACGCAAGTTTGCATCACGAATTTGCTCGCAGATCACGGCGATCATCCTCGTAAGTTTGAACTATCGTTGAATCAGAGATACGGATAATTGCAAGCGTGGAGGGGCCAAATTACGCGAGCGATAATTCAAGCGTCTGCCTCTGATTTCCGTCATCGATTAACTTATCGTTCGATTGGACACGATTGAGCGCGGCTCGAGCGGAACGTTAAAGCTCCTTCGGTCTGCGGCGGCTAACTGGTTTGGTCGCGCGGTTTTTCATCGGTCCCGCTCGCTTGTTATTAGCGAGCAGCGTGGCATTAGCGCGAGCTCCGTAATGCCGCGTCTGTTCTAGTTACTTTATGTTAAGCGAGGGGGCCGAGGCGAGGACGGTAATTTGAGACCATTAACCGCGTCCTTGCTGGGCCGTTTAATCCCAACGAAATCCCGATTTCCATAAGTGGACAATGTAACGAACAAAAAGACACCGCGCTGGACATGCGACCTGTGAAAGTAGAATTCAATAGTTGTTGGAGATTGCCGTTGGGTGCAACGCGATGGGTGACGATGGACGTGTGGAAATTGTTCATTTAAGAAGAGTAAGTTGTAAAAGATAATGAACATTTAGCTTGATCGACGAAAATTGGTGCAAGTTGTTACAGATTGAAGGATGATGGTTACGATAGGTTCTGTTTAGAGGTTGGTGACTGCTAACGCAACGCTAGAATATGGAAAATAATAAGAATAGATAAATTACATATAAGTAGAGATTGTTATTAATTATACGTAAGTTAATTAAATATAAAGCGTTTTTTACCATACATTCTTCAAAAATTCAGCAAGTCCTTACAGGGTTAACGCGAAACTTAATATCCGAAATTGTAAGACAGTTAAACTTAAGCGATTAAAACTTTCGAATACTAGGTACATAACTTTATGCAATTGAGGGATAGTAATTGAAATCGTATTTGGAGTCTATTAATAGTGTTGTCAATTTTCTAGAAAGATGATAGAAATAAGAAAAATATACTGTTCTGAATTTTTAGAAAATAGGAAGTCCTATGCAGAGAACTATAAATTACTTATCTATTTGGCGATAGAAACAGCTTTTTTCTTCTGTTATTTAGCTAATAAATTGAAGATTTATAGTCAATTGTTATATCCTTAGTATTAAAAAGAGGGGTGAAGCAGCCGTTTTTTATTACAGCGTTGCCCTTGCAAAATAAATATAATTAAACAGTATAATTTGCAAAAATACAACTATAGCGACTTTATATATAGAAATTTTTCGCAGTTATCAGGCTGCAAAACAACCATAATTTTGTTTAATCTTTTAAATGTGTATTTTCTTCTTGCCAAATCTTGTATCCATTCAGACCTGAACTACCAATTCTGATTCTTAGGATTTATCGTTGCATACATTTGTAGTCGACGAAGATTTATTATAATCGATAGGAAATCTCAATAAATTAAATTTTATTCAGCCACGAATGCATTGCAATAATTGCCTTTCACCTTCCCATTTCCTCATCTTTGGTTAAAATATCAAGTAAAAGAAGAGTTATTTTATAATGCCAATTGTAAAATAAATCTACGAGAAAAAAACTTATGACATCGAAACTATAGCACTTGAGTCTTCTGGAAAATATTCAACTTTTTACAAATAAATTTTCTTCTATAACACGATCTTGTAAATTCTTTACTGTAATTCTTTTAGGGCATTAAGTTGGAATTAGGAGACAGTATTTAATTGAAAAAAACTAGCGAACTATACAAAACCATAATTACGCGGCATTTGCCAGAGTGGTTGCTCGCAAAATGGCCTACATACCCTTCCCTTTTCTTGTGTAAGTAGTAGCCGAAAGATAATCGTGTAATTTAGACGGGAATTGCCAAAGGTGGCGAAACGTGAAAATCTATTTGATGATAGTCCAGACGGTCGTTAACAGTTCTAGCACGAGATTGTGCCGGCTTATCTTCCGGTCGATCGATAAACCTGCTGCTCAATGGGCCCGGAAAAATTTAAATTGCGCGTGATTCGATCATAATCGTCCTTAATCGTTGGCACGCTATAATCGTTTTGCGAAACGACTTTCGCGTGATTTTTATTCTTTCCTTCCTTTTTCATCGATTCTCTCGATCGCGACGTTGGAAATGATTCGACGTTATGATGAAACGTGTAGCTCGTGATACGATAGGAAGATGATATGGGATCTTTGTGTGTGAAGCTGTGAAGATAGAGATACGGTCAAGCGATCGATGTATTTGAAAGGAACAGTATGTTATACAATGTTAGTGGCATGAAAAAGATTCTTTTAAACAAAATTATAACATGGTTGAGTGGTTCGGATAGGTAATTGTAAGAAGGGTATCTAATTATCTTAGTTGTTCGCTGTTTTTGAAACTTAATTGGTGAAATTAATTTAAAGTGGCCTGTACTTGTACTTTGCAACGACCGTACTTGTTCTTTCTATCTAGATAGCGTTTAGTTACGCGTTTCGATTTTATAGATGGAAATTTTATAGGAAACTAAATTTTTGTAATTGCTGTAAGTATAGTTTTGCAGTTAAGTACGTATCTTTGGAGTTAGTGTTTATATTTTTTTAGTATTTTGCTTTTTCAATTGTTTTATAGGTAAACATAAAGAGATTTTTAGAAATAAACTTATGAAATTTTAATAGAATATATATATATATTTTTTCTTCTGATCAACAAAGAAAAGTAAGTCAGATAATTATAAAATAAGTTACATAATTCTATAACACTGCGTATGCCAAGGAAAGCACGATTTCAATTCATTTAATTTACATTTTCAAATAACTGGATTTTGCTCAACATAGGTTGATTACATTAATTATGTATGAAACTAAATGTCGAGAGATACAAATAATTATATAAAACAAAAATTTTTGATTCGCGACATTGCCCGTTACTGTTACTAATTTTTGATATGCAGTAGATCCGATGTATCCAAATAATGAATTTTATCATACATAATCACATAATTCAATGTAACATGAAACTTTATAAATTTCATTTCATCCAGTGCTTCAAACATTACAATAAACACTAAAAATCAGTGCATCTTTACCTTTATTTTTAACTAGAATTACTAACTTTTAATATCTATTTTTAAATATATTATATAATAATTATAATTAAAATCATGTAATCGCAGCAATAAATAGGACATTCATAGACTGATATTCAAAAAATTTTATTGTAGCAATAATTCGAGATTTAGTAACATTTTACAATACGTGCAAAAATGATTATAGTCTATAATTGTTAAAAAACGAAATACATGATATTTGTATATTGAAATAAAAGGTGGTAAGATTGGACAAAATACCGAATTATATGAAGTATATTAAAAGCTAGTAGTCACGGCTATTAGTTAAGTTTTGACTTACCTATAAGTAAGTTTTTTAAATATTTCTAATAATTTTTTATGAATATTAAAAAATTTCTTGAATACGTCGGTTCTACCGTATATTATAGTATTCAAATTCTTTAAAATTCGTAGATCTTGTATCACTTTGTATATGTTTGCGTTGTGTCCTACATCTTGAATATTGGCGATCGTTACCGAAAAAGTTCCATATCATTAAAGATTCGTCAGACTGAAGAGCTAAAAAAATATGTACATTCACTCGTTAATTTCCTTGATGACATTAGAATTTTTAATTTACGTAAGAATGGAGATACGATAATTTCACGAAGTTCACAAACTACATAGCAGTACTACGAACAAAATCATACAAATTACAGAACATTAAATTGTTAGATTCCTTCTTTAACCATTATCCAAAAACACACGTTTTCGAAACTTTTGTAGCTTCCTAGCTGTTAACATTTTTCACGAATTTCATAAGTCTTTTTGTGAAGAAATATGTATCGATATTCAACAGAAACAACTGCATTCTTAAAACCACAAAATACTTGACTAAACAAACAGTATAAAAACCAATAATTTACCGCTCAAACTAAGAACTCTCCATATCGTTGCTTTATACGATGTTGATAATGTCACAACTCCAAAAATGTGAAAGCTTCAGACGAGAGTCCTCAAAATTTATATTTTCGAAAATACTAAATGCAGACCTTATTACTTTAACGTAACTGCCCTCTCACGGAAAACTGATTATAAATATTCATGATAAAATAACCGTGTTACATGATAAAAATAGAAACATAACGTAAACCTTGTATGCAATAAAAGCAAATTAAAAATTTTGTCAGTTGTGTAGCTATCCTTGCCAAGCAGTGATATGATCATACTTCCCACTCGAAACCTATCTACCAGAATAGATACAGAAAAACATATTTCAAATTCAGCATATAACATCATATAACATCAAAGGACATAGTACTAGCATAGTACTCACAGAGAGCATTCTACGAAACTCATAATTGATCACGATCGATCACAGTTACAGAAATAACACCAAGTGCAGATACCATGGGACTTAACGAATTTTTATATTTTCATATTACGTCTAATAATCTTCTTCTCGTCTCATAAATCACTAGACTCTTCGAATCCGAAACCCTTATTACGTTTAATACACGTGACACTTATCACAGATCCAATTACGATTTCACAGTTTCATCGAATAATAAAATAAACGAGAGGATTCTCACGTACCTAACTGCGTTTGATCAGAATTCCACATAATGGCGTTGATTCGCATTTCCTTATCCAAAGGTACCTCGTCCACAATGCGATCGAGGCTTGCGAGAACCGGTATCGCAGTGCATGTGTCATTATGCCGCTCCGCGTACGACCAGTGAACGACAAGCTCACCACTGTGCTTATTCCATAACATATTCTTCACGATACCTTGGAACCGGACGTCGCGATAAGTCGGTGTACTTAACCTGTTCATGTCCCAAAGGGTCAGCGAAGCGTCACCCAGGCCACCGCCTATGCATAATAAACCACTTTCGTACGGGTGCCAAGCTAAAGCCTGAATATAGTACATAATTCATTTTAAACAGTGTCCAACTTTGCAGACGATAGAAGTGTGTAACGGGAGATATCGACTTACTAGAATAGGCTCGTAGTAAAGAATGTCAATGTGCACGATCAAATTTGGCCACTGGAAAATCCGAACTTTCCCTTCTATCGCCGAAGTTGCGAGATATCCATAATTCGATGAAAATGCGATTATTAAAATAGTTGAAGAAAGCGCGGGGAACGAATTAACGACCTCGCCATCCTGAGCTAAATATATCGTGATCATACTTCGGTCAGCACTGCGCAATATTAAAGAAATATACATATAATTTATATCCATTTTCTAGCTAATTACAAACGAAATATAAATGAAAGCAAACACCCTACCGACAGCACTCTGAACTTTGTTAACTTATTGAAACACCTACTAAACTGGTCATTAAATTGTAATAATAATTGAAGATTGAGTAGATTTATAAGTAGTTTTATGCAAATTCGTATCTTTATGAACACAAGTAGAAAGATAAGACCTAGGGAAAGATTCGATTAACTTATTAGATTTTATAACGAACATAAATTGTAACGTTAACGACAAAGTAATAGAATAATTAAAAAGTGGCTCACGGCGAGGCGACGCGAGACCGCAGACGATCGACAAGTACATAATTGTGGTAAGTAAATCAATGACATTTATCAAGCCAGATCAGATCGTAATAAAACGTCGTTAATAGATTGAAATGATATTCGATGATGAATGATCATTCGTGTTTATCTTATATTTATGCAACAACCACAAATCTCTGTATAGATGGATACTACTCACGTGACGGCATGTTGGTCATTCTTAGACCAGCAGACGCAAGTCACGTCACTATCGCACGTGGCTGTCGTCCAAATCGCCTTCTGCCTATCTGTACAGTACAGTCTCACAAACGACGGAGTGCATATCAACAGTTTATTACCTGGACAGAAATGTAGAATTTAGAAATGTAGAATTAGAAAGATAATGTCAATATTAATTACAACAATTGATGTTTGCAATGCAAAAATTGAAATTAGAATTATTTTAATGTAGACACGATCTCTTCGTTTATGGATTGACGAATTTAAAAATTGATATTAACTTCCCATTTAGGTATTTTGTTATAGCGTTATAACTTACAACTCGCAAGTCCATGGATATTTGAATAATGGATTTCGGATATGGTATATCATATTTGAAATACTATAGGGAATTTTCCAAATTTATTAGAATCTTCAATCTATGTTGTTTCTAAATATCAATTGGTAGATGGCGAAAAGGAATGCAGAATTTTGTAAGTCGATAAGTTCGTAGCCAGAAAATCTCAAACGCGTTTATTTTTAAGATTCGCAATCGATATAACAAATTAGATGTGGTATTAGATTGAGATTATTTATTTTAAAATAATGAAAAATTTAATTCTGTCCGGATATTCAATAATAAAGTAAATAAAAAAAATATGTATCTAACGATATCGGGAAAATGTAACGAAATACGTTAATTTTATACTTTTGTAGCTATGTTCATTGTAGGCAGTTTCAGCTTTCAATTTTTAATAGATTTAATATGCGTAATAGAGTCTTTAACACATCAGTAATTATATATTTTGCGTAGCGTTACCTACCAGCGTTATTCCATTTTAATGAATCAACATTATGTATTTTCAGGCTTATCGAGTCCAGAATATCAGATTTGAATATATTGTAAAATTTCACTACATCATCAGTTGCTACCGCGATTGCATTTGCTGAACTCCAATCAATTCGTCGTTTCTGATACTCTTAAAAACAAAGAATAAACATAATTTCAATATATTCTCTGAAACATATTCCGTGCATTGTATACTACGGCGTAATCTAATATAATAATATAATATTATAGTATAGAGTACTATAAACATCTGGGAAACATACAAACTACGGAGTACATAATCAAGATCTTTAATAAACAGTGAGACATATTATTAAACAAGTCAATAAGGAAAACATTAGTATCAAAGTAGGTTCATAAATTTTCGAAATAAAAAGACAAATATGAGAGGTATAGTAATACAGTCAATTTAAGTATATAATTCGTAAATCGTAATTAAATATATAATAATACAAATGCAAATATCGAAAGATTAAAATACAACTTTCCATGTAAATGAAGGAAGCTGGTAGTACACGATGACATACCACCATATCTTTATACATCATGGGAAACGTTCTAAATACGCCATGGAATTCTTACCTGATAACGTGGAGAAGTCATGCGTATTTAATATGGAATACATAATGCCTATTAAAGGCCTTTTTCGTGGCTTCGATTTCCACATTCCATCTTTGAAGTATTCCTCGTCCCACAGGTCTTTAGGTAGGCCTACTAAGCTTCCAGGCACCTTGTTTTCCGAGGATAAGTGGCTGCGGCGCAGCACTTGTTTCTGCCTCAGCCCTGGTATTACGTTTTCTTTCACCATTAATTGGTGCATAAATTTCTTTCGCCAATTATCCGACAGAGATTCCAGCTGTGCCGTTTGTCAGGGTTTAGTGACTTAAGCGACACTTGACAGCGAAAAATTTGCACTGTGTGTTCCTGTGAATTTCTACATTTTCTCTTTCGTTTCCTTTCTTTTTGGTAAATCGAATGTGAATTTTTGAAACGTCTCCATATCTCGCGGTTTCAACACGAGAATTTTCAACCGGAATAAGATAAAATACGAACCTTGGTAAATTGAATGCGAATTTTACAACGTTTTTGTAATTCTTACTTCCAGTACAACTTTAGATTGTAAATGAAGCTTCAGCTTGGATTGATCAAGAGAAATCAAGTATATGTACAATAAAGTTGTATATAATAATTAGACTGTGGGTGTTTATGCAAATCCGATTTTTATAAACACAACTAAAGAAACATAAAGATTCTTTTCACACACTAAATACACGTTGCAATGAGAATGAGATTTCGCATATTTTATTTAATATGTCCCTATATTTTGTATATTTCGTACAATTTTTCGTTTTTACGTTGCCCACAAACGTATAAACATTGAAAATGTAATAATAACGATATTACATTAATTTACAGTATATAAATTAGAACAAACTAGAATTTACAAAATTTCTTAATATTCTCGACAATTTAGTTGACCTTAAACAACAAATTCAATAGATGATCGATTAGAGACAAGTATTATAGCGATAATTTGAGATCCAAATTATCATTTCATAATTAGGTTTCACATTAGCTTGAAAAATGTTATCATAGAATTTCGGAAAAGGTGGAGACTAAAATAATGTACTATGATCAGAATTAAATACGTATAGAATACGTGTATAATAGTTGATTCCCCATTTTCCTCAGGCGTCACGATCTTAATTAGAAATCGATTTATCGCTCGTGAGGTAATTACGATCGATCGATTAGGTCTTTAAACACGAACAATCGGAGTCGCTAACGATCGATTCGACATCGTAGTTCGTGTCGGCGTTCGTTTATAACACATTCATCGATTATGAGGATTTAATGACATGATAATGATCTTGTTTCGTACTATCGGAAGTGAACTGTGTATAATGCGATAATGAAACGGTATACGTTTGAGCTCGTTCAACATCCATCTAAACATTTACATTTAACATTACTTAAAATTGTCATTTGTTTCATCACATATTTGATTTCTATCACTGAAGTATTTTATAGTTCGTGAAATGTGGTAAAAGTCGATTTAGAATCTTTAGAAGAAATGATTTTTCCATACTTTGAAAAATTTCTCAAACTGAGATATTCCATTCATCTTAAAGTTTAAAAGCTGTTACATTCAAATAGTTAGATCTTATAAATTCATAAATCATGGATCCAAATCTGACGTTTAGAAACTTATTGTCAGTTAATGTCGAAAATGGAAACTTGCGTAACATTAAAGTAAACTAAACGATGAAATCAGAATAGAATTTACATTTGAAACTATGGTTAAGTAATTATCAACAAATCATGTCTTTATTATAGTATCTTCAGAAATCTCTTCGACAAAAATATTTCAACCCTTCTAGAGTTCAGAAACATGTACATTGAACGCCATAAAATCTATAATATTTCAAACTCTTTAAGATCGAACCTACAGGATTGCCTCTCAAGAAGAGAAATTCTTCTCATATTCCATCTCCTTTATCATTTATTTAAAAACTTTTTAACCTGCTAACCAGGTCATCGTTTAAGTAGAAATTTCTATAATCCTGCAACAACGTTATAAGTTAATAAAAACAAATTAATCTCTGATAGATGATTTTAATTCTTCCATATATCATATACGATACATCCAATTTATTTTCAGCATAAACGAGGTAATACATAAAAAAGTAGGAGATTCATAAATAATGAAATTATTATCTTCACGAGATTAGGGAAACCGAGTAACGAGTTAACCCGTTTTTCCTAGTTAACGGATTGTCATTTTTTCACAATTCATTCAGAAAATGATCAAATAAAAATCTCGTCGTCATTATCTACATCTGAATCTTCTAAATAACCCACTATTGCACACAATCTCCCTATTCCCTAGGGTAAAGATTTCCAAGCTTCCTCTCGTCCTCTTCCTCTCTCTCTCTCTCTCTCTCTCTCTCTCTCTCATAATAATAATAATCTCAGTAACTTCTCTCTTCATCTTTAAAACGAGACGAAAATAAGCCACAGCGTGCGATTATCGCCATAAATCGCATCGTGAAACGGTGTGCATCAATGAAGCTATATTCATAGATAAAGATCCATTATACGGAAATAAGGATAAAGTGAAGAGTGCTCTGGTCGAATATCAAGCAGAGGAGAAGGAAACAGGTAGAAGGAAGAAAAGGACGGGACATAGAAGAAAATCGGCAGAGGAAACTATGCTACCATGTTGCTGCCTGTTATTACAGTAATGATATCGAAGTTGCGTTAGACACAGGAAATTACATTCCTGGAACTTCTTCAGCCAACAACTTTGAGATTTCCGTTTAATTAGAATTTTCCGATCAATTTTATAACTTCATATCTCCTTTCTACTTTTCTTGTATATAAATCATCCAATAAATGTTCAGTAAGTTCGTGTCACTTATTTCCCTGCTGATTAGGTTCACTTCAAAAGCTTCGGAATTCTTTATTAATAATTATTAAAATTCTTTGTTATAATTTCTAATATTATGTTTCTGGTAAAAAAATTCTAGATTCTATTTTTATAATTTCTTTTAGGTCGTTTCATAAGTTCTCGTATTCTTCCATTGTTGTTATTCGATAAAATATAGTTGCTCTACGTAAAAATTATATCGTTACTTTTCGATTCTTCTCTTTATTATAAAATCTTTAATAAGGGAAAATTTCAAAAGGGCTAGCAGAATGATGGGAGAATGATAATCAGAACCACAGTATTTATGAATTTCGTAAGAATAGACAAACAAATAATAAGAACTGGGAATAATAATTTAATCTGTCCGAAAGTTCTGCATGTAGAAACATGTCAAACATCGTTTCGAAGTTCCAAGAAAGAAACTTCGTTCAAATTCTAAACCACAGTTTTTTTTTGAAGCGAGATAGAAAAGCGGGAAGAATACACTGACGATTGTACTCGTGTGGAATACTTTCCTATACTTCTATACCAAATTCTTGACAAGATAAGGAAACAAAATAAAACAATTTACGAAACGACTTATATACTACATTGTATACGTGCATACTACATTTTGCAGCAATTTTCCAATAAAGCATCGTGGACATTTTAGACCGGTTTCACGCGAAGATACGTGTATGATAGATACTGAATATTCATGTACACCAATGGAAACATTCACACGACGATTCTCGTTAAACGCAGTATCGCGATACTCATTTCGTGTATCCATCGTGTATCTTGACAACCATGTTTTTTCCTATAAAGAAGTCAGGCGAAACATTGAAACAAATGGCGACATTCACACGGTACGCATTTCGCGATATGTGTATCGCTACAGGCGTGTAAAACCGGCCTAAACATCATTGAACCTTTATGATACTTTCACGAGACGAATTCGCATTAGTATTATCAAATCCTATTGTCGGATTATGTGTACGACCTAATAAATATTCATTCTGAAAATCATCTGTTGGTAGTCCTTACACACCACAAGGGACAACACGACACATTCAGAGTTAGAAGAAGATAAGGACGAAGTTCTTTGTTTTTCCATTTATCTTCTTTTTTATTCCCGTGAAACTTCAACTATTTTCTCGGCGTCTAAGAACAGTAATTTCCGTGTAGTGAGTCTCTTCTCCGCCGTGATTTCGATCTTATCTCTATCAATTATCGAAGATTATATACCCTTACGTCGATAAACATGAACAAGATAACTTACGCCTACATCCGGACAGCATTTATGCTAATTCAATGTTTGATGTTGCAACAACTACCGTTCAAACATTTTTCTAACATTCGGATCCATTAAGATCGCGTAATACGACCGTTTCGGACGATGCTGTGAACAAGCTTTAAAACCGGTACGTATTTTAAGTCATTTATTTTGGGAATCAAGGATATTCAACATAGAGATCCGCCCAGATTGAATAGTTTATGCATAATAATCTTGTAAAATATTATATGTGCAAATTGGAAGTACGTCTAATAGTCCGGTCAGAGTGTCATCATTTTACTTCAGCGGAGCTTGTAACATTAATAAGATTCTTCATGCAAAAATTAGTACAATACTGTACTTTATAAGATACCGTATATACTACTTACGTGACTGAATAATTTTTTATTCTGAAACTTCACAGTTCAACGATATAATAATATTACACTTTGTCCGAAAAATTCAGATAACTGTCGCGTTCGTTGTAACTGTGTTCGTTGTATTGAATTCCTTGGAATAGAAAATATTTGCGGGTTGAAAATATGTGTAATATGTAGATTTTTAAATTTTAAGAGCTTAAAATTTTAAGATCTTAAGAACGCTTAAGAAAAATTTAATTGTATAATTGATAAAAGGACGAACCTTTTGTTTTTTATCTTCTGTGAAAAAGAAAGTGGAAACTATTATAGAGAAAATGTAGAATTCTTATAATATATGAAGTTATCAAAGTTCATGGTCTACTGTATTTGAAAATTATGTAACTTCATATAAATCATGTTAAAAAAATTTATCAAGTATAAAATTTATTATTTCTGTTAGATTATTGAATTAATGTAACTAAATTTAGCTTACCTGCTTAAACACATCGATTTCATTTTGTTTCAATATACTATTGGGTTTTTTTGTCAGAAGATAATTTGCAGCTTCCTTGTTGTATTTGATGTTTATAAATCTATCTTCCGCATGACCCTGACTTGGAAACTTAAATGGATACTTTCTAGCAACTTGCGAAGTAGATTTTGCATCACAGGGTTGACAGTTCAAGGCAATTGATCTCGGAACATTTTTCTGAAAAAAAAACTTCTTTTTTAACTGATCTATATAATATACAGTATTATATAGATTATTATATATAATATACAGTATTTTATATTATCTATTGAAACTGGAAGTAATATAATTTACACGATAAATTAACTTTAATTACTTTACAATTTACCTTATACTCTGATTAATAACAATAAAATTGTAATGTAAGAAATATTCATAAAAACAATTAATGACTAAAATATAGATATTAGAGAATATAATAGAATATTCTAAATAATATTATAGATGAGATACATCCGTAGAATATAATATAATTCAATTTATATTTTTAATCCTATAATTCTATCTATCCATAATTCTACTTGAATTTTCTTAATGTCTTATTATTGGAACGAAAAATACAATGCAAAACTATGAAATAAAATATTATGTAAATATTAAAATTTATCGATCGTTATATTGCTGCTGAATCCCTTATCCTATACCTTTTCGCAGATTCTTCAAATTAGAAGAGAACAAATTAAGTCACACGTAAAATTCAACATTTTATTTATCATTGTACGAAGATAAAGGACTTTTGGCAAAATAATTTGAGCTACTAGCATTATGTACGTCTAGTAGAGTGAAGTACGAAGGGATAATATTTATATTGAGCAGGCCTTATACCCCCAGCGAACATCTGGTTTCGAACGAATGACAAATAGAACTGGGTCTTGAACCTGATCTTGTCTACTGGATTTTCAGCCACGTACGAACAGGTTTGAATTTCTTATTCTTTCTAATCGATTTCTTAATGTTCGTGACATTATCTAAAACTTCTAAACTTCTTCTCTTCAATCGCCTTCATCGTTCATTAAAATTTATTAAAATTCGTTAAAAACAGCTCGCCCGGGCGCAATCGCAGGTCCAATATTTTTGCCAAGAGGAAAATTTTGAAATTTATGCGTTCGGGGCCGAAAATCGCGATATACCAAACATCATTACGTGATAAAAATCACGATAAAGGTTAATGAAATATGAAGACCATAACTTATGCACAAAGTTATATTTCCAAAGGATTGAGTGTGTGTTTGTTAGGCTCCGTGCATGATATTCTGGACTTATCGCGAGAAATTCCTATAAATATACTGGCTCTTCTTCTGCTGCACGAACGGCCACAAGCAACGCGCTTCTGCCTTGGATTTCCGGGACGATACTTTAAACGGGAAAGCAGAAAGGTGGCATCCTAATTCCGAGTTACGATGGCGTTCCCTCGAGGCCGTTCTCTCGGCCGTAACGGTGAACGATCGTCCATTTAAATCGTCTGTATCGCGATTTATTGCTCCTCGCTTCTGGTTCTATGTCATGCGGTTTTCTTTCGAGGATGTTACTGTAATTGGTTATACGCTGGCATTTCTTCGCTTTCCTTTCTGTCACCCTTTCCTTCTCTTTGTTGGCAAGTCTGCGAAATTGATTCGAGGAGTTGGAACGATCAAAGATGCGAGTATCGAAGAAAGAAGAAAGGTAACATATATGTGCCATGTGAGATACGGTGGAAAGAGTCGTAAGTGCTAGAATGATATATTTTGGCTTTTAGAAGCATCCCGAGGTAGAGATATGCTCGTATCCATAAGTATCAAGACACTTGCAGAAAGTGAAGTTATCCTCGAGAATGATTAGAAAACTATTTGTACAGTATTATCTGGTTTAAAACTTAATGTAAAGATAGGCAGAGATGGCTGAATTTTAAACGAAGAATCCATATGTTTAGGGTTATTATAGAAAAATCTTATCTTTATACATATATTATAATAACATTGAATTTCTTCATATTTGTGCCATTTATGTCACTCGGCGGCTGCTTTAACTAATTCTGGCAATTGTGTTAATTTTGCTACTCGGAGTTTTGCATCTACTTCATACGGTACGTTTGTATAAAATTTAGATTAGGGGATTATGGGGATATAAGAAAGAGTCCTTATAAATCCAAGCAAAAGGTAAGGCCAATTAATCTGTGTTTGAGAAAAATGAAAGAAATGAAGTAAATAAATTTAGTTAATACAATACATTTTTTACCATTTATTCTCATTAAGTCTGTAAAGACTGGAGGTTTACAGTGTTCAAGTGATAAACTATATTGTATAAGTGATATACGTCTTTTTTGTTTGTTCTTATTAGAAAGCTTTGCTTCTGACACTTACATTGTTTATCATTTAAATTCCTCGATATTGTGAGGTCAAAAATTAGAATAAGAAATATAACCAACAATTTGCTATGAAAGAAAAACCTTGTGGAATTTCGGCATTGCTTATTCCGTATAATAAATTTATTGCTCAAATGTTTCATAACGCGCGATAACATTTATACTTTTTTACAATTTTTCAACATATACAAATTTTATAAACGTATTTGAATGCACATAGTATAGCTGAAGGCAATACGAAAGAAATCTTGTAGTCTCTATTTCTATGGTCAGACATCAAAGCTAACAGAAAATCGAGTTTTACTAAACTGGTTTAAGGCTATACCCCATTTATACTATATGAATAGGCTTCGCGTAATTTTTGAACTCAAAGGGGGAGTTGGCCCGACACAATTCACATTTCTAAAGATTATTACGACAAGGAAACTGCATCGTTTCTGTAATAAATTCTACATCGATTGCATTTTGTCTTTGACAATGTAAGAAATTTTTCTATCTTAAAACTAGAAAAGGACAAAAAATTGTAGAAATTATTGACACCAGTTAGAGTTTTGGTTTCAAAACTATTGAAATGGCTAATTGATAGTAGAATATAACTTAATGGGTACTAAATCATCAGATTGAAGCTTCAGTAAAACGACATTACGCAAACACCAACCAAATAGTAATAACTAAATCAACTGCTCTTGAAATCAATTAAAACTAATATTTTCCTAATTCATCTTATTGTCTCTTAACGAGTCCACACACACAGGTCTTTACAACCAACCATTCCATGAAATCAAACCGTGAATTATTATCCAAAGCGCCAAAAATCATGTACACGTGTATGTATTAGATTGTTCCAAAAGTTCCTTTCGTTTTTTAAGGAAATAATGGATTCATAACATTTTTTGTTTTATATTATTTTATTGAATTATATATGATCCATTTTGTTTCAATAGAACAAATAATGAGTTAAATATGAAACACGCTATAGCATTGAAATAGTACTTAGCCATAGCATACAAGGTGTCCAGTAACCGATGGCATCATCGAGTAAGCAATGGATGATTCCTCATAAAAAAGTAAGTGGAAAAAGTAAGACAAATTTATCACACATGAGGCTTTGTTTTCAAGAGAAACGATTTTGAAAATCTACTCGGTATGTATATGCGTATGTGTGCGATTAAGCTCAAGTTCTGATTATGCATTTTTGGATTTTGAACTTCTGTTTCTGTTCATATTTGAATTAATAAACAAGAACAATATCAATACTTTCATCTTACTTTCTCTCGATTTATGCTATACTACTAGTCTCTTTTATTGAATTCGATTCAAACAATTTCATTAATGATAAGATTAAGTGCCGTAGAACACTCAATGTAGAACAGTTCAAAATGTCAAGCATAATATTTCGCACGCAGTTATGCCCTTTAAACTAAATAATTATTACACAGTTCTCTTAATTGGTCGAAAACAAGAATATCGACTAACTTCAATTCTTCTCCATTCTACTACTAAAATATTAATATATCTAAAATACACTGTTGACTTAGCGAATAACATAAGGAGAAATGTATCAAGTTGAAATTTAGAATTAATAGCAGATGATCGAAATCGTTCTTCCTGAAACCGAAGCCTCATGTACAGAAACTTTACTCTACATTTTCATCATACCACTGCGCTAGTAATCATATCCTGGTCGGCTGTAACGCCGTTTATGGTTACCGGACACCTTGTATATTCGTTCTTATCGACGTCGGGGCAGGCTGAATAAAATAAAGTTGTCGTCGCTGAGTGTATTTTCCGCTCGTGAGTGCCCCGCGGCGCTAAACACGCGATATGGCGTTAAGGTAGCAAAGGGATCTGGCCCCGGCATAGGCACCGGCCCATTAAATGTTGTACGCCCGGTAATTTATGGGGTGCGAGAGAAGAAACGTAACCACCATCTCTCTGTCCGGATGGTGTACAGTGTACATAATGCGAACCGGCGCGTCGCATAGGAGACGTCCTCGTGTCCCTCCCTGCAACCCCGTCACCGAGTCTCGCGCATTTGCATAAAGCTGGACGGGACCACGATGACCGGGAGGTAAGGCCGCTCGGAGATTAAACGTTCGAGATTTCGTCGGTCGTGTTTCTTGCACGCTACTCACGCGGAAAATCCGCCGGGATTCCAGCTTATCCGTTTAAGACGAGACCCTGTCGCGTGGAAACCGTGGATCGAATTTTATGGACCGAGATGATGATTGCCAATGATACCCGTGGGAGCAAATTTAAAAAATGCCTGAGCTGAAATCACTGTAGGCAGGTGGAGGATTTTTGTAGATTAGAAGGGTGGGAATTTTACTCAGTTTTATGTATTTTGTTAATGTATTGTGAGTTATGTATAGCGTATTATGTTAGAGTATAGTAGAACTCTGTTTATGTGAACTCTGTTTAAATGAATTCTTATTGATCGAAACTACTTATCTGAATTATTATATGAACCAAATATTACCAGGGACTAGAGAAAATCAATGAACTGGTATTACATGAACTTCAATTACATAAACTGTTCGTCTCCTGCCAGTTCGACACTTGGTTAATTTTAACAAGATATATTTTTATTACGAAAATGATGATTAATCTCTGTAAGCATCATACGAATGTATGCGTAATAGAATTTTATGATGGGATTAAATTGAATTTTACGGTTAATTGAATACGGTTAGTAGAAATACACATAAACGACATATTATTAGAAACGCTACAAATTCAAAGACTATTACGTAAATCGTGAAAGAAACATTTTTTCATTACTAAATAATATTCTATTAATATTATACAAAGTGTCAACCTGAATATACAATAAAATTAAAAAGTCGATAAAAATCAATAGACGATTAACGAAGATATTTTACAATTTTATCTTAGAACTTATTCATTTTTGTAATACTTGTTTCTCTCTCTGACTATTTTAATTATATTCCAATCGAAAAATTGTTCATATCATCAGGTCAACGCGCGTTCTCATATACGTACACCAGAATCCTCGGCTCATTCTCACGAACTCTAGAAAAAAATCAAACAGGAAAGCTTCGAGGAAAAGATCGTCAAGGAACCAAGTCCCACGGTGGGCCAGAGGCGTATCACGATTTTCTCGCTGCTGTCTTTGATGACGTGACATTCGAAGCCAATAAATTCAGCGGTCTAGCGTCTGATTTGCATGAAGCTAAACCTTAAAAACTTCAAACAGCTGTCTTGACGTTGCGTAGTAAGAAATCGCGGAAGATTTTCCCATAGGCACCGAAAATGTAGAGGACCCCCAGCGAAGAGCTGCGAGCGCCGTCGAAATGTTGTCCAGCTGGCGCGAACCTGTCTGACCAATATTTTCTAGACGGATCTCTTGTTGCAAGGTGCTGAAGGGTTGATCCCGGTTATGCAGAAGGTACAGGGGAGGTTAAGATCGTCCCGAATATTTCTGGATTTCAGCAATGTTTCCTTTTAACTAATCGCTTTCAGTCACATTGGCCGCTACAATAGGTTTATTAGCAGGTCGATTAAAATTACAGATAGACTTTTATCGTTTTTGGAACACACTAGTCTTGTTTATGCAAAAGAATATAGTTAAAAAAAAAGATACGGTCATCCTAATAATTGTCGTATATAATGAAAAGACTGTGGAAGTTTGTGCATTCATAGGAAATAAAACGTACACATACGCGCAGAACGCGTATAATATGGAACAATTTCGGAGATGCTCACAGAAGTATAAATTTGCATAAACTGCGTTTGCAGTTTAGTAATAAATGAGTGAAAAATTAAATAAATATGTTCGGTTGCCAGATAGAAATATTATGTTTCAGTGAATTTCATCTTCCGCTTGGGATTGTTTCGTATATCGTAATTTTCCATGGACAGATTGATTTATAATATGATGATCGTAAAGACGTGAATAAATTGGACGGTAATTACGTAAGGCTCCACTATAATTTTAAATGCCAAGAAACGATATAAAGAACAAGATCAAATATTCCTTCCTGAACATCCACACATTCAAACACAGCCATTCAAATTTTGACTCGGAACACTGACCCAGAGACTACTTGCAAGAACAAGGCAAAGGACCTTCGAAACTCGGTCAACGTAGCTGAAGGAGCTCCTCTTGCAAATCTAACTCTACCTCACAGCCATAGAAATTACTGTCCAATATTTCTTCGCATTTTTCTACGTCCATTTCAGACGATACTTTGTCCTCTTCAACAGCTCCTTCTTCCCACGGTGGCGCGTTTCTATCAGCTCAAACCGGTCAGCAGATGACATCGTACACGCATACCGCGTCGCGACGCGTATGCGTCGCGTATACGTACGTACCCAGGCGCCTTGCCATCTCCGAGAAGCTGCGCCACAACACCTGCAGCTCGATATTTACCGGTGGATCAACTTCGCAGGGGGTCCTCCTTGAGAACGGAGTTGCAACACGACAACGAGGAACTATGACAGAACAAGGAATTAAGGGATAGGAAGAGCGACTCTAACAGGAGAGCTCGTGTCCCTCGTGAAATGTATGCGTGGCGGAGAAATGAGCATCACGCGAGACTGTCTGTTCTTCAGGTTCATCCTTTCTTTGCTTCGTGCGTTGAGTCTTTCGAGCGTGGAAAAGTTGATATTCTCTTTATTTTAATCGTTTCACTTTCGATGTTGCGTATTGGAAATGTTGAGTTTGTAATTGCTTATATATAGAAAGAACAAATGAAAGATAAGTTATATATTTTTTGTTTTATAGGAGAGCAATTTTCAAATCTAAGATACTATGGGTAGATCCTATTTAAACAAAATTCTATTTGATTTTTGGACTAGATATTAATTCTATCACAACCTTGCATATTTTGAAACTGTAGACTATCATAATATTAATTATTTTTTACAACCCTTTGTAGATGTATTTTTAGAAAATGTGTAATATATAATAATGTATAATACATCTACGTATTTCAACGGGTACAATGTTGTACTTTGAAAATTAATTATGTGAAAAAGCTTTTAAAAAAAGATAACTACGCATCGAATTATACTGATTACAGTTGAAACGAAATGGTAAAAAAAGCATAATATATTTTTGCAAATGCTTAACAAATATTCTGAAAAATAAGCTATCTACGTACTATCTTATCGAAATGTAATTTAATTTCTTCCGCATCTTTCATTACTTGCAGCTTCTGCGTTAATGTAACATCAGCAACAGACTAGACACTTCCGTGAAGCGCATACAATGTAACAAAAGCATTAATTGAACCGTGATACGTTATTATATCATCGACATCTTTTTAAGACGTCCTAGAAATCGTTTATTATGTAGCGTTTTCTCTATAGCAAATGTAAATCTTCTTGCATCTTGCAAAAACAGTAGCTTCGCCTTTATGCTCTCAAGATTCAAGTACCTGAATAGCCAAGAAAGAATCGAGAATTCCGAGAAAATTCTTTCCACGGTTCCGCAAATCGGCCGAATGCGATCCGTTTAATGTCAGCTTTGATCTGGTTGTCAGAAAGTGGCCTGTTGAATACTTATGAATAATTCAACCGCGGGCGGTATCGGCGTACGCACGGGAAACAAATTAATGGCATGAACATGTAGCATCGTGCACGTTGTACTCTTCATTCCGTAACGTCAAACGTTCTGCATATGCATCGACGTTACGATGCGCAGGTGCAATTGCACACGCGAGCCAGAAATCTCTGATCTGAATATCAAAGATGCCGACGCATCGTAATCTTCAACCTCCCATGAACGTTTTTATTCGGATTACGAAAAAAAAAAAAAAAGAGAAGGTGAAAAAAATTCAATCAAGTATGTAAGTGTACATCCCTACACTGTCAACGTGTATGCGAACGATTTCTTTTGTTTCTCGTTTGGTAATCGCAATGTCCTTTTTAACGATGTTTTCATTGGAACACTTCTCTAGCAATTAACCGCTTATCAAAAGTAAAAGATATCGAATAGGTTTATGTTCTGTTCTATTTTTCATGTAGCTTCTATACGCTTGGTTAGACAGTTCTTTTTCTATTTGGTTATTGAAAGCTCGAAGCGTAATTATCCAACGATGAGTTTTCAGTTTTCGTGATTGAATGAGGACAGGGCAATTGGAAAGTATTTTCTTGTTTGTGACAATGTAATTTAATTTTAAGTTTCTTTTATTCTGTCTCTATAATTTATAATTATAGCAAGTTGTATATTTAATTTCATACTATATAAAATGAATAGAAAATGAATTTAAATTTCCATTTGATGAAGAATAGTATCTTGAATGCGGCACGACAGCTGCGGTTGCTCATGAAGATATTCAATCATCTGTAGACAGCTTTCATGGATATTCTCTATATTACCAAGCTTCGTCTCTGATAAGTGAGATCATTTTTAACATCTATTATTATACTTCAAATGGTTGTTTACGCTGCATAATGTTGCTTTATGTTTCTATCAAATATATTTCTATTATTTCTATTAAATATACGTTCACAGTAAACATCTCCTTACGACAAATATCTTTAATCTTCGAGAAACAACCAATTAATCCGTAATTCCACAGTCTCATAGAAGCATGAAATATTACCGAAAATTTTATTAATGATGACAGAAGCGAAAACTGTCGTGGCTACATCGTCGACGTCGAAACAAGGACAAGTAGATGTTTGCAGAGGCGCCATTAATCGCAGAGTACGTGCGCGGGAAATCAGTAGAAAAATCCACGTACACAAAGCCGTACGCATTAGCAACGTGTTCGCGGGAACAGGTTGTTCCGCTGGCGATTCAGAATCTCGCGGCGTAATACAGATATTGAGTTCACGCGTAGCGGGTGCGGATAGAAAAAACGGATAGAAAGAAACGCTGGCTAATGAATTAGTGCTGTCGGTATCGCAACGGGTCGTGCCTACGTGCGACAAATTATGCTGATCGTATCGTAAAATTCTATGGAAACAGCTAAATGCTTATTAGAGCCACATACGCGGCCGTAGATACAATATATCACCAAGTGAACCGTGACGACATTTATGTTTTCATACTTCTAGCGATCAAAGTCATCATTTTTACAGTTTTACATTGGCATTCTTGTGGCAATTGGGTCAACGGACAGTGAAACAAAGTGTCGCCTACTTTGTGGCCCCGCTGTATGGCCGAGCACGTGGGTCAATTAACGTGTCCATGCTAATTACACGGTCAACGATTTTAACGAGATCCAGTCTTGTTAAATTGCCGATCGAAGATAATACAGCGAACGATCAAACGTTACAGGATATAAAATTGAGGTGGTCCTGTGATTCGTAATATAAGATATTTACGAATGAGAGATATTTAGATTTATTAATCGATGAAGATCGATTTGGTACGGTTCGACGAACCGTTGGTTTTCTCATTGGTATTGATTCAAGTATTAAATTAAATTCTTAAAAATTTGATGTATCGAAAGGTAAGTCGGATAATAATTTCAAAGTTTCTAAGTGAGTCAGTATTTTTATATAGGTTTAGCACCTATATATTATACTCGATATATACATATATTATATACATATATTATATGTTATACTCGATGTGCTATATTATGTTAGCATAGTGCCATACACTAATTTAATTAAATTTCTGTGTATAAACTAGTATCTTCACTTATCCATACAATGTGTCTAACTTGTCGAAATAATCAATTTAATACATCAATTCTCTTGCTCGAACATGTTTCTCCTTTTTCCTAACAGTTTTGTTTATTTCCCTATGAAACAAAGCATAAAATATTCTCAAAGCTGTAACAAAAGAATTTCTTACTTACTTACAACCATCTCTAACTTCCTGCCAACACCTGTTGAACCTTACCCTAAACATCAACACACCTATTATACCAACATACCTAAGCCGCTATTTCTAACGCCAATATTTACAGTCCTATCTCAAATCCATCACGAAATCATGTTAAATCCTCGACAATTCCCCCAAGAAGTCGATCACTAAACTCTCGTAACAAGTATTTTCTGGATTTTAATCTTTCACGGTCGTTGAACGACGTATTAGTGATCCTTTAAGTGACATGTAGGGCAGACGAGAAACGAGATTTCTTGTTCAAACTTGCCCCGATGTTTAGACGATATATTTGTGAATTTTCATGTTCCGATCGTGTTTTTATCAGTACGTTAGTAGGCCAAACTAACGGCAGATGGGAAACGCGACTCTTTTTTTTAAGTCTGCCCGCAGAAAGTGAACTGGAATGCTCGCGAAACCTTGAAACGAAACACAAATAAAGTTAATGGTGGTAATTAGTCAAAATAAAACTACTAGCAATAAAAACGCGATTGAAACCCGAAGAATCAGAAATATGTCAAGTATTTTCTACTCGAAGCTCGATCCCTGTAACAATCCAGTCTGTCGCACGTAGAACATAGTATGTGCGTGCGATGCAATACAAGCAACAGGATCGATCTCCCTCCACTTTCGACACCCGTTACAACCGAGACATTAGATCGTACGTTAGACACGGCGATTGGCTCCCGTCGGACGCGAAGAGGTTGGGCCCAGGTGGGCCATCAGGTTCGCAGGGGGGATCCAGGATGCGATTGGCAGCAGGAAAAGCAACGGAAGAAGGGGGCAAGCTATCTTGGCAGGCTTACTACGATCGTCGTACTGCATCGGCTGGTTCAACGAAAGAGGAGGATTGCTACTACGCCGTGCAACATGTTCGAACGGGGAGAGATCTCGCGTACAGATACGGTGGAACGGTAGGCAACGCGAGAACTCGCGATATTCCAGTCACCGGTGCACCGGCTGCAAGTTTGTCAAATTCGAATCGATCCGCGAGAGATTCAACGAAGATAGGAGGATGACTTTCGAGTGACCGGGCGGCAGCAGTACTAGCTGTAGATTAATGTTTTACAAACGAAGATCTGCGAGACTGATACGTCAGAAAGACGAAGGGGCAGGATTCTGTAGAGGCTGATAAAACGAAAATGCGATGATTGCAAATCGCGGTAAGCTCGTACCGGCTGATTATCTATGTAAGACACGTCAAATGTAGCGTACATAAAAGCGGCAAGACAGGATATCGATAAGAAAGAAGGATACGTTGCAACTAAAATCTCCGTTCAAGAATCGTTACAGGCGTCAATGCACTAGAAGTAAAATGAATGAAACCCGTGAGAAGCGTACAGTAACTCGATTATATTGAATTTAAAAGTTTCTGTAAACTCTTCGATCAGTTATCGCGTCTTGCTAGATCATTTAACACACAGACAATCTATACATCATTGGATACATTTGAGACAAATATAGATGATAGGCGTGATTGTAATTACAAAGTAGAGTTGATAAATATACCAATATTTTACATGTACATTGTAATAGTAAGAAAAAGTAAATTATACTATGCTCTGATTTCATCGTACATCTATTTCGTATATAGATGAGAATATACATTAGAGATCGAAGGGACTGCGGAAATAAGGAAGTAGTTCCACTTTCCAGTAATTCGAGTAAACCTGGAAAAACCAGCTCCGATACAATTCGTCGCATCTTCCTTGAGTCATAGCAAACCTACATATTTTTAAAGAAACTTTATATTCAATTAACGCCAAATATCACTGCCGAGATTGTAGAAGAGAAACACGCGCAAGTAAAAGGGAGTTCGATCTCTGAGTCACCCTCGCGGGCACCTAAAAGCTTCGATGGTTCGATTCGGCTCGTTCGGTCCCCTGACCACAGCCAACTCGAGGTTCTCGCGAAAGAAGAGATTCGTCAGCGAGCACAAGGGGGCAACGCGTTCGAAAGGGGGGCGATCTCGACGAGTGACGTGGGGAGGGGGTTGCGAGAGTAGCAGCCAGCGAGCAAGGAGGCTGGTGAAGGCAGAGGAGGGAGCCAGAGGAGGGGATCGAGGGGCAACGCGAGGAGTGAGCAACCACGCACGGCATCCTTCCTTCGGAGCCAAGTGAAGCGGCCGAACTGGTCCTGAAACACGGTGCAGTGCTCGAGCGGATCGTGGCGTGTCGGGTCCCCAGTTCCGGGGCCCGGCGTCTGCAGCCCTCAGTCGTTCGCCGATGCCCCGACGAGGAGGAGCACCGAGTTGTCCTAGGGCAAGGTCATCCCTTGGATGAGCCACCCTGTGAATCTCCGACCGATTCGAACCTCCCAGTTCGCGCGTGCCACCCGCGACCCTCCTTATCTCGTGCTTCTCGACGTTCGTGTAACATTTTCACGGATGTTCGCGTCGCGTTCGTCGGGGTCGTGTTTCAGGCTCGTCGAACCTCGAGTTTGAAATCTCGTTTCGATCGAAGGATTTCCTCGCGAACGACGTTCCAACGTGACTATCGTTTCTCTGTTGCCATGGACTCGAATTTTACGGGAAATCGACTGGGTAATCGAGAGTACCGGCATTTCCGACGATTGCCGGCGAGGTCTATGATCACGCGGATCGATAGGGGATCGATGGAGGAAAAAGGAGCTCGGAGAAGATGGGATACCTTACGGCGCGGTGGCCAGACCAGGGATACAGTGAACGAGCTTTATGTACGGGACAACGTGACGTTCCATCCAGTGAACCACGGACCGTTCTAAGATCGTTCGATCGAAAGAAAGATATTTTCGTATACGTCGATGATACTAGGAGAATGTTAACAGAGGGAGCTACGGAGAAATGGTCTTATTAACAGGTGTCGAAGCTCGTTTGGACTATTTCCTCGTGAGAAGATACTCGGAGTGCGAGATCGTCCATTGACTGACAAGTTCGATTCGCAGCGGTCGTGCCTTGTGACGCGTGACGAGGATAAATCGCGTTTTCACCGTATCGGCAAAGTGGACGATTAGGCTTGGTACGCGCGCGATCGAGGGAGGAGGTGCAACGGGGGCAGTGAGACGAAGAAAGGACGTGAAACTGCACGGGCACGGCGAAAGAGCGTAGAAGAAAGAACAGGCGAAAAAAGAGCGAACGATAGAGAAGCACGAGGCGAACGAGGCCGAGGGAACCGGAGGAACAGAGACGGAACGAAAAAAGGAGGATTTGCCAACTTCCTGCGAGCCGAGAACGTGAGAGAAAGGCCGCCTCGAAGCATGTATAGCTCGATCGATAAACAAACCTTCGTCGAAGCGTAATATCGAGGTGTGGACTCTCGTGTACCCTGGTCAATTGGAATGTCTTGGTCTTGTAGAAAGATGCCGCCTTATCGATTCTCAAATTTGAAATTTTTCAGTATCTTTTAATTCCATCGAGAGCAAAACGTCGATGAAAATACTACGATTTTGTAATCCGAATGAAAATTCTGTTGAAAGTCAAAGCACGTCGCGGTTAACGGAGACCCACGCGCAACAGTCTGACAGGTGTTGCGCTTCCGGTTCCAGATCGGAGTCCATCGAGCCAGCTCCGCTACCCAAGGAGCATATAATGCGGTTTTAATGCCAAAGGTGTCGGGTTTCATAAACGAACCGGTACGAGCTCCGTATGCGAGTTTGTCACGGGTCATTCGCGTCGCGGGTTACGAAAAACGAGCGGTTGAAACGAGCACATGGCACGTGGGCGTCCGACGGAGAGCCGTTTCCTTTTCGCGCGAAAATGATACCAGGCAAACAAAGAAAAGGACAGGGATACGTTGAGAGAACGAGAAAGAGGATGAAATCGTTGAACCGTTCCTTTAGGTGTGAAGCTAAGTGTAATAATCTAATTGTATCGAATATCCTCGAAATATGAAATTGAAATGGTCATTTTCGTGAAATGGTTGTGATCCGGAACTTTGCAACGAACGGAGTTAGATCATTAAAATGGAATATTTTTAGCGAACACTCGTTACGATACAGATAACACGTATGATTGGATAGAGAAAGAGGGACTTTAATTCGATGAATAATAATAGGACAGAAGATCGGAAAGAAAATTTCAGGTGCGTATGTACGTCGTCGAGCAGTGGTGACTTCGTCGTTGGAAGATCGAGGCCCCGGGGACTTCGATGCGTGCACAGACGATGGATTTCCGGCGCCATTGGTAAGTTTCCATAACTCGTATGAGCCCGCAAACCAAATGTAGTCAGACACGCAGTGATACATGTACTTGGAACAGAAAGAAATTTATAAAAATCCACGTATCCAGGGATTCTTTATCGATATTCTTCGATTTGATCTAAGTAAAGGAATGCAGAAACCAAGTCGGGTAGAAACTTTAAGATCGAACTTTTACCGTGTTACGTATAACAGATAGCGGGTTTATAAGCAATTACAATGATGTACGAGCGTCGCGAAAGACAGTCACGTAAGTGAGTTCTTGAAACCTAATAAAGCGCGATAGCCCATCGAAATCCGCGCTCGGATCGTTCTTGCGTGTGTGTACTCTTCCTGCTCAATAAATACGCGTTCGATAACATCTCGATAAAAATGGCATCCCATGCTTCGAGATACCACTGTCGACGGTAGTAACAAGTCATCTTTGTTGATCAATCGCTAACCGGTATGATACAGCATTCCGTGCATCCTTTCCTAGGCTATTTTCAATATGATACGCTCGGAACAGCTGAATCTTCGTCATCAAGATCGTCGGATTAACAAAAACTATAGCCTCCTTCCTTTATCCTGGTTCTTTGCGTCGTCCGATCGACCATGATCGAGATTAACGCGAATAACGCGTGGAACTTTTCAATATCTGATCTCCCTCAGATGCAGCAGGAAATCGAAGTTTATCGTTAGTATTCCCTCAGACTATTAAATATTTTTCATGCGGTGTTCATGCATCGTTTTATTATTACCGAGCGTTCGATCGAGGCAAGGTCGATCGTTTCTTCGCCTAAGATCCGAGCACCTAACTATACGTACTCGCTGATCGTTCGACTTTTTTTTGTAATAATATATATTCTAATGGAGCTGTTTTTTGCAGCTGTATTATGATACTCTCCAGTCCTGTTCCGAGAAGTTAATGATCGTTTGGTCGCGACCAAGTGATTCGAGAAGATATTGCAACGATATCCTGTATTTCGATGATACTCGTGCGTTTAAAAAATTTTGTTGTTCGTTGCCATACGATAATTGCGTTCCGGTGATTAGAGAGAATTTTTCGACAGCGAAAATAAAGTACTGAACGATGTCGCATGTTTTCAGAGATCGATTTAGAAATGAATTTGAATTAGAAAGGAAAATTGAAATGACCATCTCCCGTTTCAATGGAAGTCTGTAATCCTTTTGACACCCGTCAGGTATTAGCCAGTCGTGCTAAAAGCTCCATTCGATTACATGATGTACATTCAGAGCTGTCAATGAGATATTACGTACAATAGATTCAAAATCGTATTGTGTTTAAACAGAACGGATTTTTTTTTTTTTTTAGATGAGAGTCACGTATGTCCATTTGAAGTTCGTAACTACTACTTTGTCAGACAGTCGATTCTACTGAATCGATACGCACAAACCACGGACACAGTACAATGCAGTTAATTAGAAAATTAAACGCAGACAACAGTTACATTTGTTTAGAGGTATTGGTTGTTATCTTTTTATGATTAGATAAAAATATCTTACTTATTAAAATACAAGGCTCTTCGTAATTTAAAATCCAAAGAAATCTTATTGTGATTTGGTATTGTACACCTAATGAATAAGGAGAAAAAAGAGGAAGTGTGCGGTTTTAGTAATTTCCTAATTAGAGTATACGCATCATATTGTAAGTAATATAATTCATTTCATTGATCTTCTTAATAACGACGTTCCTCAATTTTTCTTCGATTAGAATTTGTAATTATATAACTACGTATATTACAGGGAAAGATGAAATTATATTGCACTTTGAAATTTATTTCAATAAACATTATGTTTAAGATTATCGAAGATAATGATTTACAAACTAAACTATAATATCACGAAAACTGAAATTTTTGGAAAACTGACAAAACAGTTGATCGAACATGCCGATTATCAGCGACACGCCTACGCAATATTCAAACGCGAACACAAACACTTCCATCCATTACTTGCCAAGTGACTTTAAAGATCGAGCATATCAACCTCTCAAAATTCCTTCCGCGATTGCACGCGCCTACGTCTGGCGGATCAATGAAAAACGAGCACACCGTCAAAACGGTCTCGCGTAGATATCATAATAATACATTGTGATGATCGGCCAGTCAGGGGGCCTAGAGCAATGGTAACTATCAATTCCAATCAGCTGCAATCGCCGTTGCTCGGCAGCGCTAATAAATTCCGCTCGTTCCACGAATATCGCCCGACTCTCTCGTGACTCTCCGCCTGTTCCGGCTCCGTTGCCCTCTTAATCCGCCATCAGAGAAGTCACAATCGAAACTCGGGTAAACGAAAGTCCGAAGAAACAGGAACGAATCACGAGCGATACAGTAGAGCCCCATTTATATAAATCTGTCGGGAAACTAGCTATTGGTAGGAATTTGGTCAATAGAAGTTCGCATTCATATCAGAGGACTCCCTCAAACATTTGCTCGCAAACACATAATAGTGTTAGGAACTTTAGGAATTTAGGAATTTTGCGAGCAAAATAGTTGCGTATCGGTTCATGAATAAACTCTTCGTTTATATTATGATCGGAATTTTTAACTGGTATGCCGCAAGAATTTTTAAAACACGCAATATCTGACTATTTAGCCAGGATCACCGAACCCTTTTCCCTTCGATCGTCGAGCAAACAAAATAATAATCGGTGCGAATTCACTGTCTTGAATCAAATATAACATTTCTTATAATATATTTTGTTACATTTAGTATGCTGCAGAATTTTAGCAATTGGTTTACGTATGCCTTCAGATGAGGAAGCTTGAAAATCGCTGTCTTATACCAAAAATATACTACACACACATTTACCGGACAATGAATTCATGCGGCATAATACGATGCATTAACATGAAATAAATCGGATGTTTTATGGAGAATAGAACGACAAATGATTTACATCGCCAAATAAATCAATCTTAACGTAAAATATGCGTTTTAAAGTAGTAGAGATAAATGTGAGTAATAAACGTTTAGAGAAAACTCAATGCTCTGCTGTGCGTTTACGTTCTATTGGAACGGAATTGGAGCGATGTCTTGTATTAGTTGTTCAAATAATAGCAGCTCGACTAGAGTTCGATTAATTAGACAAGTAACGAGTAAATCTCATATAAGTGGAGTACATATAAATTGGCTTCTATAGTAAGTTCAAGCCATGACTTCACGAGGATAGCTGAGTGTCAACTGACCTGGCTACGTTTATTTCATCGCCGATAGATCTAGTTGCTTTCGTAAGGCATCTATTTACAGATAGCCATGAGTGAACAACAATTACCTGGTTGTTTCTTCGTGTCCATGCAATGACAGTATCCTATACAGAGTATACACCTTCTGGTAACGAGACTCCAACTTGAAACGATCACCATATTGTCCTACGCAGAGCTGTTCGAAACTTCCTCCGCGTCCAGCGATACAGTTTCCAATCTCTTCGCTCTCACCTACCTTTCCTCCCACAATCCAGCTGCCTGGGCTCTTCTGTTTCGCGCTGAATATCGCGCGTCCTCGCTAGCTATCCTTTATGGACTTAGTCGTCGCAGTAACTTGCTCGATTCAGTCGCATCCTGTCTCGAGAACGACCGTGATTTTGTCGCGTTCCACGAAACTTCGGTTTATCTGGTGCTATATGGAGATTGGAGGGTATTTCTTTTTAACAGAAATCTGGTCCTTGTTACAGGCTTGGTGTTATTTGAAGAAAATATTTGGAGGATGATTGTTTAAGTGATATACGATGTTGTTTGGTTAGATGTTACTTTGAAATATTTATGGATTAATTTATTTATTAATTACGCGTCGAATTGTTTTTGACTTTTTTTATGGTATCCGATTTACAAATTTGTATTATATTTATCGTATCTTGCGATATTGACGATTGAAAAATTGAAATCCTACAGATTAAGAAAATAATAAATTATTGCATTAATATGTTAAATATTCATATTCGATATTTCTTCCTTATTTCAATGTTTCCTCTGTATTCCAATGTATTAAATCTCTTATTCCAGATTTTCGTGCAAATATGAAACACTAGATGTGTTAATTACTCCTTTCGGAAACATGTTTCACATGTGTGTATTTCTATGTATGATTATGTTATGTTTTTCTACATATGTATGAAGAATCAATGATACACTCCACAGATTATATTATGTTAATTTAGCCTACGAAGAAAGAGTAATTACTTGCAGGTATAATCCTAATCTGATCTTGGAGGAACTAATGATGAACTTTGTAGATAATTTGCGTAATATGTTAATTACGTATGTTGAGAAGCGGAGATTAGTTGCCAGATGTGAATTATCCATGAACATTACTTAAATACCGAACTATAAAAACTAAATTATTATTTAAACATTTGTAGATGTTGTCTTACTCAATTTTCTGACCATGTTGAATCGTATAATCATTCTCGCATCATATTAAAATGGTTGAATTATTAAATGTATATTAATTTACGATGTTAGGAAAAACAGGAAATTATATCTGTTAGTATGTCTTTATACTAATGTATCTCAGGCATATTAAACATTGAAAATTTTTGCTTTCAAATTTTTAAATATCTTCATAGATATCTTTTATGTCTTTCTTTCTGATATGTTATTAACTTATTTACATAAATATATGGGTTATTTGAAAAGTTCTTCAAGCGTGGTAGAAATTCCTATTTTATCAGAAATTTGCACTTATCTATGAATAATTATAGCACGTTAAATTATTCTATCACGCGCTAAATTACCCAGTTCAGCAGAAAATGAGAAAAAGTCAGCGAATTAAAATACTATTTATTGACACACCTTATGCTAGTTTATGATTATGTACTTCGAACGAAAAGTTTAAAACCATGAACGTCGTATAATACATACAAATGTATTCCATAACGAAAGGATTATTAATTAAAGAATAATAAATTAGAAATTAAGAAAAAATAAAAGTAATTTGAAAATGTCATGCTGCCCATTCCATTCCGACGTTCCCGAGAGTCTAAAAACATGTTGATAAACCAAAAGTGAAACAAAAAGCGCATCGAAGGAATAAGAAGAAGAAACCAAAATTGGTAATAAATACAACGAAACAAGCAACTGCTATAAAATTCAACGAATCTCAACTACCAAACTACAATATTATTGATCTTCCATGACCCTATAAATTCAAAAATCCTCGATTATTCTACACATAATAAACCGTTTGCCTAAAGAAACTCATCCTCCTTTTATAAACCCCTATCACTCCGATAAAAGAGATCCAATTCGAGTCGAGCGCATAGGCGAAGCGCTGCAAGTATGTGTACACGAACAAGAGGACAAAGAACGAAGGGGTGTCGATGAAGCCTCGCGAGCAGGAAAGCAAACCGAGCAAGAGGTTGACCAACGATACAAAGAGACGAAAAAGTGGAGGAGGGTGGAATATGCGTTGCAGCGGTAAGGGAGGTCGGTTATCAGCGAGGCGCAGTCGCCAGAAAACTGCTATCACGAGGTGAAATTATTGGTCGGTGAAGTGGATAAGCTACGGTCGAAATCGGTGCATTCGAATAGCTCTGACTAACGGATGCTGGGCCTGCACCATCGAAACGGAGCCGAGCAGAACGTGACAAGAGAGACGGAGCTCGTGAAGGTGCCGATGGAGCAAGAGAGGGAGCCAGACTTCTCGCGAACCAAGCTACTCCAATCGAGGAGCAGCTCGCGAGGTGGAGGAGGAGCAGAGGTAGGAGGTGACGTTACGGAGAAAGAGTTGTGAAACGGGTAAACGCGCCTTGCCTATCCACGTAGGATGTTGCTACGACTCGTTTACTCTCGTTAGCTGCTATGTGGAGAACCCACCGTGGCACGGAACGATTCTTTTTGCCTTTGCAATGACTAAACAATCTTTCGTGGACGAAGTGGAAGTAGCGTGTGTAGGTCTTGATGAGATTTGTTCAGGTCTGGGGGAGGAGGAGAAACGAACGCGAAGTTCGTTTCTTATCTCTTTGAGAATATTCATTGGGTGGCGGGAAAAAATCTTTGTTAATATTTATTGATAGTGGAAAAGTGTTTCTCTAATGCTCCTGTAGGAATTTTTTATCGAAAATATACAACACCGAGCGCGAAATAATCGATCGAGTTGCTCAGAAGCTATAACAGATTGATAGTTATAAATTGAAAAATAGAGAAAAGTGATGATGGTGCGATATTATATTATTTTTGTTAACTTGTCTTTGAATTTATGTATGCTTTTTCCTTGCAAAGAAGAAGCTTATAGGAATATATTCTTTTTTCTTCAGAATTGAACGGTAATCAACTGTCTGAGAAATTGAGAATGGTGCTAAAAGTGGAGTTAATCAGTTGATTATTTTCAAGAAGTCGATGCTGATGAAGTTTCTTGTAAATTCATAATTTTGGAAAACTGTGTATATATCCATAACAAAGTTCTTATTACATTGACGAGTACTATTAGTACTCTTTATGGCAGAAAATATGTAGCATAGTATATGGAAATAATATTATTTTATTTTTTATTTAAAGAAAATGTATGTGCTGGTGCCATCGTTGTTATAAAAAGAAATATTACACAGAACATCTGAATTAATTAACATAAATTTGACAAATTTCCAAATAGATTAAAAATTTAAACTAATTAAATTGATGAATTTCTAAATAGAAGATTTCTAGAGAGCTAATGAGATTTTGAAAATTGTAATTTAGTTGATTACAATTAATAATGAAGACTTTAAATTATACCTACAAAACAATGCTTTATTCCAAGTCAGAAGAATTTTACCTTGTGCAAGCAAATGATCATCCGTATTGTGCAAGTTTCTGCAGCCCCCATACATAACTGCCAACTAACGACGCTTGAAAGGACTCGAAAACCATCTACTTACAAAGATCTCGCGCCACAAATCCTATTAACGAAACCGGAAAAATCCTGGCGTGGTTCAGTCGCCATAAATAAAGACAATCGACTAATTGAAACTTCACGGGACGGTGAATCTTCGTGTGAAATCTCAAACTTCTATATAATTGAGCAATAATTTAAATAAGGACTGATTCAAAAATAATGACGAGAAGTAAACAGGAAATTTACTTTAGAAAAAAGCACCGTGCTAACTTTTGCATCTATTGCAATATATTAACTATGTGCATATACTAACTGAATAATAATTTAAACAGATGAGCAATGATTTAAGGTCAAAGTCAAGAAATTAGAATATTTTAATATCTATCGATCGAATAATAAATTTCAATAAACTGGAATTAATTTCAAAGTGAAGCTGATAAATCAATGATGAATTTATTTTAAAGAGGGCACTGGAGGCAACTGAATAATGAAGGCACAATTTCTACGTTCGTCGCTTGAATAATAATTTACATAGACTAACGTCGATTTAAAATCAAAGCCAACCAAAATCAAATTATAAATAAATGGTAAATCTGTCTAAAAAGAAGATAGCAAACAATATGTTACAAATCCGGATAATCGCGATAATACGGTGCGTAAGAAGAATCGCGCAACTGGTGAAACTCGAAGGTTCAACCGATAGCACGAGAAAGGATCGATATGAACTCGTGCAGAGATAACGCGGCATCCAGTAAGCCATTTATATTTCCAGAAGGCAACGTGGAGATGGATGACAGTTCAGCGTCGACACGGGGGAGGAGGATACGGTACGTCACGGGCCGGAAAACAAGAGAAGAGAAACTAACGCGTTCCTCTTTGTATCCATTGCATTCCGTTGAGCGGACACTCGAGCATATCTCTGTATTCGGTGATCGATCATCGTGACGTATCGTCGATCACGTGACGAACGATCCTCGAAAGTTATCCGACGTCGAAGCGTGGCTACACCTGATTCGATCCGACGCTAAATCGATTTCGTAGCCAGCCGGAAACCACGCGATCAATCCCACTCGTACGCTCCACTCATGAAATCTAGCGAGCTACGGGATATACCTACGTGTTTCGAGAACAAATGTGTGAAATTTTAAGGAGATTTCGATCGGACTGACCCCGGTATTAATCGAATGCTTCGAAGTTTGAAATTTTGGTGATCGACGATATGAAATTAAATTGTGAAGCTTTCTGGATCTAGTTCTTGTTAAAATAGTATGAAGATATCGTTCTGTGTATGACAAATTTGTGTTAAATGAGAAATGTGGTTACTTTATATGAAACAATGAATTACCTAGATGATATATCAAGAGAAACGAAATTCCAACCAATTTTGTAGTAATTTATACTTATATTCATATGAGAAGTATTAACGAAGAGTAAAAGGGTAAAGCTCGTTTCAAGTTGAAATTTACTTGATTTTTAAAATTTCAAGACCTGGATGTAATAAAGTAAGACGAAGAAAGAAGGAGAAAAATACAAAGAGAATCAACTTTTACGTGCAAGTTTAAATATAAAATTCAATAAAAAGCGGGGCATTGAAGAAGACAAGCTCGAATGAACAGTGATTTCGTTTTTTGATATTAAAAGCGCATAAAGAAGCAGGTAATTGATAGAATGAAATTTTAAAAACTAACAACGATAGTATACCATTTTATCAAAGAAAACTTGAAAGACATGTACACATATGTACGATACATTAAACATTATAAATATAAGCTAATACAGACTCTTAGGATTTGATTTTGGAAGCGTAATCAGCTCAAACTTCCGATAGTTTAAACTACCACTGATTCGATAAAGTATATCAAACATTTCAAAAAGTCGAATCTACGAATTTTTATCGAATCTACTTCTTTCTCCAGCTGAAAATGATATTCGCGACTCCACCACAACACCGCGTAAACGATTTCGTTACATCGACTTGGTATTTCGTAACGATGGTTCAGTTAATTTCCCTGTTTTAATTTCCGTCAGCTACCCTTGGCGAGCGCGTAAAATTATAAAGGCACCACACCAACAACGTTGTATCTTCTTCTCTTTCTCTCTAGCCTAGTTCTCTTTTACGTGAGATGCGTTCGTTCGGGAATCCAGTTCGGTCGATGGCTTCTCCGACAATGGATTTCGAGGCCGCTTCTTTGTCTCTCCCTAAAAAAGACCTGGGCGTGTCCGAAATAGAAACGCGATAATTAACCGGTTACCATCGCGCATATCGCTGGTTCGTTCGCTATCGTCGGGACGTTATTAGAGGGCTGTTTCACCGGTGTCATCATGCGAAAATCCCTTACGCTCCCTCGTCGATTACGTTGGTTCTCAAAGAGAGACACGGTTTACGTGGTCAATGAAATTGCAGAGATGCAAATAGAAGTGCGATTGGTTTCATCGAAATGGTTATAGCAGGGAAAAGGAAGCCGATGATATGGCATTCTTTATCTTTCGTCAGATAAATTATATTAACAGGCTAATCGTCCATATTTATTTAATTCACCACTTTCCATTATCGAATTCTGTTTCTCAACACTATCATTGAAAGGGAATTATAAGGATTTGTTTAGTAATTCTTTTTTCGCAATTTCTTTCACGTAGATTCTATAATTTTATGAAATTTGATGAAAAATTGCTTGGTCTTTAATGGGTTTCTCAATCAGAGTTTTCCATTGGGTTACGACAGTTGGTTTTAGAAGATGGGGAGATTTATGAACGGTTTCTTTAAATTGCATTGCTCAAGATAAGAACGTAGCTTAGTCAGAATCGATAGCTCATTCCTAAGCGAACAGTTCTCGCAGGATTACACAAGAATACCGTTATAAGCCCATATTTTATAATTTTCTGACTTTTATGTCATATGGATAAGTGAATATGAAATAGTTGAAAAATAGGTGGTAAATAAAAAACAAATGACATTAGTCAGTTTAATTTAATTAATATCAATCTGCATATATCGAACATTGTTAGTATCTTTCAAATATTTAACAAACTAATAGAAACATACATTCAATCCCAGAATGAAATGAAAAGATAATTTTGATGTGGAATTGGTTGACAATATATATTGAATTTCAAAACTGCTCTTTCACGAAAGACGAAAGATGTAATTTTGACGCGTTTGTCACTTGTGGTTTTCGCATAGAAGTGAAAATGAATCGTCGTCGGGTATCGTATGTTCATAGTTCACCGTAGAATCGGGGTTGCAATTTACTTTAAAAGGTTGCGCGTACTGCATCCTGACAACCAAGAATTACGGTTGACTATGTAGCTGATTTTAGCCTCGGTATTAACATTATCCGCGAGTTTTAGCAGCGTCACGAACGATTGCGTAGGGATGTGAATATCAAACGCCCCCGAGGAAACTCGCCGTATTCCGAAAGAAAACTCCCTTCCCACCGAGGCTAGCGACTAAAGCAAATAACAGGTATTAGAAGATATTACGTTAATAGCCCCACAATTAGCAAGTAATTGAAAAATTAATAATACGCCACTAGCCCAGAGCTTTCGCATGTACCTACTTACCGATCATTTCTTGCATAGTCGAATAAAATATTAAATACGAATATAAAAGGTCTTTGGTTGTATTTTTTCTAAGAACTGGTTCGAATTTATATTACTTTTAGTGTGTTGAATTTGAATTGCTCTTAAGATGTATCATAATTCTTAATCCTAATCATTGGTCGGTTCTAATTTATCACTCGCGTGTATATCACTTTTATATTGTAAATGTATACAAATTTTATAGGCTGAATGCTATTAGTTTAAAATATTCAATGGAACTATTAAAATTTATGTTATGACTGTTTCATATTGATTTATTCAACTGACTTAGCGCATGCCTGAGATTATTTATTACAAATTGGAAACGATCAGAAGATTTTTCATCGAGATACTACTCGAGTATTTTATATTTTATATACAATATTTTATCAATTAATTGATATTCCCAGGCATTATTCTTATCAGCTCGTTAATTAAAAATACTTATAAGAGACTAGCAAAATAAAAATACAAGCTGAAATTAGAGCTTCATATTGAAATGACAACTTTCTACAAAATGATTAAGAATTTTATATGATTTTCGTTCAAGAGGAAAATAAGTGAAGTTAACGAGTATTGAATATTACCTATTAGGTTGACCGGTAAGTTTCAATACCTTTGTTCTATGAAACGAGAAAACAAAACAAATTCTTCCCCCTAAAAATCAATTATTCTAACGTTTGACAATAGAACTTTCCAAGATCGATGCGATAGAAACAAAAGTTAAAATTTCTTCAAAATTACTTCCAAAGTAAGTTCAAAAATCCCGAATGATCAATACGGACAAAATTCACAATTTCCAACATCGTCGTATAAAACATACATATGTATATGAATCTCAGACATTCAACATGCCCATTCCAACGAAAGATTTAATCGGCCCACCGATCGTTTACGCTTCCAAAGACTTCATTAGCAATGCCCATATCACGTTCCGAACAAATTCTTCTCCGTAACGAAGCAGAAAGCTCCGTGTACGGGACATTTCGAGCGAACAGGGTCGCGAGGCGTGACGAGGCCGACCGAGACACGAGCCTCGAATAGCGTAGAATAGCGGGTGTGGAAGAACGAGAGATGCCATGTGGCGGATTAGATCCGCGATCAGGAATTGCTCTGTAGAACGAGGAAGAAATGCCGGCGTAGAATGGAAAGGACGATAAAAAACGATTCTTGGAATGGTGTTGACACCTACATAACAGGCTTGACACGCAACGAGCCGGCGCGTTTCCATTGTAGCCAGTCAGTCAACCCACCGGATCTGTCACTCGCGAAGCTCCTGGAAACTGATGAACCGCTTCGGTCCGACGAAGAAGAAGTTTTCTCACGGCCAACAGTGTTTCCACGTAGGTATACAGGCTGATTGATCGGTTAAATATATTTATCTATCCGGTTCCGTGGCCGAGAATAACACGTGTTATTACGCGGAAAGTGGATAATTGATAAGGCGAACGAAACGCGGGGCTAATTAAACGGGGCTGCGTGAACCGGGAAGCTACGAGCGGTCCAACGGCCGGCTACGTTTTCTTCTTCCTTCAGCTGGGTAATTAAAACGGCCCGGCTATTTATCGAGTGGTCGTTTTACGCGGGAGAATCGAACGATTCTTGAATAATGGTCTCGTTAAGATCGCGCGTGTCGATGGGATGCGAAACACCGTTCTTCGTTTACACTCCCTGAATTTCTGCAGGCTACTTTCATCTCCGTAATTGCGGTTTTACGGTTCCAGGTGTATTTTCGATGCTGTGCGGATTGTACAGGTTCTGCTGGAATTTCATGTTTCCTTCAAGTCGAGTTTGTGTTTGTTAGAATCGTCGAATTGTGTTGAGTGTGTATTTTAGGGAAATATATAAGAAGATGTAAGATATAAGAAAGAAGTAAACATGTACTTTCAAACGATGATTTTTATTAAATGTTATATCCTAGATAAGATACCAATATTTCTCTTTCGTATACATATACATGCGTGTTGTGCATCGTTAAAGTCGTCTGAATAATATCTTTCATATAATATTAAAAAAATTGTAATTGTTTATTTAAAATATTCAGAATTTTATCACGATGTAGAAATCATGGTAAGAAAAAGTTTCTCAAGACAGCTTACTGCACGTAGAAAGTCACGAATTTATGTATCTTTTCCTATCTTTTCCACATATGAACTATCCAGAAGGAAAACATTAGATACTAGTAGCGATGTATAGAATTAATTGTTATTACATTATAAAAGATCATTTGTGCCAGAAACTCCTTATGCTATTCAACATTTTCAAAACGTAAGTTCAATGCATAATGCGTTAAAAATTGCATTTTATAAGACAACATTAACGCTCAAGCAATTCTCAAGTCTTACACCTTTGATATTTGAATCGACTTGCACTTTCAATTGACTCCTCCTATCAACTTTCCATTTAAATATACGTGTATCCCTGTTCTTCTGAAACGTATTAGCAGCCGAGCAAAAGCTACAAATTGACTTCTGCCGCGACGACCAAATTCAACATTCCACCATACATCGGTTCCCATAGAGCTGTGATGTCTAGAGCTGTTCAAGCAGCGTTTCACTGGTTCCAGGTTTCGCACTTAACTTCATCGCTTCGCATATATTTCATCAAGACTTTCTACTCCCACATCCTACTAAGTTCGACTTTGTCGACTTCGTAGTCTTCTCTTGTTTAAAGCGTCGTCAAATTTCCATGCTGTTTCGACACTGGTCGTTGAATTTACTGGTTGGAAGCAGGCTGATACGCCGGTCTCACATCGATCAGCCGATTTCTCCAGGGTACTACACCTGGCTACCATGCCACGTTCCAATTTCCGTGCTCTGTCGCACCTGAGCGACTCGAATTTTTGCCCCGGAAGCGCGCGCTCCTCGAAACAGGCCGCACACGCCCACGCCTCGACCCGGTAAGACGACAACGATCTCGTTCGTTCCGTTGCGCAAGCAACCCCGGCCCACGAGCGTCGCGTCGTCACGCGACGATCCCGTGAAACGAGAGTCGTTGGTGAAAATTTTTTCAACCGAACCATGCTGCTTCTCCACGTGCGATCCACTCGAGTCTCGCGCTCTGTTCACCCGGCCGTTTATGCGTGTTGGCACGCGAGCCCTTTTACCCGAGTTCACGCACGATTAACCGCGGATTCGTTCCTCATCGGGAAGAAGCGAGCTTCAGGAAAATGGCGATTTGCAATCAACATTTTTCTTTTTTCGTGAATTTCTTTTCTCTCATACTCCACAGTAGAACTCCGTTTATTTGAACTTTGAACTTGTCGGGGAATAGCAGTTTATAAGTACGTTGTAATTGAAGTTCATGTAATAGAAGTTCACTCATTTTCCCCGGTATTTGTTATTTTCTGATCACATAGCGGGAGCTCGCGTTTAGATAACTGGATTCAATCGACAATAGTTCAGTTAATTGGGCATTGACTATTTCGTTTCAATAAATGAAATTTTACTGTGCGTGGTCCGTAAATTTGTGGTACGATTGAAGATATTCTAATTCTATTCTATGAATGGAAACACGGCGAAAGTCAAGGATAACAAAAGTGCGTTGGAAGTTTCATTTCCGAGCAAATCAAGTTTTAGAAATTTGTCAAGTGTACGTGAATTTGCCTAATCTCATTCAGACAATCGCTAGGAAATTATTTTATACGTGTACCAGGCTAATTCTTGCCCAAGCATGGTCAAAACCTTTCTTCCACAACGAGATTTTAAATTAAAAAATTTCTCGTGTGCGAAATAATTTATAGCTATAATTTATATATTATACGAAATAATAAGTGATAGCTAGATCGTGGATTGTTATGCATTTATATATATAAATTCTCCTAATTTATAGTATAGATTACAAGATTTCTTTTATTCGATCATTATTGATAATGATGCTAGTTTCAAACATATATGAACGCTTTTTTATGAAGATACATTAATGCTTTTAACAAATGCATTGATGGAAATAGTATGAAGCAAAAAAAAGTCATCTAACCGCATTTTTCATTAGCTGATCACTCGTTATTTTAATATAGATACATATATGGCCGTACTTGTTTTTGCGTACACCAAGATTACAAAATCACAATGACGGACCACACAACGAGGAAGTATTATTTTTTTCATTGGAAACCTGATTGTATAATGTCGCTTAATATCCGTATTCAATACGTTATTACGCGATTCCATAGTGATTGGCGATACCGTATTTACGCCAACGGCGTACAAGATCCAGTTTCACACGATTTGTTTTTAAGATGTTTGGATAATTGTTCAATTTGTGTGCTGTTTCATTCGTATGTAGTATAAATTAAGTATTGTAAAAATTAATTATAATTCGTACTTAATGTTTTAATGCATATTATTTGATCCTGTATATCATTAAAAAATTGTACAATCATCCAATTATAAAAATTTCTGCCATTAGATATTACAATTAATTGTTAGTTATCAAGGAAATTGTTACTGTAACATTATTCTTGATTCAAGTTAGTTAAAACTTAAAAAAATTAAAAATACTGAAATAATCCTGAAAATATCTCGTTTAGTTTTTTAAAGAAATGCATTCATGTTATCGTTGCTGTGACTCACACGAGGAGACGAATATTTATTTTCTGAATTAGATTTCCCATTTTTTCTATCTTCATTGGGATTAATTTTACCATTACCTGCTGTTAGAACTAATTTTAACTTAAACCTATATTTATATTTTTTAAATATTTCTATAATACCTATTATTCGTGTTTATGTCACTGTGTAATAAGATCATATTCCATGACACGATCTAAAAAATAAATATCATCTATATACGATAGATAGAATTTCAACTTCATCTATTATTTATATCAAATAATTTTCTTTATAACAGCAAGAAATTTAATTCTACAAAAATACATTATCTCTAAATTGTTTATAAATTTCGCTACCAACTTTCCCAACGATCCCATACTTTTTACTCTATTTATTTTCAACTTTATCATTTCCATGAAATCTACACAATTTGTTTCTTCTAGCTTTATCACGGTTTGCCCTTTCCTATTCTTATTTCTACAAAGAAGTAACCAAGCTGGAAGCAACCGTTCTGATTGGATACGCTCGATTTATCATACGACACCCGGTCGAACGAGAAATTGAAAAGTAACGAGACGAGATGTATCCGGGTAATGTCAGTCGCGGAATCACCGACGGACACTTAATTTACGATCAGAGTGATCGATTATTATTCTTATCAATAACACAACGTGATAATTATATAATATAGAACGTTATCCGCGTAACACGCAGATACGTATCGTGCCGCGAGTGATTTTAAACGATTACTAGACATCCGAATTGATTGAAACAGATTGCATTTGCGCGAACCGAGCAGATGAAAATGCACCAAATGAATATAAGCATAAATAAAGTTGATACATCATGTTCAGGATAATTTTCGAACAGCCCGTATTTCATTTGCCAGCTAGTTCCTGTTAAACGGCGCGATAAATGTTTATATGTATAAACTGAAAGGATTTATTGATGATCTAAAAGATGTAACGCGTGAATACCCTATAATGTTTGAGCAATTTGAAGCTTCGACGATAAATTGCGTACAATGATCTGAAAATAATGACATGGATATGTAACTACCTCGCAGTGGAAGATATATGCTGCAACGTCTTGTAATATCAATCTGACCTTGTTAATAATAACGTTTAAAAGGTGATTTCATCGTTAGCTGTGATAAATGTTTTTATCAACACGTTGCATATAAGTAAAATTATATTTTTCATTTGTTATTTTTGTGCGAAAACAGAAAAATAGAATATCAAGTGAAAGGCTTTAGGCAAACGATCTTTAACATAAAATTCATTTTGTTTTCTTTCGTCCTACGTGTGTGGCAAATTATCACGTAATTTTCACATCATTTGCGAAACATATAAATTTTTCATCGACCATCGTTAAAACTTCTTTACGATATCAAATGGACTATGTATAAAATAGAATAAAATATATAAAAAAGAATATGGAATATAATCGAGCGAGAGATATATGAATATTTTTTATTAGTAAAAAATATCAACATTTTCATTACGGAGAAGGATGATTTAAAATTGCATCGCGGTCAACCTAATATAGAAAGGTTCGTTGGATCGTGCAGCTTGCAAAATCCTCGTTGCTTGTTCGTGGCGAGGGTAATGGTCAAGTCGTGGAAACCTCGCGTGAGTAGATTGATAGAAGTTCATTGGATCATTACGCGTGAAACCATGCATTAAGTAGTTTGCACTATGCAACTGTTGAACATCCTTTCGGATCACATGATCGTTTAATTGTTTCTTTTTAAAGTGCTTCCATTTGATAACTTATCTCGCCCACTTCCTTCCAAATTTCATTGTAATTTGCGTTCTCCTTTTATGATAGAATCATTGTTTCTAAAAAATACGACGTATTTTATTTTTTATTAAATTATTAATAAAATTAGAAATAGAACAGTGTATTTAAGTATACCGCGACATGGACACGATTTAAATTGTATATTACATTCATCCACTTGGACGTTATATTTCAAGGCTTAATTATAAACAAAATAGCGTTGAAAGTTTCATTTCTGTTACAATCTGGTGATTGTATAATAATTATCTAGAATACATTTACATTTACGACACAGATACCCTTTTTCTTAGTCCTTTCCCTTTTCATCTACTGCAATAAAATATATACATACTCGATGAAATTCAGCACAATCACCTCTCGATTCACAATCACCTCATTCTCGTCGATCGATCAATGGTTTCCATCGCACTCGGTCATAAATCAATTTTCGACACTTTAATCTGCCTCAAAAATCTCATCATCGATGTTCGACGTATTATACAAGCTCTACAAATTCATCAAACAAGTAGAAACAAAAATCTGTACAACATTCGACGCGACTTATAATTTATGCACCACATACCACTATAGAAGGCAAACAAAAGCAAGAAGCGCGATGAATGAAGGATTTAAACGAAATATCGATGCGAACCACAGACGAAGCTCGACGTGTTCTGACCAACTGCAGTTCAGAAATTTATTGGCGTTCGAATTATCACGAGATGCGGTTTTATTTAACATAGAAAGTCTCGTTCGATTTCGTCGTAAAGCCATGCTCGTGTTCAGATTGGAAGTCACGTAAGACATGCCAAAGGATGTCGTTTATAATGAATTTACTGCCGGACTTCTGCTATCTTTGCAGGTGCATCCAGAAACTTAATGCGCCCTTGTCACGCGTAATAACACAAGGATTCTCTTTTTCCCTTTCACCTTTCTGCGCTGTGATTTCTTGCGGTCCTCGAAGAAAGAACCACGAATATAAAGTCGTAAATGATAAGCAGATACGCAGAAAAAGTTTGGAAGCTTTGGAAAGTTATCTGGCTAGTTTCATATTCAAATCTTTCGCTGTAACGTGTCGTCGACGTCTTAATTAGATGTATGGCTCGATAATGATCAGCATAATTTTAAACTAGGCCATATGACATCTTATGCGCGTCTAAGAAGGTGATCAATGCGATAAGCGAATTGGCCACAAGACAGATTAATTCTCACCTCACGCATTCTACGATAAAGTCAATATCCTATTTCGAATCTTAAGGATGTCGTTATAGTTTCCTATTAATATTTTATGCGTTGCTTAAATTAAGATTTATTGCTTGGTGCATGCATTTTCTAGCGAGAAATAGGAAAACTTATAAGAGATATAAATAAAAATATAAAAATAGAATATTAGCTTCTATTCTGCGAAGATTTAAATGCTGTTTAATAAATACTAATTATAAGGTAGAACATCGCTAGGTCATATGACATGTTGTGAGCGTCTAAAAAGGTGACCAATGCGATAAACGAATTGGCCACAAAATTGTTTAATTCCAATCATACTGATTCTACGGCAGAGTCAATATCCTATTTCAAATCTTAAGGATGTCATTAATATCTTAGTTTTATATATTAGTTTTCTATTAATATTTTATGAGTTGCTAAAATCAAGATATATTGCTTGATGCATGCATTATTAGTACATACATTTTCTATCGAGAAATAGGAGATTTTACAAGAAATATAGATAAAGATATAAAAATAGAATAGTAGTTTCTATCCAGCGAAGATTTAAATGTTGTCTAATAAATATTAATCATAAGACAAAAAATTGAGTGAAAAATTAGTAGCACCTAAAATTTATTAAATAAATCCTTAGAAATGTAGAAAATAAAAATATTTTAATTCTTCTAAAAAGTTGCTTCAAATTCCAAGTCTTTATAATTCAAATATAAAGCTATTTCATTACTTTCCGTCCTTTAGGAAATCTCTAAAATTAAAATTTTGCATAATCGTAAATTGTTTCATCTTCACTTGCAACAAAATGTTTATGTTCATTTGCAACAAAATTTGTAATCATAGGATTTCAAGATTATCTCGCGGCAATTTATAAACAAGGAACCAAGCGGAATAATATTTCATCGGTGTCAAATTTGTTCGTTCATCGTTGATTCGATTATCAATCATGATCAACGAGATCGATCGACGAAGATGATTCACGTGGCAGAATTTCTTCTTAATAGATTAATATTTTTGCGAACGAATCCGCGTTTGCATTGTTCGACTAGCGATAAACGAAACGTCAAATAATAAAGATGATAAAATCTTGTACACTGGTATCGTGCGCTTAATGGATCTTCTCATAGATCCAACGAACTTACAATCTGTCTTGCGGCTTTATGACAGGATAATAATTACGAACGGGCTACCGATCTTGACGAACAGGTAAATAAAGCAGCAGAGAGGAAAGAGATCGCGAGCAAAGTAAATTGATAGAAGTTCATTACGTCATTACGCGTGAAACTGTTTACCTCAGAAAGCTAACCAAGCGTTGCACAGAGGCGTACTAATAATACGATATGCAGTTACCATTGGTACGCTCGATCGATGGTGTTTCTAATCGATTTCGACTGAAAGACGACGAATAACGATAGAACAACTTTTCTACGGTACAGTTGAATAATATTCTATATATTAATTATGAGAAAATATTTGAACGTTAAACGTAAAAAGATCACCGGTGATACAGTAATATTATAGTCCTCTTTCAGTTCTATTGGAATTTTTATTCTTCAGAAAGATATAGGAAAATTATTAATAATACGGATTTTGTTTATTTTACCATGTACAATAGGCACAGAAAGCATTTGCATGGCATTGTATTTATTATAACATTCAAATAGTAATATATAAAATGTATAAAGTCCAAATATATAAAATTTTGTATCAGTAAGTAGTATTTTGGTCTGATTACAAAAATCTGGTATTATGGAAATGAAATGCAAAGATTGATGAAAAATGCTCGTTCGAAAAATGAGATAAATAAATTATCTGAAATCTTTCCTCTGCACAGAAAGGCAAGAAAGATATGAAACCTATATATATTATCTCTTCAGAAATATTTTATCAAATCGGTCAAAACAGAATGAAACAAATTTATAAAAACTTCTAATTTCGTTACAGTTTCTAATATATAGTTTTCACTAAACAAATTCTATAAGAAACAATTATAATATATCGTGTATAGTAATGAATGATTTAAATAATTGTTAATTCAATAATGATTAACAATTAAGCGAAAATATTAATATATAAAAAAGTTAAATAGATTCAGGAAATATCACGAAAATTTGTTACAGTTCAAAGAGATAGGAATAAATCTTTCTCATCTTGGAATAAAACTTTTGATTTGAAAGTAGCTGGAACAATCCGTCTGAAGAGTGGTACGCCGTCCCTTCTTCGTCCAGTTCGATCCTCTAACTGTTGCCTCTATCAGGATTGGGTAGTTAACCCCTTTGTCCAACCCCTTTCAGCCGCCCTTAACGACAAGCAGGGGTTACCGAGGGTGTATCCTAGTGCCAACCCATGGGGAACATTCAAGTTCGTTCCTATACAAAGCTAAAATGGAGAATTTACAGGGTGTGGCATCAAGTTGTACAATTTAATATAAGAACGAAACAAATAAATTAGAAAATAAAATACGATATAACATATGGTACGGTATAAAATAAAACTGCCAATGGAATGAAACATTTAGAGGTGTGCAATTATTAAATTAGTAATGAAATATTATTTTGATATTCGACTAATTCGTTTCTCCATACGTAAAACAATTTTGTAAGGTTTACAATTTGTAACATTCATGTAAGTACAGAAAAATGTAATGCAAACGATATCAAGTGAAATAATAGTAATAAACAAATAAATTGAGTAAAAATTGAAATAGCATTACTAAAAATCGAATTAAATTTAGGGCACTTTAAGAAACGAAGATAAGAGCGAAGATAAGATAAGAACGAAATATATGTATACGTACTGTCAATCAGATGTAACATTTAACGAAGGATATAATCTGAAACTACAGAGAACCACGTGGCTACTCATTCCAATATGCTGGAATTAAAGAGCTGATTTTGGTTTCTTTATTAAACTTATTAAATTCAGTAAGAGATTTTTCTCTCTGCATTAAATCGTTCTTACTTTTATTTATATTGCCAATATTTAAACAACAATTTTAAGAAGGCAGATACAAATTCTACTGATACGAAATACGATGCAACGATTCGATTCGTGGGTGCAATTTTCACGCGATTAGAGAATTAATTATTCCTTGAGCTTTCATCGTTAAGGGTATAGAGGACGCCAAAACATACAAATTTCATCTAAAATCTAGATCTAAAATCGACCCTGAAGATACATTAAAACAAACAGATGACTCTTCTAATGGACAGCGAAGTAAATAGCACAACATCTCAATAAGCAGAGTAAAAAAGCTGCTTCATCACAACCTACTCTATATCGATCACGAACGAATTAAAAAACACATCGTACGCTTGCATAAAATATCGAGATCCGTTAAAAGAAGGAAGAAAGATAATTTGCACGTAAAAGTAGGGCAAGAATGCAGGCAGGTTGTAAGTCGAGCAGCGAAGAGGAAGTCCGAGGGCCGTACGCAAATTGATAGAGAAGTCTAATTATATCATTAGCCGTGAAGCTGTTTACATCGAAGCGGAGCGCATCAGGACGCAATAATGCGGTTGCAGCGGAATGACGGGATGACAGGAGGGACAGAGGGAAAGCTACGGGCGTAGATATCCGCCAGGACGTCGGTATGCCGTGGATCAACGGCCAATTTGAACGTGTCGAAACGTTTCGACGTCGTTCATTAAGGTGGTACGTGATGCAGCGGGCAAAATCGTCCGAGAGAACGGCAGATCCATAGTGGTGGTTGGGCTGCGCGTCCAGGAATCGCCGTTTACCGAGATTCCATCAATAATCGCAGGTTGCACCGCGATCGGGCGGAGCCCGGAACGAACGACTCGCCGAGCGCGAGCGGTGGCCCGACCGACGGCTCTTCACGCGATAGACAGCGCAAGAATTCCTAATACACTTTTGCGAAATCCTCTGAGAAGAGTAGTAACGAAATTAAAGTAGTTTGGAAATAGAGAGTTCCTCTGAGACCTAAGATTTAAAATTTGATAAATAGACACGCAATATTTATGGGAAATATGAAGCTGCAAGAATACATAGAATGCGGATAATATGAAAAAGTATATAAAATATGCAATGCATAGTATTCGTTATATTTCACGGGTAAAACAATTCTCAACTCGGTCTTCTTTTTTTTTCTGTAATTATATTCATGAGGATATGAATTTGCATAAATATCCGAGGTTTATCGGTGAGTATAGGAGTTGAAAGTGTTGGAAGATTATACAAGAGTTTCGTAAAAGAGAAATAACGAGACTAAAAATGTCTGAAAATAAAAAGTATTTCTATCTTGATAATTTTTAACTTCTTGAATATTAAGAAGCTTGAAAAGATAGTAATGCGATAGTATATTAATTCTTATCTTTGTAACCAGTAAACAGTACGAAGCATATTATCGCTAAAAAGATCCTACCTAATAAATGATTTATTTCCCCATAACCTGCACAACAAAATACATAACACACATTGTTAGGAAAACACGCTTTACACCGTAGCATTTTTCTGTTGCAAGAACTGAAACATTCCTCCGTCCGCCCGTGAAATCTTGGATTTCACAACGAGAGCAAAAATCTCGGCGATATCACAATTTACCGTAATAACAATTCCCTGGTCGGTTACCGCAAAAATCGGCCACAAGCTCGACGTTCGTATTCAAATGTCGCGCGTATTTTAGCCTGCATTCATGTAAATTTCCACGAGGCCTAAAGGATTCACTCTCGACTCGCGGTAGTTACGGTCGATTTCAATCGAACGGCTTCGCGCGGAAAATCTACCGTGGCTGGCAAATTTTCTCCAACTGGCAAGGAGAGGAAGAGTAACGCGGCTGCACACAGTGTTTTATATTGCCTCAAATTGTCGAACGATCTCGTAAAAACACGGCAAACGATTCTCTTTATACCTGTTACACGCTTCGCTGCGGCCGGCGACGTCAAGAAAGAATATAATATAGCGATAAACATTGCTACGAGAATTTATCCTGAGGTTGGCGTCTACTAAAACCGCTGCTATCTCGTTCAAGTATGGTATGAAGCTTGTTGGTATTTTTATTTCTTCGTTTTCTTCTTTATTTTTAATAAAAACGAATCAGCGAAGCGATCTTAGAGAGGTAAAGAGGAAGATATGGTCGTTTGAATTACCGTATTGTTTGTTGAATAACCGCCAAATTTGGTTATGAGTAATTTTTAAGCGACTGCATTTAAAAACAGATAATTTAACACGTTCGACGGACATAGTTTTCTACGAAAACGCGATGCCTTCTCATCAAAAGAAAAATAGTTTGTTCAGCTAAGGTTAATTAATTCAGTAATTCAGTAATGTACGTATCTTATATTTTTTGCAAATTATTTTCTAGCTTATTATATTAAACATCTCCACTGTCCACTCAAGCTTTGTCATACGGTTATTTGAATCATGTGTGTGTTTTTTTAGATTTTACATTTTTGATATTTTTCTTGCTAGACATAGAGTACACGATATCTTCTCATTCTCTCGTCTTTGTATTAAAAGTTAAGGATATCTCGTAATGTAAAACAGGTTCGACTAATGTGTGCAAAGTTCAAGATTGAATGTTAAGATGTTGAAGTTTAGCTGACTCAGATAATTTCTATACTGTAATATTCAGTGATCTAATTCATTGGCAAAGAATCGAATGCTTTCGTTCTAAGTCTCGAGTATTCCACGAGACTGAATACCTGGCTATCGTATGATCGAAACTCAAAGCACGTCATATCTTCGCGAATATCTCCATCTCATGTCGTTGGCAACGTTCAATCACAGCTTATACGCTGTAACCAATGATCTGGACAGACGCAAAGGTATTAAGGTGGGAAAAAATAGTACTGTGTCATTTGCATACAACATTATGCAACCAAGTGGTCGTAATCGTAATCCTCGAGTGGAACAAATTGTTCCGATCTTGTAACAATTATTCACGGAGAAGAATAAGCAAGATGATGGTTAAAAATCGTGCCAATATGGATACTTGAGTCAGCTTTCGATACGAAGGCGTTTATATTATTATTGATCTTGGTATCTTTTAGATTCGATCTAACGTTGACATACCTATCATAAGTAATGGACAGATGCAAATGGTATTCAATAACAGTCATATAAAGTATAAATTTATGATAATTGAAATAATAAAGCTGACAAAATTCATCTGGTTTTTAAATTTTACAAGGAAGGCAGTTTAACGAAAGTTGTTAAAAAAGTAACCTTAGAAATGCGAACAAAATGTAGGAAAATTAAATTAATTTTTTAATTTGTGAAACTGTGCTTTTTGTGAAATATGTATCTCTGTTCTGAATACCATTTTACAAATTTTGTCGCATTCAACTTATATATACTATCTTTATTGTTTCAAACCAATATTTACGTGGTTTTTAGTAAAGTAAACATAAATTTTCATTTGATCGTTACGAAGAGAATACTGAAAAGATTTTGGAGCATTATGCAGGAAGTAGTTTTCGTATACATAGTCAAATTTCATGTTCTTATATTGTGATTCAGGTACAACTATGCTAGACTGTAAGATTTGTATTTATAATTCAAGAACAAGTTATATGTTCATACATACGCAGTACGTGCATAATGTATGCAGAAAAATTCCAGAACTAGACAGCTGTGAATTCAACTATGACACAAATATCATACACGTAGTGTACCGATTTATTAATACGACGGAGAATATAAATTTCAATTCTTTCATATATCATTTTTCTTTCATTAATCAAATAATCGGTTAATCAAATAATAAAACATTCAGTACTTCAACCAATTTTTCTGTGCTTTTATTCAAATACACATGCACACCTTTCACTCATTCTCCAATAATTCTAATGTTGCTTAAATTTATTGCAAAAAATACAATTTAAGTGCAAAAATTCTACCTTGAAAATTTTATATAACGAAAGATTAAATGTTTGAGGAATCTATCTTTGACTCAATTTTTACAGTGAAATTTTTCACTATTATATCCGATATTAAACATATTGGAAACGAACAAAATTTAATGTACGGTATCTCGATGATAAATGGCGCAATCTTTCAAAGAAACGCTGCAATCTCTCGGAAACAACTTTTACTTAAACCACAACCTTGAATTTATCTCAAGCAAAGTCCGTTTAATAATTTCATTTTTCAAACTTCATTGAATATCAATTTTCTCGCCTTGTCCTTAAAAATTCATTTCGATTAAAATACGCAATCATTTTAATCACGCATGCAGCCTTGACAATCTCTCAACTTGGTAATATCAGAACAATTCTTCTATCGAGACACTCGATATCCACCATCAAATCTTATCGTTCGATTAACATCTTCGTCTTTCAAGCTTCACTCACACACACATCAATTTCCTAAATCTATTTCCAAAATTAAATTATCCAATCACTCTGATCATACAAACACACAATCTCAACCAATCTCGAATCTTTTAACCCAACAAAATCCAAACAATGCTGCTATCAAAGAATGAAACATCAAATTCCCCAATCGACAAATAAATAATTTCTCCGAGTAATCTTCGAAAGTTCGCTGGATGTCGAT